>NC_134267.1:21212806-21565306 GCF_031893055.1 Leptodactylus fuscus | reverse complement strand
ATAGAACTAAAGTAGCTAACTTCTCCTCCTACATACGTTTCAAGTAGCCAACTTCTCCTCCTAAATGGGTTTTAAGTAGATAACGTCTTATACATGGTTATCAAGTAGCTAACTTCTCCTATAGTGATTATAAGTAGCTAACTTCAACTACATGGATCATAACTAGCTAACTTCTCCTCCTACATGGATTACAAGTAGCTAACTTCTATTTAATGGATTTCGAGTAACTATCTCCTCCTCCTACATAGAACCAAAGTAACTAATTTCTCCTCCTACATTCAAATAGCTAACTTCTACAGAGATTTCAAGTAGCTAATTTCCCCCACATGGTTTTCAGGTAGCTAACTTCTCCTCCCACATAAGTTTCAAGTAGCCAACTTCTCCTCCTACATAGCAGAGGAAGGACTAACTCTCTAAAATAACAATTAAGGGGTTTCTGATTTTGCCCACCATGCTTAGTCCCTGAGGTTGAGCATGATTTGGTTGTTTCCTCCAAGTTTTAGATATGCCGCAGCATTGTTCATCCCAAGTTTCCTGGTTCAGGAATTGAATATCAGAACTGCAGTAAGGACTGACACTCTCATAGGCAGAGTGGTTGGAGAGAGAATAGGACACAACAATGCAGTCTGTGGCATGCTGGGATGGGGGTAATGGCTACTGTCATAGTTTTCTGCCACCCAACCAGAATAGACGTTTTTGATTTTCCTTGCCCCAGTGTCTGGGTTGGTTCTGACTCACTGTTATATGGCCATGACATGGACTTGGCGACTCCTAAAACTTCCTGTAAACCCAATGAGCCCGTAGAAATGGCACTTACTTGCCAGGATGACCATGTCCATCCCCCAGAATATACTCATGATCCATCCAACCATGACGATCGCTGTGAGGATTTGGATGAGGGCCGCTGCTATGTTCAGCCAGAAGACGCAGCATATATGGCGGTCGGGGAGGTCTGTCCGGGCCCCACACAGCACAGTGAACGCTGATACAAAGGTCCCTGAAAGAGACGAGAGAGAGCGTCACATATCAAATACAGGAAGGTACAGCATGTGGACAGTGCCGTTTACAACTACAGAAAGTATAATACAGTCATATAGTGCCAAGGTAATAATACTACCACATACAGTACAATACACAGAATACTGCCACATAGCAGCTGAATAATATTCTATATCCAAAAATTACAGGGAGTAAAGAACATGCATAATACTGACAAATAGCTCCCATATAATACTGCCATATACAGTACGCAAAATACTGCCATATAGCTCCTACATAATATTCAACATCCAAATAATGCTCCCATAAAGAACACATATAATACTGACAAATAGCTCCCATATAAAACTGTCATATACAAGTCAAAAAATACTTCTATATAGTGCCCAAATAATTCAACAACCAAATAATACTCCCTTAAAGAACCCATATAATAATGAAATAGCTCTCGTATACTATTTTCATATACAGGCTACAAAATCCTGCCATATAGCACCAAATAATACTCCCTTAAAGTGCCCACATAATGCTGAAAAATATTTCCCATATAATACTGTACTGCCATACCCAGGTTGCAAAATACCGCCATATAGTGACCAAATCAAATTCAATATCCAGATAATACTCTTAGAAAGCTTATATTTTGCTGACAAATATCTACTGTCATATAGAGACCATATAATACACACCAATGGTGCCCAAATAATATTCAACATCCAAATGATAAACTGAAGCCCTCAGATAATGCCAACAAATAATTCCTATACTTCAACATACAGTCCACAAAATACCGCCATTAAGTGCTCAAATAATATTCCATATCTAAATAATTCTCCCTTGAAGACCCTACATATTTCTGACATATAGTTCCTATATAATACTGCCATATACAGGCCACACAATACTGCCATATAATGCTCAAATAATATTCAACATCCAAATGATACTCTCTTAGAGCCCACATAATGATAACTAATACTTCCAATATAATACTGCTATATTGTCCTCATACATCGAACCCCCAAATAATACCGCCATACCCTGATAATAATACTACTACTATCCCTTATATCTCAGGTTCCTAGCATATTCACCTTATCGCAACCCCCTGATTTTTTGCAGGCACATGAATCAGATGCATGGGGTGGTTGTGCTTGCATGTCTGCACACTGCTCTGTAAACACCATAGACTGCGGCGCGCCTCTGCCGGGACACAGATTTGTTTTGGCAGATTTTTTAATTTCAATCTGTTGGTTTTAGATTCACCCAAAATGATCACAAATTCAGGGCTTGTTGTTAAGAACGAAATGAACCATTTATTGTCTGGACCCAGCGGAGGGAACTGAAGATCTAACAGGAGCTTTCGCCTAACCAGTTATGAATAGAATGCCGGAACTGCAGTGGAGACTGACACTAATACAGAGTAGCAAAGGGCAGGAACCTGTGGCAGGCACTATAGGGGCACTTATGGCTGGAACTATTGGGCATGTTTGGCAGAATTGGAGACATCAGGTGCTGGAAGGGGGTATCTGTGGCAGGTGTTATAAGGGGGCATTTCTGTCAGACACTATAAGGGGGTATCTGTCAGGCACTTGGGCACTACATTGGTAGACAGGTCATTGGCTCAGCACACTCCTCTCCTGAAACACTCTGTGCTCCTGGATGCTCCTTCCACTAGATAGCAGCCTTGACATATTACAGAGTCAGCACCCTCCACTCCTGAAACGCTCTGTGCTGCTGTCAACATGTGGATCCATAACAGAATCAGCACCCTCTTCTTATGAAACGCATTGTGCTGCTGTCACCATGTGGACCAGTAGAATCAGCACCCTCGTCTCCTGATACGCTCTGTGCTGCTGTCAACATGTGGATCTATAACAGAATCAGCACCCTCTTCTTCTGAAACGCTCTGTGCTGCTGTCACCATGTGGACCAGTAGAAT
This sequence comes from Leptodactylus fuscus, assembly GCF_031893055.1. Classification (NCBI taxonomy): domain Eukaryota; kingdom Metazoa; phylum Chordata; class Amphibia; order Anura; family Leptodactylidae; genus Leptodactylus; species Leptodactylus fuscus. The sequence goes on along the minus strand of NC_134267.1, from coordinate 21,562,365 downwards.
CAGCACCCTCGTCTCCTGAAATACTCTGTGCTGCTGTCGACCTATTACAGAATCAGCACCCCCCTCTCCTGAAACACTCTGCTGCTGTCACCATGTGGACCAATAGAATCAGCACCCTCCTCTCCTGAAACGCTCTGTGCTGCTGTCAGCATGTGGACCTATAACAGAATCAGCACCCTCGTCTCCTGAAACGCTCTGTGCTGCTGTCACCATGTGGTCCTATTACAGAATCAGCACCCTCCTCTCCTGAAACACTCTGTGCTGCTGTCACAGTAGCCTGCCGTGCAGACAGCACGTCCTCCTGGGTTCCAGTGTCGCTGAATAATTCAATTAGTCAGAATTATTTCGCATAAATAATCCGCTTTAACAAATTAATTACTGCAAATGAATTGGCAGAGAAAAGCAGAAAAGAGAGAAAAGCGGCGATGAGCAGCAAATCACATAGAAAGTTGTGTGGCGGGGGAGCGGGGGGCACAGGGCGCAGCACTCCAGATGTCACATCGCCTGCTCTTAAAGGGGCACTCCATTGTATGGGACACCCCTTGGTAAAACTCCAATGGTGTTCAGTCCCTGCTCAGAGTTGCAGTTTTGCCCATCTCTAACCAACATCTTAAAGGGGAAACGTCCTAATAAATCTCAGGTCAATGACATTATAGGTGCTGCAAAACTACAACTGCAAGCGTGTCCTGAAAGTGGATCCTGGGAGTTGTAGTTTTGCAGGTTGGATCTCATTGACCTCATTCATTTCTGCGACTCAGTGAGGTGGAAAAGTTTACTAGAGATGGAGAAGGGAAGAGGAAAAGCTGTGACATCATCTATTGTCAGTAGTGATGTCATGAGGAGTCAGGGGTGTTATCTATAGAGGTGTTATCTTCTATTGTAATCCTGTCTGTGATGTAAATGAGCTGACTGCTACATAGGAACCCCTACAGAACTGGAGAAACCCTACATTTGTCAGTCTATTATTAAGCTTAAGGGTCAGAGTTAAAATTGCAGCATTTTGTACTTAAATATCATTTAAATATAAATTATACTATAAAAAAAATAGAAAAAAATAGAAAATGTTGACATAAAAACCTGGTTTATAAAGTAGGTGATTTTCTGGTGACACGTTCCCTTTAAGGCGTGCTCTGGAGCTGCTCCTCATAGCTGTAGGATCTTCTCTGCCCGGTTTATTCTATAAATATTTACCAGGATCTGTTCTGTATCACTAGTACTAATTCTGTGACAACCTCATACATCAGCGGGGGCGCCTCGGGGCGGGGAGGGGGCTCTGCCTGTAGATCCACCCAGATAAGACCCTGACGGTGCACAGAGTCCTAATGCCAACCTATAGAAGTCCTATAAATTGTAATGTCCTCTCTGCCTGACTGCTACGAGCTCTCCTGAGCCCCAGGAATGGGTTAATATTCCCCATATAACTCTAGCTATAGCATCTATAGGCATCTTCGATATAAAAACTAGATTGTAAGCTCTGCTGGGGCAAGGCCAAGAGTGAATGAAGACCCCAGGACATGGCGGAAGCACAAAAACATAATCCTCATATATTATAACCCTACAAGCTTCTATTTCTATATGTTCGCATTCACATCTGACCAAAATGTCTCTTCTTTACCTCTCCTGTGAAGAATCAGAGTCGCATCATATAATGTTACGCCATAATGTAAGGGCTGTTGGAGGTCCAACCACTGGGAGCGCTGCTGTGCAAAGAGGATGTGAGGAACGGGGGAAGACACAATAGTCACAATATGTCATCATATGTAATAGTGGGAAGTCTATGTCTATTCTATATTGTCCCTATAGTGTCACTTCTATACCTCTCCTTCTAATGTCTCCTCTATAATACTAATATCTTGTTTCCTCTATAATGACCCTACAAAATTTCCTCTATAATGCCCTATAATATTTCTTCTATAATGCCCCTATGTTTCCCCTATAACGCCCCTATGTTTCATCTATAATGCCCCTATAATATCTCCTCTATAATGCCCCTATGTTTCCCCTATAATGCCCCTATGTTTCATCTGTAATTCCCCTCTAATGTTTCCTCTATAATGCCCCTATAATATCTCCTCTATAATGCCCCTATGTCTCCTGTATAATGCCCCTATGTTTCCTCTATAATACCCCTATAATATCTCCTCTATAATGCCCCTATGTTTCCCCTATAATACCCCTATAATATCTCCTCTATAATGCCCCTATAATATCTCCTCTATAATGGCCCTATGTCTCCTGTATAATGCCCCTATGTTTCCTCTATAATACCCCTATAATATCTCCTCTATAATGCCCCTATGTTTCATCTATAATACCCCTATAATATCTCCTCTATAATGCCCCTATGTTTCCCCTATAATGCCCCTATAATATCTCCTCTATAATGCCCCTGTTTCCCCTATAATGCCCCTATAATATCTCCTCTATAATGCCCCTATGTCTCCTGTATAATGCCCCTATGTTTGCTCTATAATACCCCTATAATATCTCCTCTATAATGCCCCTATGTTTCATCTATAATACCCCTATAATATCTCCTCTATAATGCCCCTATAATATCTCCTCTATAATGGCCCTATGTCTCCTGTATAATGCCCCTATGTTTCCTCTATAATACCCCTATAATATCTCCTCTATAATGCCCCTATGTTTCATCTATAATGCCCCTATAATATCTCCTCTATAATGCCCCTATGTTTCCTCTATAATGCCCCTATAATATCTCCTCTATAATGCCCCTGTTTCCCCTATAATGCCCCTGTTTCATCTATAATGCCCCTATAATATCTCCTCTATAATGCCCCTATGTCTCCTGTATAATTCCCCTATGTTTCCTCTATAATACCCCTATAATATCTCCTCTATAATGCCCCTATGTTTCCCCTATAATACCCCTATGTTTCCTCTATAATGCCGCTATAATATTTCCTGTATAATGCTCCATTATGTCTCATGTATACTCCTCTTTATATTACCCCTTCTATAACGTCACTTCTATACTTTCTAATGTCTCATTTATAATGCCGCTATACATCTTCCTCCAGCGTCCCTCCCATACTCCCTGTATATTGTCCTGTCTTGCCTCTCCCTATAGCGTCTCAGCTATACCTTCCCTATCTCTCTCTATCACACCGCTCCTTTGTGTATCTCCACTTCTGTATCTAATGTATCCCATTAGAGCTGGTTTTAGGCTTTACTGGGTCTCTGCTCCTTGGGGGTCTCCAGACAGTGGCACACGTAAGGTTCAGGGACATCCCCACTATCCCCTGTAATGTCTTAGACCACCAAGGACTTTATCATCACCTCCTCTCCAGTAAGTCACTATGTGGCGGTAATATTTGGGTGCAGAGTGAGAAATATATGGCAGTGTTATATGAGAAAAAATATGGCTTCATTACCTGGAGGAATAATTTAGGAACTGTGTGCAGCATTATTTGGGCACTACATGACAGCGTTATAGACATATTATGTGTCAGTATATGGCAGGTGTAACGTGTCTATCTTATATTATATGTATCAAAGCTGGAGATAACAAAAAGCAACACATAAATAACAGTTAAATAAATGTGACAAGTGACTAGGTCGCTATGGGCCCACTTTTACTTTGCCCCAATTCTGATTAATCTCCCTGGACTCTTTTTGTCTTCGCTCCTTTTCATTTCAATCATACAAGGTGTTAATACACAACATGGCAAATGCATTAGGTATACAGTGGTGAAGAGAGATGGCGGTATAGTCCCAGGTGAAGGAGCCGTCAGCAGCAGCAATGGAGGGGGCTTCATGATCTGAGTCCAAGGCCCAAGTGCAAAATCTGTAACCAGCCCCTATCTAGCCTGTGTCTTCTATAATACTGGGTCCCCGGGCCTAACTAGCCTGTGTCTTCTATAATACTGGGTCACGGGGTCACTTCTAGCCCAAAATAAAGTGCAAGTAACAATCCCACCAGGGTATGGCTGCCACCAGGGAGCAATAGCTTCCAGCCAGGAGTGATACATCTCATTCAGACTGATCTAAGGATTTCATTGCCTCCATGTAAATGGGTTTCTCGGCGCCCCCGTGATAAGGCCACATATTTCCCAAATGAGTAGCTGGCAAGTCATCCATTAGCGTCTGTCTACACCCCGGTAATTTCTATCCGGGCGGCCATTACTAGTAATTACATTCATTAGAAGATTAATTCCCCATGGAAATAAAATAAAAACCGCTCTATCCTTGAAGGAACCGTACTGAATGGAATATTGGATGTGATGAGTCCCTGGGGGGCAGGAACCACCGAGCGGACATGTGAACCCTGGATATGGCGTCTAGTGGGGACTCCGATACTGTCCTACACAGTACACTCCACCCTGGTGTCATGATATTACCGTCACCTACTGCCCCAGCACATAAGAGGACTAATCACTGACCCCAACATAATCAGCACTCAGCTCTCCTGAAATACTCTGTGCTGCTCCTTACACCATGGAACTCTCAGCCTGTGCTGGCTTTATAGACAATTGAAGCCTGGGTAACACACAAAGTAGATCAATCCTCTATCGCCATTTTTGGACAGTGAATATTAAAAATTTAGCCTATATAAAGACATCATACAGCCATATAGTGTCAAGGTAACACTGCCATAAACAGCCCAAATAATACAGCTATTCAGTGCTAAGATAATACCTTGATATACATCACACATAATACAGCTATACAGTGCTAAGATATTACCGTGATATATATATACATATATATATATATATATATATATATATATATATATATATATATCACACAAAACACTGCTATATGGGGCTAAAATAACACTACCATAAAGAGCATACATAATACAGCTATACAATGCATTGTATACAGCACACATATTGCCGCCATAAACTGCAATGCAAATATAACATTATCATTTCCAACCCACATAATAATGCCATATAATACTGAGAAAATACTGTGATATACATCATACATAATACTGCTATACAGTGCCAACAAAACTCAACCAAATACAACTCACATAATATTGCAATGAACTACCTATATAACACTACCATGTGAAGCAATAATACAGTGTAAGGAAAAACACTGTCACATACAATTCACGTTTTGCTGCCAAATAGTGGCAAGATAACAATGCCATGTACAAACCACATAATACTGCCATACAGAGCCAATGTAACACTGCCATATAAAGCACACATAATGAATGATGTATAGTACCTAGATAAAACTATTATTTAAAGCACAAACAATACCAATATAAAGTACCAAGACAATGCTATCATATATGGTCCACATAATACTGCTACATAGTGAGAGGATTAAGACTGCCTTATACCATCCATATAATACTGCCAAATAGTGCCAAAAAACCCCATTTAATATCAAGTTTACATAATACTGCTATTTGTTTATATACAGTACTCATATACTTTCACAAAGAGGCAGTATTATAGCAATTATATTCTTGTACATAGAAAACAGTATTATAGTAGTTATATTCTTGTACATAGGAGTAGTATTATAGTAGTTATATTCTTGTACATAGGAGTAGTATTATAGTAGTTATATTCTTGTACATAGGAGTAGTATTATAGTAGTTATATTCTTGTACATAGGAGGTAGTATTATAGTAGTTATATTCTTATACATAGGAGCAGTATTATAGTAGTTATATTCTTGTACATAGGAGTAGTATTACAGTAGTTATATTCTTATACATAGGAGTAGTATTATAGTAGTGATATTCTTGTACATAGGAGTAGTATTATAGTAGTGATATTCTTGTACATAGGAGTAGTATTATAGTAGTTATATTCTTGTACATAGGAGTAGTATTATAGTAGTTATATTCTTGTACATAGGAGTAGTATTATAGTAGTTATATTGTTGTACATAGGAGTAGTATTATAGTAGTTATATTATTGTACATAGGAGCAGTATTATAGTAGTTATATTGTTGTACATAGGAGCAGTATTATAGTAGTTATATTTTTATACATAGGAATAGTATTATAGTAGTTATATTCTTGTACATAGGAGCAGTATTATAGTAGTTATATTCTTGTACATAGGAGGTAGTATTATAGTAGTTATATTCTTGTACATAGGAGCAGTATTATAGTAGTTATATTCTTGTACATAGGAGTAGTATTATAGTAGTTATATTCTTGTACATAGGAGCAGTATTATAGTAGTTATATTCTTGTACATAGGAGCAGTGTTATAGTAGTTATATTCTCGTACATAGGAGTAGTATTATAGTAGTTATATTCTTGTACATAGGAGCAGTATTATAGTAGTTATATTCTTGTACATAGGAGGTAGTATTATAGTAGTTATATTCTTGTACATAGGAGTAGTATTATAGTAGTTATATTCTTGTACATAGGAGTAGTATTATAGTAGTTATATTCTTGTACATAGGAGTAGTATTATAGTGGTTATATTCTTGTACATAGGAGCAGTATTATAGTAGTTATATTCTTGTACATAGGAGTAGTATTATAGTGGTTATATTCTTGTACATAGGAGTAGTATTATAGTAGTTATATTCTTGTACATAGGAGTAGTATTATAGTGGTTATATTCTTGTACATAGGAGCAGTATTATAGTAGTTATATTCTTGTACATAGGAGGTAGTATTATAGTAGTTATATTCTTGTACATAGGAGCAGTATTATAGTAGTTATATTCTTGTACATAGGAGTAGTATTATAGTAGTTATATTCTTGTACATAGGAGCAGTATTATAGTAGTTATATTCTTGTACATAGGAGCAGTGTTATAGTAGTTATATTCTCGTACATAGGAGTAGTATTATAGTAGTTATATTCTTGTACATAGGAGCAGTATTATAGTAGTTATATTCTTGTACATAGGAGGTAGTATTATAGTAGTTATATTCTTGTACATAGGAGTAGTATTATAGTAGTTATATTCTTGTACATAGGAGTAGTATTATAGTAGTTATATTCTTGTACATAGGAGTAGTATTATAGTGGTTATATTCTTGTACATAGGAGCAGTATTATAGTAGTTATATTCTTGTACATAGGAGTAGTATTATAGTAGTTATATTCTTGTACATAGGAGCAGTATTATAGTAGTTAGATTCTTGTACATAGGAGCAGTGTTATAGTAGTTATATTCTCGTACATAGGAGTAGTATTATAGTAGTTATATTCTTGTACATAGGAGCAGTATTATAGTAGTTATATTCTTGTACATAGGAGTAGTATTATAGTAGTTATATTCTTGTACATAGGAGCAGTATTATAGTAGTTATATTCTTGTACATAGGAGCAGTGTTATAGTAGTTATATTCTCGTACATAGGAGTAGTATTATAGTAGTTATATTCTTGTACATAGGAGCAGTATTATAGTAGTTATATTCTTGTACATAGGAGTAGTATTATAGTAGTTATATTCTTGTACATAGGAGCAGTATTATAGTAGTTATATTCTTGTACATAGGAGCAGTATTATAGTAGTTATATTCTTGTACATAGGGGCAGTATTATAGTAGTTATATTCTTGTACATAGGAGGCAGTATTATAGTAGTTATATCTCTATTGTATGTAACATAGAGTTGTTTACTGCTCAGCTCATGTTAATATCAGCAATGACTGGAATTGCCCTTTAAGCCATCTGTGTGTGGATCCTCAGCCAAGGAGAAGTAGGCTGCCCAAGACGGATAGAAGGAAGTGCAGGGAGCTGTCCACTCATCACATCAGCAGTATCTCTCCAGGAATAGATTGCGTCGTGAGCCATTTTCAGTGTGACAGATTGTTCTGTAGGAAGCCAGCATCTCAGCAAATGCCAAGGCAAGAGACACCTCCATTCACCCACAGTAAAAACTGTCCATTTCCAGCATGTGCCCAGCCAGGAAGGCGAGATTCCAACATCCACCACTGAGTAAGTGAACATTTATCCCAACCTGTAAACAATTGGACAAACTGAACATCAGCAATGATGTGTCACCGGTCCGAGAGCAGCGAGATAAAGCGAAAGAGGCCGGGAGAGTGACACTGAACCTGTCACCAGGCACAGCGAATACTCACACTAAAGCCACAGGGCCCATGCCCAATTATTCTGCGTTTCCAAGCATTGCTGGAAGAGCCGCCATCAAATGTCAACGAGACCTTATTAGTCAGGAGGGCAAAGCCATATGTTCTGCCATCACTTCATTAAATACAGCTTCTTTTTAAGGCACACCAAATAATCTAGAACACACAATATGCACCGATGACAGCAAACAGATTCATCAGCCATTTATATGTTGACATTTAAGTAAATTTTTCCCTTATTTAATTTGAAGGCCAATCCAATAATGCTTCAAGTTACAACAAAGATCTTCTATTCAATGACTATAAATGACTATCCCATATATACATGAATATAACTACTATAATACTACTCCTATGTACAAGAATATAACTACTATAATACTGCCCCTATGTACAAGAATATAACTACTATAATACTGCTCCTATGTACAAGAATATAACTACTATAATACTGCTCCTATGTACAAGAATATAACTACTATAATACTGCTCCTATGTACAAGAATATAACTACTATAATACTGCTCCTATGTACAAGAATATAACTACTATAATACTGCTCCTATGTACACGAATATAACTACTATAATACTGCTCCTATGTACAAGAATATAACTACTATAATACTACTCCTATGTACAAGAATATAACTACTATTATACTACCTTCTATGTACAAGAATATAACTACTATTATACTACCTTCTATGTACAAGAATATAACTACTATAATACTGCCCCTATGTACAAGAATCTAACTACTATAATACTGCCCCTATGTACAAGAATATAACTACTATAATACTACCTCCTATGTACAAGAATATAACTACTATAATACTACTCCTATGTACAAGAATATAACTACTATAATACTACTCCTATGTACATGAATATAACTACTGTTATACTACTCCTATGTACAGGAATATAACTACTATAATACTGCTCCTATGTACAAGAATATAACTACTATAATACTACTCCTATGTACAAGAATATAACTACTATAATACTGCTCCTATGTACAAGAATATAACTACTATAATACTACATCCTATGTACAAGAATATAACTACTATAATACTACTCCTATGTACAAGAATATAACTACTATAATACTACTTCTATGTACATGAATATAACTACTATAATACTACTCCTATGTACAAGAATATAACTACTATAATACTACTCCTATGTACAAGAATCTAACTACTATAATACTGCCCCTATGTACAAGAATATAACTACTATAATACTACCTCCTATGTACAAGAATATAACTACTATAATACTGCTCCTATGTACAAGAATATAACTACTATAATACTGCTCCTATGTACAAGAATATAACTACTATAATACTGCTCCTATGTACAAATATATAACTACTATAATACTACCTCCTATGTACAAGAATATCACTACTATAATACTGCTCCTATGTACAAGAATATAACTACTATAATACTGCTCCTATGTACAAGAATATAACTACTATAATACTGCTCCTATGTACAAGAATATAACTACTATAATACTGCTCCTATGTACAAATATATAACTACTATAATACTACTTCTATGTACACGAATATAACTACTATAATACTACTCCTATGTACAAGAATATAACTACTATAATACTACTCCTATGTACAAGAATCTAACTACTATAATACTGCCCCTATGTACAAGAATATAACTACTATAATACTGCCCCTATGTACAAATATATAACTACTATAATACTACTCCTATGTACAAGAATATAACTACTATAATACTACTCCTATGTACAAGAATCTAACTACTATAATACTACCTCCTATGTACAAGAATATCACTACTATAATACTGCTCCTATGTACAAGAATATAACTACTATAATACTACTTCTATGTACATGAATATAACTACTATAATACTACTCCTATGTACAAGAATATAACTACTATAATACTACTCCTATGTACAAGAATCTAACTACTATAATACTGCCCCTATGTACAAGAATATAACTACTATAATACTACCTCCTATGTACAAGAATATAACTACTATAATACTGCCCCTATGTACAAGTATATAACTACTATAATACTACCTCCTATGTACAAGAATATCACTACTATAATACTGCTCCTATGTACAAGAATATAACTACTATTATACTACTCCTATGTACAGGAATATAACTACTATAATACTGCTCCTATGTACAAGAATATAACTACTATAATACTGCTCCTATATACAATAATATCACTACTATAATACTACTCCTATGTACAAGAATATAACTACTATAATACTGCTCCTATGTACAAGAATATAACTACTATAATACTGCCCCTATGTACAAGGATATAACTACTATAATACTACCTCCTATGTACAAGAATATAACTACTATAATACTACATCCTATGTACAAGAATATAACTACTATAATACTACTCCTATGTACAAGAATATAACTACTATAATACTACTCCTATGTACAAGAATATAACTACTATAATACTACCCCCTATGTACAAGAATATCACTACTATAATACTACCCCCTATGTACAAGAATATAACTACTATAATACTACTCCTATGTACAAGAATATAACTACTATAATACTACTCCTATGTACAAGAATATCACTACTATAATACTACCCCCTATGTACAAGAATATAACTACTATAATACTGCTCCTATGTACAAGAATATAACTACTATAATACTACTCCTATGTACAAGAATATAACTACTATAATACTACTCCTATGTACGAGAATATAACTACTATAATACTACTCCTATATACAAGAATATAACTACTATAATACTACTCCTATGTACAAGAATATAACTACTATAATACTACTCCTATGTACAAGAATATAACTACTATAATACTACTCCTATGTACGAGAATATAACTACTATAATACTACTCCTATGTACAAGAATATAACTACTATAATACTACTCCTATGTACAAGAATATAACTACTATAATACTACTCCTATGTACAAGAATATAACTACTATAATACTGCTCCTATGTACAAGAATATAACTACTATAATACTGCTCCTATGTACAAGAATATCACTACTATAATACTACTCCTATGTACAAGAATATCACTACTATAATATTGCTGTATTTCCCTGATCTTGTATTTCTGATCTTCGTCACTTCCACAGATCTATTATTTGCCCCCACACTTTCTAGTATATAACATGTTTTTAGCTCTGCTGTCCATGTTATCCTGTAGACATTGTGTATTTGCCGGCGACTATAATCTTGTTTAATTAAGAGTCAATTAATGAATTTGTTGTGTCGTTTCTATTAAGTGTTTCCATAATTTGGGCCCTATAAGTCACTTATCAGTCACTCTTGATACTTTGCTATGTAGATTCCTGTAATGTTTGTCGCCTGTGATTTTATTATATTTCACGATCTCATTCTCTGGGACACATTAGTGGATGAGACAATAGACTTTATCTCCCAGTGTCAGGCGGCTGCTGGTAAGACCAATGAGATGATACAATTCCATAGAGATATAACATGAGAGCACATGTCACATATACACACAGTGTTACGTTGCTGTACTAAATATACTGTATACAATTATTTTGGCTACTGATTTTGCTGGATGTTACCTAGTAAAACTCCCCCAACATGTGTGGACGTAAAGACAGATTTACACAGTACACCATAGTAACTCGGATATAATGTGCACTCATATCTCCAGACATAAAAGTAAGATTGAATCCAGGTTCTTAGCCACCTGAAACCTCAATAATCGTCTGAAGTGATATATGATAATTGTGTAAAGTCTCCGGTTCACCAATGTGTTAGTTATCACCACTTGTCAGACGCTGAGATGGAGAGAATCCTTGTACTCAGAGACCTTGGACTATCTCCAGAAGATCACTACATGCCAAGGCCAAGATGTCTGCGCTGGTCAATGTTATGTGTCCTGGTGGTTGTGAGAACAGCGAGGAAATGGAAGGACAGCAAGAGGTGCAGGGAGGTGAAGATCTGCACGGGGGACTCATGTGATTGGAAGAATAATGTATAGTGATCCAGTCTGTACTGCAAATGTCACTGTCAAGTGGAATGGAGGTCTGTCCTCTTCAGTGATGAGTCCTGGAATGGAGGTCTATCCTCTTCAGTGAGGAGCCCTGGAATGGAGGTATATCCTCTTCAGTGACGATTCTTGGAATGGAGGTCTATCCTCTTCAGTAATGAGTCCTGGAATGGAGGTCTATCCTCTTCAGTAATGAGTCCTGGAATGGAGGTCTATCCTCTTCAGTGATGAGTCCTGGAATGGAGGTCTATCCTCTATAGTGATGAGTCCTGGAATGGAGGTCTATCCTCTTCAGTGATGAGTCCTGGAATGGAGGTCTATCCTCTTCAGTGATGAGTCCTGGAATGGAGGTCTATCCTCTTCAGTGATGAGTCCTGGAATGGAGGTCTATCCTCTACAGTGATGAGCCCTGGAATGGAGGTCTATCCTCTTCAGTGACGATTCTTGGAATGGAGGTCTATCCTCTTCAGTAATGAGTCCTGGAATGGAGGTCTATCCTCTATAGTGATGAGTCCTGGAATGGAGGTCTATCCTCTTCAGGGATGAGTCCTGGAATGGAGGTCTTTCCTCTTCAGTAATGATTCCTGGAATGGAGGTCTATCCTCTTCAGTGATGAGTCCTGGAATGGAGGTCTATCCTCTTCAGTGATGAGCCCTGGAATGGAGGTCTATCCTCTTCAGTGATGAGTCCTGGAATGGAGGTCTATCCTCTTCAGTGATGAGTCCTGGAATGGAGGTCTATCCTCTTCAGTGATGAGTCCTAGAATGGAGGTCTATCCTCTTCAGTGATGAGTCCTGGAATGGAGGTCTATCCTCTTCAGTCATGAGCCCTGGAATGGAGGTCTATCTTCTTCAGTGATATGTCCTAGAATGGAGGTCTATCCTCTTCAGTGATAAGTCCTGGAATGGAGGTCTATCCTCTACAGTGATGAGCCCTGGAATGGAGGTCTATCCTCTTCAGTGATGAGTCCTGGAATGGAGGTCTATCCTCTTCAGTGATGAGACTGGAATGGAGGTCTATCCTCTTCAGTGATGAGACTGGAATGGAGGTCCATCCTCTTCAGTGATGAGACTGGAATGGAGGTCTATCCTCTTCAGTGATGAGTCTTGTGTTTTGTTTCACACACAACGATAGCTGAAGATTGATATGGATACCACGTGGAAATCATGGAGAGTCCTTCACAAGGGAACATCACACCAGTCCTACTCCCAGGATTATGGTGTTTGGTGGTATAGTGTTTGGTGTCTGGACCCCTCTCGTCTATATTTCAGGAACACTAATGTCTCAGTATTACATTGATTCAGTCAGTAAGCCAGTGGTGCGGCCATTTCACCAAAGTGTCCCAGGAGCCCAGGAGGGCAACCCCAGGCCACATGTTCCTTGTGTTACTATGAGCAGCCTGCGTGGCCTAAGCATATGACCGTGGCCTGCCACTTCTCTTGTCTCCCATTGAGCACATCTGGGACGTCATTGGTCGGCCATTGTACAGGAGCTGTCAGTGGCCAATCCTGATGTTTTGGTGCATTCAGTGTGACAGAAGATTCCTGACAACCATTAATACCCTCACTGATAACATGCCAAGGTGTATAAGTGCGAGGTCTCCTGCGGATGGCGCTCATACTCCATACTGAATACATCCAGATGTGCTGAATATTCTCTATCACATATGATATAACTTGTCTTTCCATCCGGGGATCTCCAGAATTCTTAGACTTTTTCTTCTTGGTGCATTCCCCATATTGAGGACTGTATTACTGGTTCTATTACCCTACGTTCACAGGCTGGAGAATATCACAGCGACTCGCTGGCATCCAATATTTATGTGCAGTGATTCTCGGGGTTGTGACTTCGTCCTCCTGAGATGTGACAAGGCTAATAATCGTCATACACAATCCTCTGACACAATTCACACAGATTCCCTCTCTGTTGCTAAATGCAGCTCTCATTATCCACCCCCGTCACATATCAGACCCCGATGTCACCCCGCTCTGGAGATCTGCTCCGTTCTGGCCGCTGTCACTATATAACAGAATGATGGCGGATACAGCTACAATATAGAAAACAATTCCGCCAACATGGACATGTTACTGCTAGTGTCAGGTGGCTGCTGCCAAGCTGCATACAATAATAGTATGTATCAGCATGGCCCTAAATACAGATCATAACATAGACGTGCCATATAATACAGGTTATATCACATGGGCCCTCACTTAAATAACAGAGGCCCATAGTACCACGTTGGCCTCTAGAAGTCATAGTGACTCCATAGTATTTACAACCACAGAATAAACAGGGCCCCTATGGATCCCAAAGAGGAATCAGTGCCCCCATAGTGGCCCTATAACAGCCATCTTACCTATAGTAAAATACCCCCAACAATCGGGGACAAAATAAGGGACAAAATCTGTGGCATGAATGAGGTGAAGCTGCGGCAGCGAGACAGCACCCGAAATCTGGGACTGTCCTGCTGAATCCAGAACATTCGGGAGTCTTATTTCCCCTGTTGCAGTCACAGGTCATTTTCTGCTGTTTTCTAGAGTCCCCTGCACCTTGAAGGCGTACAGAAGGTTCACGCCTGTTGTTTTGCTTTCCTTGGCTCCTTGGAGATGTTATATCTAGAGACAGGAAATCCCCAAATCCCCCGTATACAGCGATCACTACACAGCATCAGGGACAGCCGTAATACACGTGCACCCGAACCAGAAGTGTAGGGGCCCTATAGGTAAGGGGCCTCTGTATCCTTAAAGGGAGTGTGTCATCAGACCAAAGCATAGCAGATAAATAGATCAGTGTCATCTGAATAATACAGTGTTTTTCCCTTGTGAATCGCGATCTTCATTGCTGTTTTTTTGTCAAAATATAAATGAACTCTTTCAGTAATGGCAGCGCCCTCATTCTATCGAGGAGCTCATTAGTATATCCACAACATGGCCATATCATGACAACGCAGGCAGCGATTCACAAAGGGAGCACACTTTTTGATTCAAGTGAACACAACCTATCTATCTGCAGGGCTGGGGTGATATGCTGGGTCTGGTGACACTAACTTATCTATCTGCAGGACTGGGGTGATATGCTGGGTCTGGTGACCCTAAATCGGTCATTCCTAAAAAGAAGAGCTGCAGGGTAAATCATGGGATAATAACAACAGCCTGTGATATGGTATATGTCCCTATATATAGACTCCATCCAGTATTTTTGCGTCTTGACCTCTCAGGTGACCCCTGTATTACATCAGACTACAGTGCGATCCTGGCGGTTCTTCACCGCACACAGGAAATGCTTAAGAGAAAATTCTGTAAATAATAAATACATGGGAAATTCGCCGCCCGTCCGAGCAGATTAGGGTCGCACTGCTGTCGTCTTCACAGAGTCTCCGCAGGCCGCACTCCCTTGTCGTGAGCAATGTGAATGAGGATCTAGAGCGGTCTCAGAAGTGTAAAGCAGGAGATGTTAATGTGAATGGAGACGACAGGCCGGGTTCTGCTCCCATCCCCTTGGATTGTTGTTTTGACAGAGAGAGCATACAAATAAAGTTTATTTTATGTGACACCAAAACACTTGCAGCCAAGGTGGCCACTTATGTGGTAAGCAGGGGGAATTAAAGGGATGTCTTATTAAAGTTGTGAGGCTCAGTCCTGGAGAAATAGATCTTAGATCATTTTGTGCAGGAAATAGATTTAGGAAAATAGAGCACGGAAGATTTGATGCTCAGGAGTCTGGGAAAGCTGGACACTAACCTATCTATCTGCAGGACTGGGGTGATATGCTGGTTCTGGTGACACTAACCTATCTATCTGCAGGGCTGGGGTGATATACTGGTTCTGGTGACAGTAACCTATCTATCTGCAGGACTGGGGTGATATGCTGGTTCTGGTGACAGTAACCTATCTATCTGCAGGGCTGGGGTAATATGCTGGTTCTGGTGACACTAACCTATCTATCTGCAGGGCTGGGGTGATATACTGGTTCTGGTGACAGTAACCTATCTATCTGCAGTACTGGGGTGATATGCTGGTTCTGGTGACAGTAACCTATCTATCTGCAGGGCTGGAGTGATATGCTGGTTCTGGTGACACTAACCTATCTATCTGCAGGGCTGGGGTGATATGCTGGGTTTGGTTACACTAACCTATCTATCTGCAGGGCTGGGGTGATATGCTGGTTCTGGTGACACTAACCTATCTATCTGCAGGGCTGGGGTGATATGCTGGGTTTGGTTACACTAACCTATCTATCTGCAGGACTGGGGTGATATGCTGGTTCTGGTGACAGTAACCTATCTATCTGCAGGGCTGGCTGATATACTGGAGTATGGTGACAGTAACCTATCTATCTGCAGGGCTGGGGTGATATGCTGGTTCTGGTGACAGTAACCTATCTATCTGCAGGGCTGGCTGATATACTGGAGTATGGTGACAGTAACCTATCTATCTGCAGGACTGGGGTGATATGCTGGTTCTGGTGACACTAACCTATCTATCTGCAGGGCTGGGGTGATATGCTGGGTCTGGTGACAGTAACCTATCTATCTGCAGGACTGGGGTGATTTGCCAGAGTAAATATTACAGGATGCAGGAGTTTTTGATGACATTGAAATTGAATAAAAAATGCTTTACACTGAAGCTCTGCCCGTTCAATTTGGCAGCTGTGTATAACAGAGTGACTTCTATTATATTAACAGCCACCCCTAGGGGGAGCTAAGGAGTCCATATCAATAATATTCTAGTAATAATATTAAACTACTCCCCCTAGTGGTGAACCCCGGAAAAGTCATGTTATGAAACTGATCAGCACGAAATGTGTCACTAATAATGAGATGGACATAGCCTTTAAATTCTCAGTATACGGCCTTTTCTCCAGCCCTTTACATTATGTAAGTGTAATGGTGATGTAGACATGGCGGTATAAGAGCTGCCATACAGCATTACTATCTAGTAAGAGCCCTGACACGCCATCCTGTGCTCACCGACTCGCCTGCCGCCTTCTGCTCGGTGCCAGATACAAATGTCATTTTTAGATTCTCCCAGCAATGTGCAATCTGCTCAGCCAGCAATGCTGCAACCTATGGCGGAACCACTGCCTGTAGAGTCTATACTGAGGACACTACAAGTCTCAGCATGACCCACCAGCCAATGCCAATTCTTTACAGCAGAGTATAGATTCCATAGGGTGATATAGGGATTAGGGTTTGATCCATAGGGGTTATATGGGTTAGGGTTTAGAACCATAGCCACTACTATGGGCTATGGTTTAGATATATAAGGGTTAGGGGATTAGATATATATAGGGGCTATGAGGTTTAGGGTTTAGATACATGGGGGTTGGGGTTTAGATACATAGGGGTTATAGGTGATAGGATTTAGATCCATAGGGGTAGGGTTTAGATCCATAGGGGTAGGGTTTAGAGCCATAGGATTTATAAGTTAGGGTTTAGATACTAGGGGCTAGGGGTTAGACACATAGGAGTTATAGGTGATAGGGTTTATATCCATAGGGGTAATAGGGGTGAAGGTTTAGATCTATAGGGGTATGGTTTAGATTCATAGGGGTTATATGGGTTAGGGCTTAGATCTATAGGGGTTATAGGGGTGAGGGTTTAGATTCCTATATCCCTGGGTGTCTAAAGTGACTTAATGGTTTATTTCTAGCATCACTGGTGGTCTGGGGTGAGAATGGGGTTAATATTGCTATGGATAATCCATGGTGGGTAAATATCGAGTGATTTAGAGTCTTAGAGGGGACGTCTCCTGAAGGACACCCCTTTCTTTATAGGTGGGGATCCTAAATGTTGCTGGACTGTTTCTGTAGCTCCCATAGACTTGAGTGGAGAGAGTCAATGGATGACGAGTGTGATATGGATAGTACCCCACCTATAGGACATTTATGGCATATACTAGACCCCTTTATCATCATCTGCTCTAGCAATGTTACCCTGGCTTAAGATGTTCTGCAGCATCTGCGTCTCTTTAAATAACAACAGTCCTCTCTATAGGAATCTTAAAGGAGTAGTGACCCAGTTTCTAGCATGGAGATTGCCCTGGAGTCATATAAAGCTCCAGCGTCTATTAAATCCACATGTCCGGGTAATAATACCATTTATAGACACGATGTAGCAGCTAGAGGGGACGCCGCTGTGTCCTGCTGTGTGTGCGGGATACACTCTTTATATATTAATGGGTTACACATCGCACCGCCAACCGTATAGATAATCACACGTTCTGCATCAATAAGTAAAGACTGCGCCGCTGATCTCTTGTCAGATGTGATGAGCTGAACATGTCTGGGCCGCGGCATCCATGAGAGGTAAAGCCCCCCCGTCCCTCTACATTACAGCCACATTAGTAAATGCTTCATCCAATCGTTCTGCTTGTCAGAGCGGCTGATGCTTGTACAACCCTGTGGCATATGTAGGTGATATTTATATACAGGACCATATTATCAATGGGAAAACGTAACCCTTCACTTTCTGCTTTCTCAGTCATCTCAACAGTTTTAATGTGTAACAATGTATCAGTGACATCATAGCAAAGGTGTATTACAATGTATCTGTGATATCATACTGTAGTGTCAGTGTGTTACATTGTATCAATGACATCATCATATCAGTGTGTTACATTGTGTCAGTGACATCATAGTATCAATGTGTTACATTGTATCAATGGCATCGTAGTATCAGCGTGTTACATTATATCAGTGACATCATAGCATAGGTGTATTACAATGTATCAGTGACAATACAGTATTGCTGTATTGCATTGTATTAGTGACATCACAATATTGCTGTATCACATTGTATCAGTGACATCATAGTATCAGTGTATTACATTGTATGAATGACATCATTGTATCAATGTGTTACATTGTATTAGTGACATCATATCAGTGTGTTACATTGTATCTCCTGATATAATAATATCAGTGTGTTACATTATATCAATGACATCATCATATCAGTGTGTTACATTGTGTCAGTGACATCATAGTATCAGTGTGTTACATTGTATCAATGGCATCGTAGTATCAGCGTGTTACATTATATCAGTGACATCGTAGCATAGATGTATTACAATGTGTCAGTGACATCACAGTATTGCTGTATTGCATTGTATTAGTGACATCATAGTATTAGTGCTACATTATATCAGTGACATCATAGTATCAATGTATTACATTGTATCAGTGATATTGTAGTATCAGCGTGTTACATTGTATCAGTGACATCGTAGTATCAGCGTGTTACATTGTATCAGTGACATCGTAGTATCAGCGTGTTACATTGTATCAGTGACATCGTAGTATCAGCGTGTTACATTGTATCAATGGCATCGTAGTATCAGCGTGTTACATTATATCAGTGACATCGTAGCATAGATGTATTACAATGTGTCAGTGACATCACAGTATTGCTGTATTGCATTGTATTAGTGACATCATAGTATTAGTGCTACATTATATCAGTGACATCATAGTATCAATGTATTACATTGTATCAGTGATATTGTAGTATCAGCGTGTTACATTGTATCAGTGACATCGTAGTATCAGCGTGTTACATTGTATCAGTGACATCGTAGTATCAGCGTGTTACATTGTATCAGTGACATCGTAGTATCAGCGTGTTACATTGTATCAGTGACATCGTAGTATCAGCGTGTTACATTGTATCAGTGACATCATAGTATCAGTGTATTACCTTGTATCAGTGACATCATAGAATAGATGTATTACAATGTATCAGTGACATCACAGTATCAGTGTGTTACATTGTATCGGTGATTGTAGCATACCATATATTACATTATGTCTAGTGGTAGTTTACACTATTTCGGTGACATCTTACTATGTGTGTTATATTGCATCATAACTAGTGTGTTACATTGTATCAGTGATGTCAGAATACTGTGTGTTTTGTCGTGTCTGTGAGAACTCTACTAGTAGTTTACACTGGACATGAGAATAGGTTGCCGCTACACATTAGATAAAGGTCATCAATATTTTGGGGGGGGGGGGTTTCTACCTAACTCTTTGTTTCCAGGAGAGATAAGACCCTCTTGCAGCAGATTATTTCCCACTCCCTACATATACTGTGAGCCCAGCTGTCAGCAGCTTGTGACTATGTAAGGACATTTACATTGTTACAGTTATTTCATTATATAACACCATCGATAGCATTAGTATCAGAATGAGATATAGAGTGTGTATCTAACCCAGTATCCAGGCCATCAGATCAGATCTCTACATTGGATTATTAGTGTCCTACATCCATCTGGTCTGTGTGCTGGACTGTATAGAATTATTAGTGGCTACAATGTATCATTGTCTATTATAGGATATTGCCCTTCTGCATTGATAGTATCAGCAGACCACTATATTGTATCAGTGTGTTACGTTGTATCAATGACATCATCATATCAGTGTATTACTGATAGACTGCCATTATGTTATATTGTGTCATTGGTGGAAGACTAGAAGTGGTTACAAAGTATCAGAATGGATCCACACTGGAGTATTCATCTGTTACTTTGTATCACTGATAGATTACCAGTATGTTATACTGTGTAGGATGGAAGAGTAGAAGTCACATAGTATGGTGGGTTATATAGTATCAGAATGTAATAGTATTAGTCCGTCACATTGTATTAGTGATATCAGTGTCATACACTTTATTCTAAAACAAGAGCCTGGTTCAGTTGGAGTAACAAGTGTTACATTGTGTATGATCTGTTCCAGATTGTATCACTAATAAGTTTTGTAATGTGTTCCATTTGTATCCATGTTACATTGTCTCCATGATAGGAGTATTACTGTATCCATAATATACTGTAAGAAACAATATATTACATTCCATCCATGATTTAAGGCTACAGTCACACAAGTCTGGAAAAACAAAGGATTCAGTTACATTTTTCACAGCCATTTTGCATCCATGGGGCAGATTTTTACAGATCCCTTGTAGACTGTAATTCAAGGATCCGTGAAAATGGACAAAATAGGAGATGACTGTCTGTTAAAAAGGCCACTAAAAAACGGACATTGTAATTACTGTGTTCTGAAAGTGAACGTAAGAGTATCAGTGTGTTGTATTGTATCAGTAGGCTACATAATTGTAACTATCACTGTGTTACATTGTATCAGTATGCCACGTTAATGTATCCATCAGTGTGTTACATTATATTGGAATGCTACATGATTGTATCCATCAGTGTGTAACTTTGTATCAATTGTATTAGTGTGTTAACATTGTTTCTTCATGCCACATAATTGTATCCATTGCTGTTACATTGTACCCATATCCTACATGATTGTATCCAGCACTGTATAAGTGTATTACATTGTACTAGTACACTACATGATTGTATCCCTGAGTGTGTTACATTGTATCAGTGTATTACATTGTATCTCTTGGTGTGTTGTATTGTATTATTATACTACATAAGTGTATGCCTGAATGTTTTATATTGACTCAATATGTTAGTTTGTATCCCTGGGTGTGTTACATTGTAGCAGTGTATTACATTGTATCCCTGGGTATGCTACATTGTATCAGTGTGTTACGTTGTATGTCTGAGTTTGTTATATTCAGTCAGTGTATTACATTGTATCAGTGTGTTACATTGTATGCCCCAGTGTGTTACATTGTATGAGTGTGTTACACTGTATGCCTGAGTATGCGACATTGTATCATTGTGTTACATTGTATGCCCGAGTGTGTTACATTGTATCAGTGTATTACATTGTATGCCTGAGTGTGTTATATTGTATCAGTGTGTTAAATTGTATGCCTGAGTGTGTTACATCGTATCAGTGTGTTACATTGTATGCCTGAGTGTGTTACATCGTATCAGTGTGTCACATTGTATGTCTGAGTGTGTTTCATTGTATCAGTGTGTTACATAGTATCAGTGTATTATATTGTATGCCTGAGTGTGTTATATTGTATCAGTGTGTTACATTGTATGTCTGAGAGTGTTACATCGTATCAGTGTGTTACATTGTATGGCTGAGTGTGTTACATTGTCTCAGTGTGTTACATAGTGTCAGTGAAATCAGTAACACCTGTGTAACATTTTTCATCCCTGGAATAAACCCGGTAACAGCTGAAACCTAACTTTCCAGTGAACAGGTGGAAAAGTGTGAGAGACAAGTAGAGCAGCACATGGCGAGACCACAGCCGGGCATTACCCCACATTACCCTCCAGGATGGAAGAGACATGACACTTACCCAGCCCTGGTACAAAAGTATTGAGGAAGAGGCAGATGACAGCCACAGGGAAAGGCATGTAGGGGATGGCGGCTCTCAGGGGTCCTTTCTTCTCTCTGACTTGTACTACCACCCCACTGGCTGAGGTCCCCTTCTCTATTGTGTCCCCTTCCTTGATATCCATGCTGTCCCTCAGCTGTAGTCGGATGAGATGTGAGTCCTGGAAGTTACTGGAGGGTTGTGGGGTCAGATGGCGACAGAGTGCAGGGAAGACTCTCTCCTGCCTCTCTCCTTCCTCCTCCTCCTCCTGCTGCCTCTGTTCTCCCTCCTCCTCCTCCCTCATTCCTGGCTCTGACAACAGGCTGACTACAGAGCTGTGCACAGTAAGACTACATCGCTCTGTTACTCCGAATAACCTGGACATACACCTGTACAGCCGAGATCATCTGCAGCAGATGGAAACTATGGCTCCAGCCATTCAGCCATCTATCTATCTATCTATCTATCTATCTATCTATCTATCTATCTATCTATCGAATCTATCTATCTATCTATCTATCTATCTATCTATCTATCTATCTATCTATCTATCTATCTATCTATCTATCGAATCTATCTATCTATCTATCTATCTATCTATCTATCTCCTATCTATCTATCTATCTATCTATCTATCTATCTATCTATCTATCTATCGCTTTCTACCTTTATCTTCTTCTATTTTTCTATCTCATATTTATCCATGTCATACATATATTTTTCTATCCAGAATCTCTCTCTCTATATATCTGTAGTAAAACAAGTCAGCGCTGAATTTCTATTTTATACACACCAGTTATATGTCTGTCTGTAGTGACCTGACCAGTAATCCCAGTTGGAGATTGTCAGAGCCTTTATTGACTGTGCTGATAATACTTGTCAATTCCCTTCCAGAAAGAAGAAATTAGAAGCTTCTCCGCCTCATCTCACTACATAAAGCAACAGGGAGGAATGAACTGTAATGTCTGAATGAGCTCCAGAGCCGAGGAGGGGTATGAAGAAGGGGATTTATGGGCTGAGAAGCTTGTATGGCCAACAATAAGACTGTCATAACTGGGAGTAGAATAACTACAGAGAATAAAAAGGAAATCTCAAGGAACTATAAATATATATATATATATATATATATATATATATATATATATATATATATAATGTAGTTTCATAGATTATACAATCTGTAAAAGGATCTATAATAGTTAAGTCACTATGTATAGATATATCCAGAGATTCATCCTGTGTTATACTCCAGAGCTGCGCTCACTATTCTGCTGGTGCAGTCACTGTGTACATACATTACATTACTTATCCTGTACTGATCCTGAGATACATCCTGTATTATACTCCAGAGCTGCGCTCACTATTCTGCTGGTACAGTCACTGTGTACATACATTACATTACTTATCCTGTACTGATCCTGAGATACATCCTGTATTATACTCCAGAGCTGCTCTCACTATTCTGCTGGTACAGTCACTGTGTACATACATTACATTACTTATCCTGTACTGATCCTGAGATACATCCTGTATTATACTCCAGAGCTGCACTCACTATTACAAGAATATAACTACTATAATACTACTCCTATGTACAAGAATATAACTACTATAATACTACTCCTATGTACAAGAATATAACTACTATAATACCGCTCCTATGTACAAGAATATAACTACTATAATACTACTCCTATGTACAAGAATATAACTACTATAATACTGCTTCTATCTACAAGAATATAACTGCTATAATACTACTCCTATGTACAAGAATATAACTACTATAATACTACTCCTATGTATAAGAATATAACTACTATAATACTGCTCCTATGTACAAGAATATAACTACTATAATACTACTCCTATGTACAAGAATATAACTACTATAATACTGCTCCTATGTACAAGAATATAACTACTATAATACTACCTCCTATGTACAAGAATATAACTACTATAATACTGCTTCTATCTACAAGAATATAACTACTATAATACTACCTCCTATGTACAAGAATATAACTACTATAATACTGCTTCTATCTACAAGAATATAACTACTATAATACTACCTCCTATGTACAAGAATATAACTACTATAATACTGCTTCTATCTACAAGAATATAACTACTATAATACTACCTCCTATGTACAAGAATATAACTACTATAATACTGCTCCTATGTACAAGAATATATCTACTATAATACTACTATGTACAAGAATATAACTACTATAATACTGCTCCTATGTACAAGAATATAACTACTATAATACTACCTCCTATGTACAAGAATATAACTACTATAATACTGCTTCTATCTACAAGAATATAACTATATAGAAAAGGATAGTAGGATCCGCTCGACCAGGTAAGTTAAAAAATAACTTTTAATCCGACATGGTTAAAAAACACACAAAAGAAAATAGATGTGAAATGACAAAAAAGAAGAAAAATGGTGATTAAAACCACATTCTGATAGCTCTAGCTATCTAGCTCTAGCAAGAATATAACTACTATAATACTACTCCTATGTACAAGAATATAACTACTATAATACTGCCCCCCTATGTACAAGAATATAACTACTATAATACTACTGCTATGTACAAGAATATAACTAATATAATACTACTCCTATATACAAGAATATAGCTACTATAATACTGCCTCCTACATTATATGTAGGAGCAGTATTATAGTAGTTATATTCTTGTACATAGGGGCAGTATTATAGTAGTTATAGTCTTGTACATAGGAGCAGTATTATAGTAGTTATATTCTTGTACATAGGAGTAGTATTATAGTAGTTATATTCTTGTACATAGGAGGTAGTATTATAGTAGTTATATTCTTGTACATAGAAGCAGTATTATAGTAGTTATATTCTTGTACATAGGAGTAGTATTATAGTAGTTATATTCTTGTACATAGGAGTAGTATTATAGTAGTTATATTCTTGTACATAGGAGCAGTATTATAGTAGTTATATTCTTGTACATAGGAGTAGTATTATAGTAGTTATATTCTTGTACATAGGAGGTAGTATTATAGTAGTTATATTCTTGTACATAGGAGCAGTATTATAGTAGTTATATTCTTGTACATAGGAGTAGTATTATAGTAGTTATATTCTTGTACATAGGAGCAGTATTATAGTAGTTATATTCTTGTACATAGGAGCAGTGTTATAGTAGTTATATTCTTGTACATAGGAGCAGTATTATAGTAGTTATATTCTTGTACATAGGAGCAGTATTATAGTAGTTATATTCTTGTACATAGGAGGTAGTATTATAGTAGTTATATTCTTGTACATAGGAGCAGTGTTATAGTAGTTATATTCTTGTACATAGGAGCAGTATTATAGTAGTTATATTCCTGTACATAGGGGAAGTATTATAGTAGTAATATTCTTGTACATAGGAGCAGTATTATAGTAGTTATATTCTTGTACATAGGAGCAGTATTATAGTAGTTATATTCTTGTACATAGGAGCAGTATTATAGTAGTTGTATTCTTCAACATAGGGGCAGTATTTAATAATGATATAGATTTGGCTGTTATTGCTCTTAATTAGATGTCTTATACTTTGATGATTTGAGTATCCTATTAATATTATAAATGTGAAATGTTTGTGGGTTTGTGACTTTGGATGTTCGGATGTTTGGCGGTCAATCACGCAAAAAACGCTCCACCGATTTGGCTGAAATTTTCCACAAACATAGTCCCTACACTCGATTGCGCAATAGGCTACTTTTTGTCACAATAGCACACATATGTTTTTCCCAGGACCCCCACAAAATCCAAACTCACATCACTATCTCTGCAATCTCACACACTTTGGACCCCGATTTGGCTGAAATTTTCCACAAACATAGTCCCTACACTGGATTACGCAATAGGCTACTTTTCGTCACAATAGCACACATACGTTTTTCCCAGGACCCTTTGGATGTTCGGATGTTTGGCGGTCAATCACGCAAAAACCGCTCCACCGATTTTGGCTGAAATTTTCCACAAACATAGTCCCTACACTCGATTGCGCAATAGGCTACTTTTCGTCACAATAGCGCACATACGTTTTTCCCAGGACCCCCACAAAACCCAAACTCACATCACTATTTCTGCAATCTCACACACTTTGGACCATAGCAAGCCACAAAATTCATATTACCCCCTACAGCAGAGGTCATCAACCCCTGGCACACGTGCCAAGAGTGGCACTCCTGCCATATTTCACTGGCACACCAGCAGCACAGGACCTGCAAGAGTTAAATGAAGTCTCTGCTAGAGCTGAGGCATAAGGACACTCCCCTTTGCGAGGGGTGCAGGAAACCCAGGGGGTGGAGCTTAATCGCTCAGGTCTCTGCCTGCTATAGTGATAGCTCCTGCCGAAGCTGCTAGCAAACTGAAAGTAAGAAACACACAGCTCCCTTCCTTTACTTCCTATTCTCATTAATGTCAGGCATGGGGTTATTAGTTTAGTGTTAGTAACTCCATGTCCCTCACATTAATAGGAATAACCCCCATCATGTCCCTCATATTAACCCCTGTGTGCCTCACATTAATAGGAATAAACCCCATCATGTCCCTCATATTAACCCCTGTGTGCCTCACATTAATAGGAATAACCCCCATCATGTCCCTCATATTAACCCCTGTGTGCCCCATATAAAGGTTACTAATATGTGAGACATATGGAGGGACTAATAAAAGACCTCAGTAATGAAGATACTTAATTATTACCTCCAAGTCTCTCACATATCAGTAACTAGAGATGAGCGAGTACTGTTGGGATCAGCCGATCCGAACAGCACGCTCCATAGAAATGAATGGATGCACCTGGTACTTCCGCTTGGACGTAGCCAGCGCGCTTAACCCCCCGCGTGCCGGCTACGTCCATTCATTTCTATGCGAGCGTGCTGTTCGGATCGGCTGATCCCAACAGTACTCGCTCATCTCTATCAGTAACTCTTACACTGGGGTTAATGTGAGGGACATGATGGGGTTAATTGCTATTAATAAGAGGCGCATGGAGTTACTAAACTGTCATGCACAGGGCCAGACTTTATGTTGCTTGCTCAAGAGTATCCTCTGCCCAAAACTTACATGTACTGGCGCAAAATAACAACTCATACAATGTCGTATATCAAAGTATATTAACCTGAAATACTTCTGTCCCAAAGACACTATGTACAGTTTATACCAACACCGTATAGCGGCTGAAATACAAATGACATTCAACACAAAAGTCTCATGTGCTCTCAGAATTACAGCAACAACAAGATACAAAGTTACATTTTATATCCCATACCTTATACACAGTACGAAAACCTTACCCGCACCTGTATATACCCACTTCTACAATCACCGCAGACGAAGTCGCGGGTACCAGCTAGTAGAATATATAGGTGATATAGATAGATAGACTGACTGCTCAAAAACTAAAGGGAACACTTAAGCAACACAATGTAACTCCAAGCAACACTGACTCACAATCAATTTCACCTGCTGTTGTGTAAATGGAATAGACAACAGATGGAAATTATTGGCAATTACCGGGACACACACAATAAAGGAGGGTTCTGCAGGTGGGGACCACAGACCACATTTCAGTACCAATGCTTTCTGGCTGATTTTTTGGTCACTTTTGAATGTTGGTTGTGTTTTCACACTCGTGGTAGCATGCGACGGACTCTACAACCCACACAAGCCGCTCAGGTAGTGCAGCTCATCCAGGATGGCACATCAATGCGAGCTGTGGCAAGAAGGTTTGCTGTGTCTGTCATCGTAGTGTCCAATGGCTGATGATGCTACCAGGAGACAGGCCAGTACACCAGGAGACAGGCCAGTACACCAGGAGACGTGGAGGGGGCCGTAGGAGGGTAACAACCCAGCAGCAGGACCGCTACCTCAGCCTTTGTGCAAGGAGGAACAGGAGGAGCACTGCCAGAGCCCTGCAAAATGACCTCCAGCAGGCCACAAATGTGCATGTGTGTGCCCAAATGGTTAGAAACCAACTCCATGAGGATGGTATGAGAGCCCAATGTCCACAGATGGTGGTTGTGTTCACAGCCCAATACTGTGCAGGACGCTTGTCATTTGCCACAGAACAGGATTGGCAACTTCCCCACTGGCACCCTGTGCTCTTCACAGAGGAAAGCAGGTTCACACTGAGCACATGTGATAGATGTGACAGAGTCTGGAGACGCCGTGGAGAGCGATTTGCTGCCTGCAACATCCTTCAGCATGACCGGTTTGGCAGTGGGCCAGTAATGGTGTGAGGTGGCATTTCTTTGGAGGGTCGCACAGGCCTCCATGTGCTCACCAGAGGTAGCCTGACTGCCATGAGGTGCCGAGATGAAATCCTTAGACCCCTTGTGAGACCATATGCTGGTGCAGTTGGCCCGGAGTTCCTCCTAATGCAGGACAATGCCAGACCTCATGTGGCTGGAGTGTGTCAGCAGTTCCTGCAAGATGAAGGCATTGAAGCTATGGACTGGCCCAGCTGTTCCCCAGACCTGAATCCGATTGAGCACATCTAGGACATCATGTCTCGCTCCATCCACCAACGTCACGTTGCACCACAGACTGTCCAGGAGTTGGAAGATTCTTTAGTCCAGGTCTTGGAGGAGATCCCTCAGGAGACATCCGCAACCTCATCAGGAGCATGCCCAGGCGTTGTAGGGAGGTCATACAGGCACGTGGAGGCCACACACACTACTCAGCCTCATACTGACATGCTGTAAGGACATTACATCAAAGTTGGATCAGCCTGTAGTGTGTTTTTCCACTTTAATTTTGGGGGTGACTTCAAATCCAGGCCTCCATTGGTTAATAAATTTGATTTCCATTGATGATTTTTGTGTGATTTTGTTGTCATCACATTCAACTTTGTATAGAACAAAGTATTCAATGAGAATATTTCATTCATTCAGACCTAGGCGGTGTTATTGGAGGGTTCCCTTTATTTGAGCAGTGTATGTCACTTCTTTACTAATCGATCTCTCTCTGGTCGTGTCGAGGTGATGTTCTGTCTTTCAGTCACTTGTCAGGTAAATGTCATTTTTTGCTGATATATTATTGAGACCTTTTGCCTCTTATTTTACATTTCTGACATCTACTCAATACGCCATTCTCACTATCACTTCCATCCCAGTTTGCTCATTTCCTTATGGATTATTTTCCAGTATATCCCATCATCTCTTTCTGTATCACCGCCATAATAAACCAAGTAATCTGTGGCTGCTAACCTGCCCTATATCTATGGGAAAATCAAGTGATCAGAGCGACTCGGAGTAAGGCCTGGTCTTCGGTGATAGACTAGTTGGGTCTATCTATCTATCTATCTATCTCATATCTATCTATCTATCTATCTATCTATCTATCTATCTATCTATCTATCTATCTATCTCATATCTATCTATCTATCTATCTATCTATCTATCTATCTCATATCTATCTATCTATCTAATCTATCTATCTCCTATCTGTCTCCTATCTATCTATCTATCTATCTATCTATCTATCTATCTATCTATCTATCATCTATCTATTATTCTCTCATGAAGCCACATATCTAGAAACCTTATTTGTAGCATTGGGGACAGGAATTAGACTATGGAGCAGTTGTTATTTATCTTGGTCATATGTTTTATTTCCGTCCTTCATCTCCTTTACAATTATACTGTATGTGAATATTTCAGCTTCATCTTGACCTCATCAATGAGCCGGGTTAATAATATTATAATGTAGCCCAGACACACGGCCGCAGTGAGGATGAGGAGAAGGCGACGCATTAACCTCCCCGACCTCAGAACGACAGCCTGAAATGATCATATCCTATAGATACTAATATATAATCTTATCTGTCTATCTAAAAACAAAAAAATATAGCAGCACTCCGACACAGCACAAAGGCTATAAGGAACAAAGAAAAACTGCATTACAGCTATAAAAATACTATAAACTAAATATAGAAATAAATTTGAGGTTCTTCGTTGTACATATTTGATCAAACAGTAGGAAGCCCTGTACCTGCCCCAACAAGGCGACCTCATTAAGGTAGGACCCTACACTAATACCTCTCCTGGACCCAAGTATGAGTCTGCAGTGTGAACACAGGGGAAGTAAGATCCAGAGATCGATCTATCTATCTATCTATCTATCTATCTATCTATCTATCTATCTATCTCCTATCTATCTATCTATCTATCTATCTATCTATCTATCTCCTATCTATCTATCTATCTATCTATCTATCTATCTCCTATCTATCTATCTATCTATCTATCTCCTATCTATCTATCTATCTATCTATCTATCTATCTATCTATCTATCTCCTATCTATCTATCTATCTATCTATCTATCTATCCATATCTATCTATCTATCCATATCTATCTATCTATCTATCTATCTATCTATCCATATCTATCTATCTATCTCCTATCTATCTATCTATCTATCTATCTATCCATATCTATCTATCTATCTATCTATCTATCTATCCATATCTATCTATCTATCTATCTATCTATCTATCTATCTCCTATCTATCTATCTATCTATCTATCTATCTCCTATCTATCTATCTCTCCTATCTATCTATCTATCTATCTATCTATCTATCTATCTATCCATATCTATCTATCTATCTATCTATCTCTCTCTATCTATCTATCTATCTATCCATATCTATCTATCTCCTATCTATCTATCTATCTATCTATCTATCCATATCTATCTATCTATCCATATCTATCTATCTATCTATCTATCTATCTATCCATATCTATCTATCTATCTATCTATCCATATCTATCTATCTATCTATCTATCTCTATCTATCTATCTATCTATCTATCTCCTATCTATCTATCTATCTATCTATCTATCTATCTATCTATCTATCTATCTAGCTCCTATTTATCTATCTATCTCCTATCTATCTATCTATCTATCTATCTATCTATCTATCTATCTATCTATCTATCTATCTCTCTCTATTTACTATCTACCTATCTATCTATCTATCTATCTATCTATCTAGCTATCTATCTTCTATCTATCTATCTATCTATCTTCTATCTATCTATCTATCTATCTATCTATCTATCTATCTCCTATCTATCTATCTATCTATCTCTCTCTCTATTTACTATCTATCTATCTATCTATCTATCTATCTATCTATCTATCTATCTCTCTCCTATCTATCTATCTATCTATCTATCTATCTATCTATCTCTCTCCTATCTATCTATCTATCTATCTATCTATCTATCTATCTATCTATCTCCTATCTATCTATCTATCTATCTATCTATCTATCTATCTATCATCTATCTATCTATCTATCTATCTGATATCTATCTATCTATCATCTATCTATCTATCTATCTATCTATCTATCTATCTGAGTTGGAGGAGGATTCGCTCCCTCCGGTTATTTGCCGCTGCTTTCATGATCTGATTTGCAGATTTAAAGAAAATATATATATTTCTAACCCCCCTATTAAAGATCATATCTCGATGGCGTTTCTCTCCCTGTATAAAATCAGACCAAAATATTTTTTACATTTTTTTTTATTAATTTGGTATTGCTTCCATATTGGTGAATTTCCCTCAAACAATCACCCTGAGACCTCAGTGCCAGTGGTCGGGGGCGTCTTCCCATGTTGCCCAATAATTGTGTTTCTTGGTCGCCTGTAAATATTTAGCAAATAAAAATATAATGAGCAGAAAACTCACAGGATATTTTTGTCTTCAAAGAGGATCCAAGTCCCAGATCTGTGATGAAAGGGCGAGAGCAAAGAGCGGCTGCCTGGTACTGAGGCTGTGTATACAGGGAGCCCGGGGTGATTATATACTGTGTCATACAGGACTGCAAGTATACAGAAAAGAAAAACGTAATAAGCAGCCAGCACCGTACAGAATAGTGCCCAACACTGTGCCGCTATAAGAGCCCTACCATGTGGTGGAATAATAGTGATTGCCTATATAACAAATAATAATAATAGTGCCAGTATTATACTGTGACATCACTGTGTGTATTATCTCTGTACTGTGACATCACTGTCTGTATTATCCCTGTACTATGACAGCACTGTGTGTATTATCCCTGTACTGTGACATCACTGTGTGTATTATCCCTGTACTGTGACATCACTGTGTGTATTATCCCTGTACTGTGACATCACTGTGTGTATTATCCCTGTACTGTGACATCACTGTGTGTATTATCCTGTACTGTGACATCACTGTGTGTATTATCCCTGTACTGTGACATCACTGTGTGTATTATCCTGTACTGTGACATCACTGTGTGTATTATCCTGTACTGTGACATCACTGTGTGTATTATCCCTGTACTGTGACATCACTGTGTGTATTATCCCTGTACTGTGACATCACTGTGTGTATTATCCTGTACTGTGACATCACTGTGTGTATTATCCCTGTACTGTGACATCACTGTGTGTATTATCACTGTACTGTGACATCACTGTGTGTATTATCCCTGTACTGTGACATCACTGTGTGTATTATCCCTGTACTGTGACATCACTGTGTGTATTATCACTGTACTGTGACATCACTGTGTGTATTATCCCTGTTCTGTGACATCACTGTGTGTATTATCCCTGTACTGTGACATCACTGTGTGTATTATCTCTGTACCTTGACATCACTGTGTGTATTATCCCTGTACTGTGACATCACTGTGTGTATTATCCCTGTTCTGTGACATCACTGTGTGTATTATCCCTGTACTGTGACATCACTGTGTGTATTATCTCTGTACCTTGACATCACTGTGTGTATTATCCCTGTACTATGACATCACTGTGTGTATTATCCCTGTACTGTGACATCACTGTGTGTATTATCTCTGTACTGTGACATCACTGTGTGTATTATCCCTGTACTGTGACATCACTGTGTGTATTATCCTGTACTGTGACATCACTGTGTGTATTATCCCTGTACTGTGACATCACTGTGTGTATTATCTCTGTACTGTGACATCACTGTGTGTATTATCTCTGTACTGTGACATCACTGTGTGTATTATCTCTGTACTGTGACATCACTGTGTGTATTATCCTGTACTGTGACATCACTGTGTGTAATATACCAACTTGCTTCTCTTTTGCCTCTCTTTATGGGGTGTGGACTATTTTAGCTGTGGCTTGTAATGGTCTCCTGTGTTAGTACTGGTCACTTGTGTAATCTCAGGCTGGTGTGGACAATGCCCAATTATCTAACATTATTCATTGCAGGTTCAGCCCCACATAGAGATCCAACCTCTCCTCTGTGAAATCACATCAAGTCCAATTGCACGTGAAGTCCTTCATCGCCTCTTCCCCAAGGGAGAGATAATTGAAAAACTTGGTAAAAACAGAAATTGGAGTTTGCACCAAGTCCCAGAATGGGCAGAACTTCCCGTAAGAGGTGAACATGTAGCTGCTGCTTTATAAATAACTACAAATAAATATATCACTAGAAATCTGATTTATAACCCCTGGAACAGTGATTAAAATAGAAAAGCCGACAGACAACAGATGTTCCAAATCCTGCCGGGTACAAAAAAAATAATTCCTTATAAATCGCGTCACTTACATTCACCATGAAGCGTAATATAAAGCTGTCGTTCTAAAATCTGGATTTATTCCAAAGCTGTCTGCAGTCACATATTTTATGTAAAAAAAAAATTAAAAATGGGAAAGAATAAAATAAAAATATAATAAAACCTAAAATATTAAGAGTAAAAAAATACTAAATAATAAATTCAAAAGAAAAATATAATAAAATCTAAAACAGTAAAAGTAAAGAAATACAAAAGGGAAATATAAAAAAAACCTAAAACATTAAAGGGATCCTATCATTCAAACTCATTTTTTTGTCCCTAACATGTCGGAATAGCCTTAAGAAAGGCTATTCTTCTCCTACTGTTAGATGTCATCTCCGCGTCACCGTTCCCTTGAAATCTCGGTTTTTGTCACTTTGCAAATGAGTTCTCTCGCAGCACTAGGGGTGGGCCTCAGCGCTCAAACAGCACTGGGGGCGTCCCCAATGCTGTGAGAGAAACCTCTCCAGCACCGCCTCCATCTTCTTCAGGACAGGCCTCTTCACTGTGTCTACTTCCAAAATTCAACACATGAGCAAGTTGGCCCCTGTTTTGTGCAGGAAACGGAAACCTGCAGAACGGAGTACGGGCGCAGATGTGAACGAGCCCTTACTTCCAGCCACATGAACAAAATAAGTGCAATATTGTCTCAAAGGACTCAGGGTTACAGGACAGAACCATACACCTCCTTTCACTTCATGGATCTGCCCTGCAATGCAGGAGCTGCAGCCTTTCCTGGCCCAGTAATGAGCCAAGGATAGGGTTGAGCGATTGGTCGAAAAAGATCGTATCCCAATCGGCGATCGAGTAAATTTCCCAAGCGTGATTGGGTTCTGATCCTGCCTAAAAAAGATTGGGAACGGAATTCCAATCGCTCAACTTACCTGCACAGATCCGCTGCCACTCCCTGTTCTTCTCGGTCCTCTCCTTTCTTATTCACATGCCTTCAGAAGGCTAATTCTATTTGCACAGAGTTTCCTGCAGGCTCCGCCTCTGTTGCGCTCTTGGGCTCAGCGCTCTGTAGGCCCCAGAGCCGCAGGCAGCATCAGCTCTGGCCTGAATGGAGGGTACGATGGGGGCATTATTACTAATGGGGCACACTGGGGGAGCATTATTACTATTTGGAGCATTACAAAGGATATCATTACTAATGGGGCACACAGGGAGAGAATGATCAGTATAGGGGGCATTGTCATTGATAGGACATATCACAAGATCACTATTATTATAGGGGACACTTTATAATGGCCACTATGTGTGACAATCATTACTGCAGGCACCTTTACTATTATGTGTATGACATTATTGTGTATGTGTATGATGGGGGGCAGCCGAATGAAACTCAGGACGGAGGAGCTGAAATAAAATATTAACTACTAAAAAATGTAATTAAAAAAAATACATAAAATATCTAAAAAAATAAACTAATAAAAACCTTAAAAAAAATTAGAATTGAAGACCTTGTATAATCTGAATTTATTCCACAACCACCTGCAGTAACATTTATTATTAGCAAATAAAAAAAAATACAGATCTATAAAAAAAAAAATTAAAAAAATATAAATAAGTATAAAATAAAATATATAATAAATAAGTGGAAAATAAAAAATATAATAAATAATACATGTATTATATGTATAGGTCGTGTTTGTTGTATTCGCTGCGAAACATAGAAAAGGAGATTGATAATCTGGATTTAGGCTCAGGCGGTGCGGATTTACACATCATTAAAAAAAAAAAAAATTAAATATAAAACAAAATCTCAAATCTACAAAAATTTCTGAATAAAAATATTACGTCATAAAATATTACAGAAACCTGGACAAAAAGTAACATGGCGTGGGATTGGGACTATGCGTACTGTACCGAATATTTTGGAGCCGTTGCAAGCTCCATTGATTTCATTTGTGTGTCCGTTATGTCGTGTATTAATAAAGTTTTGTTGATACTTATAAATTTTTTGAAATTTATAATGGATGAAAATTGGAAATTTGATGGATTTTATTGGGTATAGATTGCAGATTCTAGTAATGGATTTTTTTTTTATCAAATGGATTTTTAATGAAATATGAAATAAAGTAAAATAAATTAAAACAAAGGAAAATTTCCCCAAAATTTCAAAAACTGCAGTGAAAGCAAAAAAATGTCAAATAAGGGTTAAGGGATGGATTTAGGGCAGGGACGCGATGGGAACAACATTGGGACGTATTTTTTTTCCCAAGATGTTTCTTAGACAGTAAAATGAACAATTATCCCTTAGCAACCGAGAGTCGCGCCTGAATTACACGCAGGAGCTGGTTGCTAGGGAGATGTATTGTACACATAGGAACCGAAGCGCTAAAAAATTACTAGGGATGTGTAACCCCTTCATTTCTGGAGCTTTTTAGCTCTCCAAGGTAGTGAGGACGACATGAAGACTATATGGCGTGTGTGCGAGCGCGAAAACAGATGTCAGCGCGGTGCACCCAAGGGGAAAAGACACAAGAAGCAGATGGTGGAATTCAGGATCAGTGCCCCATAAGTACTAAGGGCGACCATAGAGGAGATACAAGGGCATGGGTGACTTAGCAACAACAGGCTTGGATACACTCAAGATACTGGCCCAGCGGGTACCAGAGGATCCTCCGGTGGGCCCAGACTGTAACCGAAATATGAAGGGAACGATGGTCTATTTCCTAAGCGGTGGAAGGTGAAACATTTTATCTGGTGGGCCCAAGGAACCTCAGTTCAACGCCCATATGACCGTGTGCGTGTGCGTCAACACAAGGGTAATGTGTGTGCCGCCTAAGTCTCCATGAGCAGCATTCACTGATGTCATTGTGTATGGCTGCCAAATGGACAGGAATAGGGCCATGGTATAGGAAAGGAATAGGAGATGTCCTGAGCTTCGCCCCTGTCCCACTGCTGCTACACGGGCAATTAAAAATACACGGTCATTTGTGGGGCCATAGAGGTAAATGGATCAGTCCATGTGTTAGCCATGAACGACATGGTTGTGTGCATGAGGCCTTCAGCAAATAATGGCAGAACCTGCAGATGGGACCAAATAGCTGTGAAGTGAAACTTCATGAGACGAAGTGTTCCTCTAGGGAGGGTCTTCTCAAAGGCTAATACTGAAAATCAAAAAATCCCAAACAAGAAATGCAGTTATTATCAACCTGACTGTCAATGGTTTATGACGGACCCTTCCGATCTACATTATAAGACCTCCCATACTTCAGACCCCGGGTGGACCCCTCCTGATCTACATTATAAAACCCTCCATATATCAGACACCTGGCGGACCCTATCTGATCTACGCTATAAGACCCCCCCATAAATCAGACCCCTGGCGGGCTCCTGATGATCTACACTATATGACTCTCCCTGGTGGACCCCTTCTGATCTACGCTATAAGACCCCCATACATTATTCCCCTGCAGACCCCTGACGATTTAAAATATAAGACCCCCCCCATACATCAGCCCCCTGGTGGACCCCTTCTGATCTACACTATAAGACCCCCCATACATCAGCCCCCTGGCAGACCCCTTCTGATCTACACTATAAGACCCCCATACATCAGACCCCTGGTGGACCCCTTCTGATCTACATTATAAGACTCCCCCATACATCAGACCCCTGGTTGACCCCTTCTGACCGACACTATAAGACCCCCCATACATGAGACCCCTGACAATCTACACTATATGACTCCTCCATACATCAGACCCCTGGTGGACCCCTTCTGATCTACACTATAAGACCCCCATACATCAGACCCCTGGTTGACCCCTTCTGACCGACACTATAAGACCCCCCATACATGAGACCCCTGACAATCTACACTATATGACTCCTCCATACATCAGACCCCTGGTGGACCCCTTCTGATCTACACTATAAGACCCCCATACATTATTCTCCTGGCAGTTCCCTTGGGATCCACACTATATGACCCCCCCCTCAATACATCAGACCCCTGGTGGACCCCTTCTGATCTACACTATAAGACCCCCCATACATGAGACCCCTGACAATCTACACTATATGACCCTGCCATACATCAGACCCCTGGTGGACCCCTTCTGATCTACACTATAAGACTCCCATACATTATTCCCCTGGCGGTTCCATTGGGATCCACACTATATGACCCCCCCCCCATACATCAGACCCCTGGTGGACCCCTTCTGATCTACACTATAAGACCCCCATACACCAGACCTCTGGTGGACCCTATCTGATCTACACTATAAGACCCCCATACATTAGTCCCCTGGCAGTCCCCTTGCAATCTACACTATATGACCTCCCCCCATAGATCAGACCCCTTCCGATCTACAGCCGCCTCGGGTAATGTCGCTCCTTCCAGCAATGATCTATAGTAAACTTTTTATTAGCTATAAATGACTGGGAAATTGGACGTCTATAAATACACGGCTGGAAAGTCGCCATGCCAGGCCGGTCACACGCGATTAGGTTTCTGTAAATGGAAAATCTCTGACACGGCGCCCTCCTCAGGTTACTGTACTGACACCCAGGATGATAATACATATCGCCCTAATGCTACATACACCCTAGGCATCGTCCCTGTGAGTGGGAATAGCTCAGATGTGGGGGAGACATTTCCAAATGCTTAGAGGCCTGCTGGCAGCGACAATGGCCCACTCCGCTATTCTGGGGCCGCTGCCAGCGCGATATTGTCATGTTTTAGCATCCAAAATACATGGGAATGAATGTTAAATGCTAGTAATAAATAGAACACAATCTGCTGTAGACATACCGCCCCTCCTGTGCCCCAAATACTGATCACCCCCGCCACACAGGATCCATTATATACAGGACATTATACCACCATTTAGTCTACATATAATACTGCCATATGGTTCCCGCAGAATACCGCAATGACCAATGCAAAAGCAACCCACCATATAGTGCTCATACCACCATATAGTGGGGATATTATTTTGTGTCTTATCCTCAAGGACCCCCTAAAAACTGTTTGCCACCCCAACCATAAGAAGGGGATATTATAGTGGAGGGACCACAAGAAGGGAGTATTACAAGTGTGGGGGGACATAAACAAATCGCACTATACAGTCTGAAATCTCAAATTCTCAATATTATTCAGTTAGTGTCTAGTAGTTTTATTCAATTACTGTTTGGTGGTATTATTCTGATACTATATGGCGCCATTATTTAGCCACTTTATGGTAGTATTATTTAGTCACTATGTGATATGAATATGCATACACATTATGTGTATGTATGATAATAGTGTGCGGCAGTATTATTCATTCATCATGTGGTGATATTTATAGTAGTATTATTCAATCACTGTATGGCGTTATTATCCAGTCACTATGCAGTGGTATTATTATTATAATGATGGTATTATGAGGTCACTCTCTAGTAGTATTAATCAGTTACTGTCTGGCGGTATTATTCAGGCTTCATATGAAGATATTATTTAGCCACTGTATGTAGTCACTAGGTGATAGTATTGTTCAGTCTTTGGATGATAGTATTGTTTGGTCACTATATGGTGATATTATTCACCATGTGGCGGTATTTATGGAAGATTTTTTTTTAACCACTGTATGGGTGTATTATTCAGTTGATGGTGGTTAATGAACATGGATAATTTTATCTTTGGAAGGAAGATTTGTCAGTTTGAGTCTCTTAGCAACATCTCATATTGTAGCAGAAGACATAGAGTAACGGCTGTCCTGATGTTGTGCGCTATGTGGGAAATATACGGTATATATAATACCGCCCTGTATACATCATACTACCACAAATCTGCTCCACCTGTTCATCATAACCCCCATGTCTTATTCCTCTAACCATTTCCCGCTGCAGCCATTTTTTTCAGTTTGTACTCGCCGCCTCTCAGTTCCTCATACTTTTTATTTTGCCGTTAGAGGGCCGTCACGATCTGAGGGCTTATTTTTTGTGGGACAGACTCTACTTCATTCAGGGACTGACTAATCTTCCATCCAATTTACTGGGACGTCGGACAAAAAAAATTCAATCGGATGGAAGTCCAGAAAAGTTACATTTGCGCCATGTTCATGCAGGTTTTTTTTTTTTTTACGGCATTCACATTGCGGTAAAGTGAAGTGAGGCGCATTTACTCAAAGTGTCCAATTTTACAATGTCTAATTTCCTATTTCCTTGTCTACTATTTTATATTTTCGAGTTTTGGAAGCCAAACGTCAAGTGAGCCGCACTTATCCCAACATTTTAGCGCTATGTAGTTAAATTTAGCGCACACATAGAGGAGCCAAAATTTCTCTGCACAGGTGCATCAAGCTGATAGTCTTACAATATATCAGTGTATGGAGGAATCATTGGATATTACAGCGAATTCTGGAAGATAAGAATAATCTACGGCATTCCTTTCAAGGAGTCGTCATAAATTCTGCCGCTACATAATGAGCCCCTCCGGAGACAGGGGCTAAAAGCTGCCTATACAGTCATGAAATGAAGCGGCCGACAATGTTGTGGATTCTTCTGAGGTTTCTGATGCACAATAATTTGCTGTATCTTGTAGAGTTAATGAGAGTCATTTAGTATATGTGGCGCGTGTCACCTACGGACAACCTTCCCCCGTACACATTACCGCAGATGGAGCGCGGTCATAGAGAAACGCTTCCATATTTCATGGATACGGTGACACGGCAGCCAACTCCTGACTGCAACTACAGAAACAGCGGACTCAAGAAAGAACAATGTATGAAATAATATTGAAGCAAAGCCGGAACGTTGAGAGAGAAGCCCAGTACAGAATAAGTAATGTAATGTATGTACACAGTGACTGCACCAGCAGAATAGTGAGCGCAGCTCTGGAGTATAATACAGGATGTAACTCAGGATCGGTACAGGATAAGTAATGTAATGTATGTACACAGTGACTGTACCAGCAGGATAGTGAGCGCAGCTCTGGAGTATAATACAGGATGTAACTCAGGATCAGTACAGGATAAGTAATGTAATGTATGTACACAGTGACTGTACCAGCAGAATAGTGAGCGCAGCTCTGGAGTATAATACAGGATGTAACTCAGGATCAGTACAGGATAAGTATTGTAATGTATGTACACAGTGACTGTACCAGCAGAATAGTGAGTGCAGCTCTGGAGTATAATACAGGATGTAACTCAGGATCAGTACAGGATAAGTAATGTAATGTATGTACACAGTGACTGCACCAGCAGAATAGTGAGCGCAGCTCTGGAGTATAATACAGGATGTAACTCAGGATCAGTACAGGATAAGTAATGTAATGTATGTACACAGTAACTGTACCAGCAGAATAGTGAGCTCAGCTCTGGAGTATAATACAGGATGTAACTCAGGATCAGTACAGGATAAGTAATGTAATGTATGTACATAGTGACTGCACCAGCAGAATAGTGAGCGCAGCTCTGGAGTATAATACAGGATGTAACTCAGGATCAGTACAGGATAAGTAATGTAATGTATGTACACAGTGACTGCACCAAGAGAATAGTGAGCGCAGCTCTGGAGTATAATACAGGGTGTAACTCAGGATCAGTACAGGATAAGTAATGTAATGTATGTACACAGTGACTGTACCAGCAGAATAGTGAACGCAGCTCTGGAGTATAATACAGGATGTAACTCAGGATCAGTACAGGATAAGTAATGTAATGTATGTACACAGTGACTGTACCAGCAGAATAGTGAGTGCAGCTCTGGAGTATAATACAGGATGTAACTCAGGATCAGTACAGGATAAGTAATGTAATGTATGTACACAGTGACTGCACCAGCAGAATAGTGAGCGCAGCTCTGGAGTATAATACAGGATGTAACTCAGGATCAGTACAGGATAAGTAATGTAATGTATGTACACAGTAACTGTACCAGCAGAATAGTGAGCGCAGCTCTGGAGTATAATACAGGATGTAACTCAGGATCAGTACAGGATAAGTAATGTAATGTATGTACACAGTGACTGCACCAGCAGAATAGTGAGCGCTGCTCTGGAGTATAATACAGGATAAGTAATGTAATGTATGTACACAGTGACTGCACCAGCAGAATAGTGAGCACAGCTCTGGAGTATAATACAGGATATGTTATGTAGTGTATGTGCACGGTGACTCGGCTCTATAAGTAATGCAGACAGCCACATCCCCTGATACTAGGCTGGTACACAGCTGGCTTAGGACAGAGACTCGTCTATGGGGAATTCTATTGACATTTGCTCAGTTTACAGTTTTGGGAAAGGTTTCAACCTTCAGATTTGCAGCGCAGACATTACATACTGGAGCGTGCACTAAGTGACCTAATGACGGGAGATGTAAAATTATTTCACGCTTCTTGGTATATAAATTAATTCCGTGAGCAATAATAAAGAGACACAAAGCCTACGCTGTAATATTCACCCTCTAAGTGGTTATATGCGGCTACATGATGGACACAGAACAGGATCTGACTCTTTCTTCTTCAGTCCTCACATGACTACATAATATATGACACTATATGGATGTATTTATATACTATGGCCTATCATACAGCAGGGATACCAGTCCAGATATGAGACGGACTGATCCGCTTTATATAGTTCTATAATACAAAGTTCTGCAGCTTTTTCATAGACTTTATTCCATCCTACGCAGTTATTGGGTCGGGCTCTCCATGTTCTAGAATCCTCCAGGTATATCAGACAGTTACAAGTTACACAAAGATTAAACTTTATTCACCTAAAACCAGAAAATCCTTTTAGAATAAATATCGCCACTTTTACGGTCGCCTGGATAAAATCTTTGTTAATACCCAGATGCCGCGAAGACATGCAGGTTAGTGAAGAGTAAAGTGTTTACTCCCCCAAGTGACCTCGCTCCTTCTCTCCTCAGGTCTTACAACCTTCAGAAGTTTAGAAAGTTCTAAAAATAGTCATATAAACAGCGATGGCGGCGGCAAGCGGTGTGCGGGAATAGATTCTGCAATAAATACACGGTAAGAGAGTCCGTCAGGTCTGCTCAGGGGGAAGACTACATTATATTATTTTTCATGCTGGGAAGGAAAGGTCCCTGAGGACGTATCAGAGAACATCCCGAACCCCTGAAATGCCGGGAAGATATATTAGAACATCCGCCCGTCAGTCCGAGATCCTACTGACAGCAGAGAGTCCGAAGACAACGGATAAGAGGAGAAGAAAATTCCAGAAGACTAAAGAAGGACCTCAAACGTGTCTATTAGAGATGAGCGAACAGTAAAATGTTCGAGATTCGATATTCGTTTCGAGTAGCCCCTCAATATTCGACTACTCGAATCGAATATCGAACCCTATTATAGTCTATGGGGGGAAAATGCTCGTTTCAGGGGTAGGCAATGTTCGATCAAATTATACTTACCAAGTCCATGAGTGAGGGTCGGGCTGGATCCTCCGAGAAGTCTTCTCCGTGCAGCGTCCCCGCGGCATCTTCCGGCTCTGAATTCACTCTGCCAGGCATCGGGCCTGGGCAGAGCCGACTGCACATGTCTGCACTACAAGCGAACATGCGCGGTCGGCTCTGCCCAGGCCCGATGCCTGGCAGAGTGAATTCGGAGCCGGAAGACGCCGCGGGGAAGCTGCACGGAGAAGACTTCTAAAGGTAGGAGAAGAACCAGTGTTGATTGGCCGACTGTATAGCATTCGGCCAATCAATGCTGGTTCTGCCTTTTCCATTCGAATAGCGAGTGGTACTCGATCGAGTACGAGTATTTAGAATACCGTAGTATTCGATCGAATACCTACTCGATCGAATACTACTCACTCATCTCTAGTGTTTATGAAACATTGTAAGAAAAATTCCTGATATCTTCAATGATGTACAGGATGTCACTTGAGCCGTGCTTGCGTCGCGACGCATAAGGACACAAGCCCTGCTCATGTAACATCTGTGACGTCATCAAGCAGGCCCGAAGCCTGCCGAAGACAAGGAGAGGTAAGTAACTGTGTTTTTTATGTTCCCTCACCATCCCTAGGAGTATAATGATAGCGGTGTTTGTGGGGTTCACGAACCTGTGGCCTCATTTACAGATCCCGGCTCCTGCTCACAGCTGCGTCTGCAGAAGGGGAACCGCCACCATCCGTGAGCAGGAGTCAGGATTGGTAAGTAAATCGGGCCCCTTACCTGTTGGAGTTACTCCAGCAGGTAACGGCCTATAAAAAACTAAAAATCTGCAGTGGTTGCACCTCCTGCCGGGCCCCCTAATATCCCAGCCCCTGTGACAGCTGCTACTGCTGCTACCCTGGCAGTTACGCCAATGATAACGCTTTGTATACCTGCTTTATACCCCTCATTGGAGGCTGTACAGGTGGTAACAAGACCCACTATACGCCACTTTACCCCCATCCCCTGGCGTCACTGGGTGCTGTACAGGGGGTAGATGACAGTACCAGGTTGTGATTGTTAAAAGGGGCAATAAGATGAAGAATGTTCCTGTATACCTTCCTCTACCCCATTCCCTGGGCTCACTGTAGACTGTGCAGGGGAACAGAAGGTATATACAGTACGTGTCTGCACTTTTTACATGACGGGTGGGGGAGGGGGTTCACAGCTGACAAGTTGCTCAGATACAAATGAACTTGTAGAAAGATTCTTCTGTCTCTGTGGATTTATTCTGGAAATAACCGCGGCGCTCGCTCTCCGGGGCACGAGGTATTTTTTATGATTTGTAAT
This sequence comes from Leptodactylus fuscus, assembly GCF_031893055.1. NCBI lineage: Eukaryota > Metazoa > Chordata > Amphibia > Anura > Leptodactylidae > Leptodactylus > Leptodactylus fuscus. The sequence continues at coordinate 21,517,634 of NC_134267.1, read as the reverse complement.
AACCATACAACCATACAGCTGGAAGAAAGGTTTCCTGAAAGGTCAGTCAGCTGGAAACCGACATCAGCGCTGCAAAACGTTGTCCCCGTTATCGAACTCTGCTGACCCCGGCACCTCCGGCCCTGCAGGGAATGGCGTTATTTGCTTTGTGGCCCTAAGGGACGGCGTTATAAGTTATCTGACTAATACCGGTGCTCAGTGGAAATGGGATGTAACAGGAGAGCCCGGACTTAAAGAGACAGTCCACACTAGCCCAATAGGTAGTCAGCACTCAAATGGGAGCCTCTCTGCAAATATAGTTTTAAAGAATTTTTTATATTTTTTTATCAATATTGAAAAAAGCAGTAAATTCTGCAATATTCACTCAGAGGGCAGCCGATTATACAGCAGGATGTGCTTGGGTGACGCTCTGTGTCATTGGCTCTAAGACTAATAATGGATGGACACTTGCCAATTCTGTATGGGTTTCCTTTGCAGCAGTCACCTCAGTTACAACACAGACAGTATTACAATAGAAGATAAAACCTCTACTGATAACACCAACCTAGCCATCTTTGCAACCGGCGCCGTATTGGAAATCGCAGCATGTCAAATTTACTTACGGAAACACCAGCGGAAACCTTTGCAAACTTTCTGTCTAAAGCGCTGCAGGAAGAAGCACAATGCATTGCCGCCACGGTTTTTCCTGCAACGCTTTTTTGCTGTGGGATGTACCGAGGGGACTTAGTCTAAAGATCATTGCCTACACTAGATACAAAGAAGTGGAGACAATTGTATCCAGTCTAGACAGTGCTCTGTGAGCTCAGCACATCAGCCTCAGCTACAGAAATCAATCTACTAGTTTGTTACAATGTATCAGACTGGTGTTCATGTTGTAGCGCTCACAGAGCATTGTCTAGACTGGACAGAATTGTCTCCACTTCTTAGCTGAAAGTGTGTTAAAACTGTATCCAGTGTAGACAATACTCTCGGAGCTAAACAAAGCAGCAGCTACACAGATCTCTATGCAAGTTTGCTACAATGTATCAGTCTTGAGTTGAGACTATTTAGCTCACAGAGCATTGTATATACTGGACACAACTGTTACCACTTGTCACCTTAGGGTGTGTTATAATTGTATCCAGCCTAGACAATGCTCTGTGAGTTCAGTACATCATCAGATGCACAAATCTCTCTACTAGTTTGCTACAATGTATCAGTCAGGAGTCCAGACTCACAGAGCATTGTCTAGTCAGGACACAATTTTCTCCACTTCTCAGCTGAGAGCAGGACTAGCTATATACAGGGTTACGGTCTCTGAATGGCGCCTTGAGTCTACGACAGCGGCAGAGATCTACAATAAGGTGATACATTAAGACGTCTATTAGAAGGTTGGAGAACTAAACCTCTGATGTAGATAAAACCAGAGAAGTGCAACCATATTAGCTCTGCTAGAGTAGCGTAGAGATGGAGGACTTGTGCAGGGTTCCCGGAATTGTTGATGTCTTTTATCCATTTACTGTATATGTCGGCGTGAGGCCCATATAGCGATGAGGCGTAGATAAATGGAGTCATTTAGCCACGAGCTCTCTGCTATGATAGGATTCTCCTTTACTGGTGACAAGATAATATCCACCTTATGGAGTAATAGCACAGCTGAGGCAATATAAAAATAACAAGAGTGGGGAGAGCGCAACCACCCGGAGCGACAAACAATCCACACCGCAATAATCCAGCCGCACGTAGATGTAACACCCGCTACAGGGAAGCCTTAGAGGGGAGGTCCGCAGCTGGTCACCAGTTTACGATTCTTATCTAAAACATCAGACTGATCAATTCCTACCGGAGTTCCAGTTATTTGATGAAAAGATCCAAATTCCCTGCATAGACATCAAGTAAAATAATACTATTCTGCAGCCACCACTAGGGGGATCCAAAGCATTACAACATACTGGATTATTGTTGCATTTGATGTATGCACAGTATACAGTAAGCTCCCTCTAGTGGTGGCCGCAGGTGGTTAGTATTCTATCATTGAAGTCTGTGACTGTACAGGGGATTTGGAGTAATGGTTTGATAGATTAGATAAATAGGGTTTGGGTGGTCTAGAAAACTTTAGACTATTATATATATTATCCCTGGTGGTCTAGGGTAGTAAAGGGACTCATTTATATTATCCTTGCTTGATTACAGTAGATTAGGAGGTATATATGTATTATTCTTGGTGGTCTACAATTATTTAGGTTATTATACATAGTAACCTTGGTGGTCTACAGTTCTTTAGGCTATTACACATAGTAACCCTGGTGGTCTAGCATAGTTTAGAAGTTTATCCATATTATCCCTGGTGATCAAGAGTAATATAGGGAATAATTCTTATAATTCTTGGTAGATTGCAGGAGTTTAATGGTTAGTTTATTGTTATCTACAGGGCTCTATAGTAATTCAGGGCTTTATAGATATCATCCCTGGTGGTCTAGGGTAGTAAAGGAGTTTATTAATATTATCCTTGGTGGCCTACAACAAGGGGGAAAGTGAAGAAATTACATATAATCTTGCTAATACATACAATAGTTTACAGATTTGTAATCATCAGTCCTGGTGGTCTAGGGTAGTTTAAGATATTATAGATACGGTAGTAACGTTGGTGATCTTACATAATGTAGGAGCTTATACATATTATCCCTGGTGGTCTAGGGTAGTTTAGGATTTTATACATGGTTTTTGACAGTCTGAGTCAGTTAAGGAATTATTATATATTATTCCAGATGCTCTATGGTAGTTTAGGGGTTACTATATATTATCGAGGGATTGTAGGGTAATGTATGAGTTAATGTTTATTATCCCTGGTGGTCTAGGGTAGTTTAGAGGTTCATACATCTTATCTAATATGTAATAGTTTATGCTTGTCAATGAACAAAATTAAGCAAATGTATAAAAGAGAAATGTAAATCCCATCAATATTTGGTGTGACCTTTACCCTTTTGGAGGAGGAGTCCTGGAAGTGATGATCTAGCCCTGATCTCATCATCATCCAGTCCGTCTGGGGTGACATGAAGAGACAGACGGATTGGAACAAGCCTACATCCACAGAAGATCTGTGCTTACTTCTCCAAGATGGCGGCAGGAACAACCTCCCTGCCGAGTCTTGCCAAAAACTGTCTGCAAATACCGAGAAGAAGAAAAAGGGAAAAGGTCACTCCAAATATTGATGGGATTTACATTTCTCTTTTCTTCATTCACTTCATTTTGTCCATTGACAAAAATAAACTATTAACCCTTCTATTTCTGAAAGCATTCTTAGTACTGTATCTATCCATTTAGACCACACATCAGTATTCGTACTGACCCCAGCCCCGTTCACACCCTTCTCCTCCCCTGACGTACCAGACACCAATATTAGTGCTCAGGCTCGCAACATTGGGAACTGACGGTGGGACCAGAGCTCTGCTGTACTCTTGGGTATCACTCGTCTCCCACTCCTTTAATGAAACGTCTTAAAATCTTGTTTTATTTCCCGAATAAAAATCCACCCCCTATCCACCCTCAGCGTACTATCATTCCGTTCTAGTAACAGGTCACATGACTACGGAAATTATACTGCTGTCAGGTTCTTAAAACTCCTGTCACTTCTGAGTAGGAGGAAACTTTTTTGACTACAGATTGGCGAGAAATGTCACATTGTTAACGGTTTGGTTACTAAAGGAATGGAGGTGCGCACAGTAATCTATTAGGGCTGTCTGTGGAGGTGACCTCAATGGCGACGTTACCCTAAGCAGACATGGCACCTCTTCTGACCCATGTCTGTCACCTCTCACCCAGCCAAAATCAGTGCCCTGCTTTGGCAATAACCCCAAAACAGTTGGGTCTCTCTTCATTATGGATGAGATGTTCCGTTTGGCTTTATTCCCAGACAATGTCACTAGGATTCCTAGAAAACCAGGTATTGATCTATAGGGAGTTCCCTTCCATAAGGTGGTGCTAGTGTGAGTTTCCTTTTTTACATCTAAGAGAACTTATTGGATATTCCTTTTGGTGCAATTTACTAATATTGTGTCTGGTGATGTTCTGTCATAAGTGATCTGAGCAGAGAACAAGTCGAATAGATTCAGGATATTATATTATATTATATTATATTCCCCGCAGCTGCCCCTGGTATCAATGTCCTTATAAGACCTCTGGGTAAAAGGGGCGACTGTCTTCCCCCCTATAGAAGATGAATTCACTGTATGCAGGCAGTCGTGGTCAGATCATCAGACTTTATAGTTATATACTTTCCTCCAACCTCTGAAGAGCAACAGACAGTGGCGTAACTAGGAATGGCGGGGCCCCGTGGCGAACTTTCGACATGCCCCCCCGACTGACGCCGAAAACTTCGACCAGCCCCCTCCTCCGCATTCCTGCACGCTCTAATATGTCCCTTAGTGGCCCCTACACACAGTATTATGTCCCATAGTGGCCCCTGCTTACAGTATTATGCCCCATAGTGGCCCCTGCACACAGTATTATGCCCCTCAGTGGCCCCTGCACACAGTATTATGCCCCATAGTGGCCCTTGTGCACAGTATTATGTCTCATAGTGGCCCCTGCTTACAGTATTATCCCCCATAGTGACCCCTGCACACAGTATTATCTCCCATAGTGACCCCTGCACACAGTATTATGCCCCATAGTGGCCCTTGCGCACAGTATTATGTCTCATAGTGGCCCCTGCACACAGTATTATCCCCCATAGTGGCCCCTGCTTACAGTATTATCCCCCATAGTGGCCCCTGCACAAAGTATTATCTCCCATAGTGACCCCTGCACACAGTATTATGCCCCATAGTGGCCCCTGCACACAGTATTATGCCCCTCAGTGGCCCCTGCACACAGTATTATGCCCCATAGTGGCCCCTGTACACAGTATTATGCCCCATTGTGGCCCCTGCACACAGTATTATCCCCCATAGTGGCCCCTGCACACAGTATTATGTCCCTCAGTGGCCCCTGCACACAGTATTATCCCCCATAGTGTCCCCTGCACACAGTATTATCCCCCATAGTGGCCCCTGCACACAGTATTATATCCCATAGTGGCCCCTGCACACAGTATTATCCCCCATACTGGCCCCTGCACACAGTATTATCCCCCATAGTGGCCCCTGCACACAGTATTATGTCCCATAGTGGCTCCTGCACACAGTATTATCCCCCATAGTGGCCCCTGCACACAGTATTATGTCCCTCAGTGGCCCCTGCACACAGTATTATGCCCCATTGTGGCCCCTGCACACAGTATTATCCCCCATAGTGGCCCCTGCACACAGTATTATGTCCCTCAGTGGCCCCTGCACACAGTATTATCCCCCATAGTGTCCCCTGCACATGGTATTATGCCCCATAGTGGCCCCTACACACAGTATTATGCCCCATTGTGGCCCCTGCACACAGTATTATGTCCCACTGTGGACACCCATAAACAATTATTATACTCTGGGGTCTTTTCAGACCCCATAGTATAATAATCAGAGACCCAGGGGGATAAAAACATAAAAAAAACCCACTGTTACCTGTCCCCCAGCTCCGCTGCAGTCCTCCGCTGTTGGCCTTCTTCAATGACGTTGGACGTTATATGACCTGACGTCAGACAACTAGGCTGAAGCCTGCCCAGAGCCTGGAGAGTTAAGTAACACAGTTTTTTTTATGTTTCTTACGTCTCCCGGGCCTCCGATCATTATACATAGGGGTCTGCAAAGACCCCCAAGTATAATAATAGCCTTTTGTGGGGCCCGCTGTGTCACCAATCCCGGCCCAGCCAGGATCGGTAAGTAAATAGGGCCCGTTACCGGTTGCAATAACTCCAGCCGGTAACAGCCTATTAAGAAAAGAGAAAAAAAACAGTAGCGGTTGTCACCGGGCCCCTAATGTCCCGGGCCCTGTGGCAGCTGCCTCCGCTACTTCCGCGGTAGTTACGCCACTGGCAACAGATACAGACTTAATGCCCAGGACCGCGCGCTGTGCAACAGCATGTCACAAGCATTGTGCAAACTCCACCCACTGCAGGGAAGGACACAGAAGATTGGTTGGAAGTAGCCTAATATTATCTACAGTCGATACAGTCATCATCCAGTGTTGCTAAGCAACAGTCCGGAACATTCCGCCAAATATATAAAGATACATTGTACTTGCTTGCCGACTTTCACCCAGGCATGGTTTGTTACAGTGTATCAGTCTCATCAGGTTCATATAGGAATACCTAGACTGAAGCACCCGAGGCTGTGTGAGCTGGATAAAGCAAGAAGGTTTACATTCATTGAAACTAAAATATAAAGCAGTTGTGTCTATATTCCTCTATTCACATCCAGAGCTGCAGTCACATTTTGCATGTTGCTCTTACAAACAGAATGCAGCTGTCTAGTTAGACATTTCCCATAACAGATCCTTCGGTAACTCATTTACTTCTGACTCATAGGATTCTGAATGCAGCTTTGGATGCAACTTGAGTATAAGATTCATAAAACTTCCAAACTCCAAATAACTTCTAACAATGACTTGAGCGATGAACTTAGACAACTTTTTCAACTTCTTTCTTTACAAAGTTTTGACTCTTAAACTAGAAGAATTGACGTGGGGACACGATTCCTGCACACCTTCCCATCTACGGGTGGGTGAAGCTTCTCCGCAGACGTAATGTGAAGTGACAGATGTGTAGGGAAAACACTGAACACATCACAAGGCATTAGGTACAGAGACGGAATGTGGAGGAGATACAAAAATATCTTCTCTGTTGTCACTTAATGTTTGAGTCATGTTCCGGCTGCCGCGCACAGATGTTGGGAGTATTTGGCCTTTATGTATTATTTGGTATGGACGCCCGTAGTGGTTGAAATGTAAGGAAGAACACCGCATGGAAAAGGCTGTAGAATAGAGAGTTGGTAAAATGTGGAGATTGAGATAGATAGATAGATAGATAGATAGATAGATAGATATTAGGCAGAGTGCTGGACTCCCAATATATCAGCCCCAGGTTTCAGACATATGTGTGGTCTAGGGTGGGTCTTGAGTAGGCCTCAGCCCCAGGTGTGAGTCCTGGGCTCATTACTGGGCCATAAAAGATTGCAGAGCCTGCACTTCAGGGCAGATCCTGGAAGCAAGGGGAGGCGCCTGGGTCTGACCTGCAATACTAAGAGACTGGTGAGACCGTACTGTGCTATCAGTTTGTTGGTGTGGCTGGTAGTAAGCTACACGTATAGTTAGGGATTTTTTTGGTATGTATAGTTGGTTTTGTCCTGTTTAGTTAGTGCTCGGACAAGCAGGTCTTTATTTGACGTTTTTGTACCTGAAGTGAAGGTTTTTATTTTTGCTATTTTCTCGAATTAGCCTGTTTGCACCAGATATTTTGTGCCTGTCTCTGACTGGTTGGGTCCGCACCATTGTTGCTACCAAACTACCTTCTACACAATAAATATGAGATAGATTGATAGATAGATAGATAGATAGATAGATAGATAGATAGATAGATAGATAGGAGATAGATAGATAGATAGATAGATAGATGATAGATAGGACATAGATAGATAGATAGATAGATAGATAGATAGATAGATAGGAGATAGATAGATAGATAGGAGATAGATAGATAGATAGATAGATAGATAGATAGGAGATAGATAGATAGATAAGAGATAGATAGCTAGATAGATAGATAGATAGATAGATAGATAGATAGATAGGAGATAGATAGATAGATAGATAGATAGATAGGAGATAGATAGATAGATAGATAGATAGGAGATAGATAGATAGATAGATAGATAGATAGATAGATAGATAGATAGATAGATAGATTTTCAGATATTCTCTGCCACCTTCTATTCCTAATAGGATAATTCTGTGACTGGAGTCGGTGCATGTTCTGATGTCAGGACGTTCCTGCACTCGGGGCATATTACATATGTCTAGTGTTCTTAGTCTCTGTGCTCTTATAGCTGTTATGACAGTGCGCGGGTTGCGGTGACTCTGGAGTGTCGGCCATGAGCGGAGATAACTGACCTGGAATTACAGCCACACAAAGAGGATTTCCAGAGAAATATCCTTCTTGGTATTACACACATCCTCCATGTTCACCGCTTCTATGAGACGTTGGTAGAAGTCTGGCGGGCGGATGTGTCATCACACTTAGCCTCATGTAACCGCCATTGTGTAAGAGTTGGACATTCAGTTGTTTCTCAGTTATATCTGTTTCTGGAAAAGCTGGGTGATTAAGTATCTGATAGTGTGCTTACCCACCGAGCCCTGACTCCTGAATGGTAAATCTGACTAGTTACAGTCCTATGAAAAAGTTTGGGCACCCCTATTAATCTTAATCATTTTTAGTTCTAAATATTTTGGTATTTGCAACAGCCATTTCAGTTTGATATATCTAATAACTGATGGACACAGTAATATTTCAGGATTGAAATGAGGTTTATTGTACTAACAGAAAATGTGCAATATGCATTAAACCAATATTTGACCGGTGCAAAAGTATGGGCACCTCAACAGAAAAGTGACATTAATATTTAGTAGATCCTCCTTTTGCAAAGATAACAGCCTCTAGTCGCTTCCTGTAGCTTTTAATCAGTTCCTGGATCCTGGATGAAGGTATTTTGGACAAACAATTCAAGTTCAGTTAAGTTAGATGGTCGCCGAGCATGGACAGCCCGCTTCCAATCATCCCACAGATGTTCAATGATATTCAGGTCTGGGGACTGGGATGGCCATTCCAGAACATTGTAATTGTTCCTCTGCATGAATGCCTGAGGATTTGGAGCGGTGTTTTGGATCATTGTCTTGCTGAAATATCCATCCCCGGCGTAACTTCAACTTCGTCACTGATTCTTGAACATTATTCTCAAGAATCAGCTGATACTGAGTGGAATCCATGCGACTCTCAACTTTACCAAGATTCCCGGTGCCGGCATTGGCCACACAGCCCCAAAGCATGATGGAACCTCCACCAAATTTTACAGTGGGTAGCAAGTGTTTTTCTTGGAATGCTGTTTCTTTTTGGACGCCATGCATAACGCCTTTTTTTTTTTATAACCAAACAACTCAATCTTTGTTTCCAAAATGAAGTTGGCTTCTCCAAATGTGCTTTTGCATACCTCAGGCGACTCTGTTTGTGGCGTGCTTGCAGAAACGGCTTCTTTCTCATCACTCTCCCATACAGCTTCTCCTTGTGCAAAGTGCGCTGTATAGTTGACCGATGCACAGTGACACCATCTGCAGCAAGATGATGCTGCAGCTCTTTGAAGGTGGTCTGTGGATTGTCCTTGACTGTTCTCACCATTCTTCTTCTCTGCCTTTCTGATATTTTTCTTGGCCTGCCACTTCTGGGCTTAACAAGAACTGTCCCTGTGGTCTTCCATTTCCTTACTATGTTCCTCACAGTGGAAACTGACAGGTTAAATCTCTGAGACAACGTTTTGTATCCTTCCCCTGAACAACTATGTTGAACAATCTTTGTTTTCAGATAATTTGAGAGCGGGCTGTCCATGTTCGGCGACCATCAAACTTAACTGAACTTGAATTGTTTTGTAGAAAGAAATGGTCCAAAATACCTTCATCCAGGATCCAGGAACTGATTAAAAGCTACAGGAAGCGACTAGAGGCTGTTATCTTTGCAAAAGGAGGATGTACTAAATATTAATGTCACTTTTCTGTTGAGGTGCCCATATTTTTGCACCGGTCAAATTTTGGTTTAATGCATATTGCGCATTTTCTGTTAGTACAATAAACCTCATTTCAATCCTGAAATATTACTGTGTCCATCAGTTATTAGATATATCAAACTGAAATGGCTGCTGCAAACACCAAAATATTTAGAACTAAAAATGATTAAGATTAATAGGGGTGCCCAAACTTTTTCATAGGACTGTATGTATCACACACCTTGGCAGTTGTTTCGCTTACAGGAGGGATTCATGGGCGGCAGAGGAGGTAGAATCTGGTTCTGCGGTATGTGTGCCCTATGGCTGGCATTATGTTGGCAGTATCTGGCTCTGTTATTTGGGCACTGTGAATGACACTGGTAAGGAGGTATTCTGGTTACTATAAATACACTATGCCTGTAACTTATGAGATCACTGTGGGGAGAGTGTGTGCGTACATAGGCGTACGGAGACCTACAAGTCATTCCTGCTCTGCTAGGGATTCTGGGTAAAAAATATGCAAATCTATTCTCCAGGATGTAATTAGGAGAACAGTGCCTCTGTATGCTGCCCTCTAGGGACAGCCCCCTTAACATCATGCAAGACTCAGTTAATAAGCCTAGTGACATGATACGGAGTTTATTGCCAAATTAGTATTTCTATTCCAAAAGGAACAGATTCCCAGCTATGGACAGCACTGTTTCGGTCTTTTGGACCTCCTCAGCATAGCCTAAAGGGCAGCATACTGAGGCACTGTTCTCCTAATTACATCCTGGAGAATAGATTTGCATATTTTGTTACCCAGAATCCCTAGCGTTGCAGGAATGACTTGTAAGTCTTCGTATGCCTATGTAGGCACCCACTCTCCCTAATGTGTATAGTCTCTCACTCTGCCAAATCAGTATCCCTGCGCTATGCTGAGGAGGTCCAAAAGACCGAAACAGCACTGTCCATAGCTGGGAATCTGTTCCTTTTGGAATAGAAATACTAATTTGGTGATAAACTTCGCATCATGTCACTAGGCTTGTTAACTGAGTCATGCATGATGTTAAGGGGGCTGTCACTAGAGGGCAGCATACAGAGGCACTGTTCTCCTAATTACATCCTGGAGAATAGATTTGCATATTGTTTACCCGAGATCACTGTGGTAAACATTATTATGGGGCCACTGTGGCTGGTAATATTTTTGGGTCATTTTGCTGTGATTGTTATGGGGGCACCAAGGAGGATGTGATCACTGACACAAGCATCCATATCACATCATCCACACAACGTATATTACAGAAGCTTGGTCTGAGACCTGTATATGATGTTGTCAGTAAGACTTCACCACAAACCTGACCCTTCATCCTAATCTTCACATAAGACATTGAAATCTTAGCAGACGCCCCCAGAAATCTGAACCCTAATGCATTAAATATAACTTCACAGATCCTGACACGCCATCATCCTCCTCGCTCCTGGTGTTCTCATTGACTGGTCTGAGCTGCAGGAAAAATGACATTTTCTTCTGATGTTATTATTAGATGATGGGAAAACAATAAACACTTATATGTTAACCGACTGCGGCGAGGACGATAGGAGTATTGATTATTCAGTCCAGAAACAGAATTGTATATAGAGCAAGCATAAATCTATACTGGAGAAATGATTGTCATACTTCAAGAATACACAAGTATAATACTGCGCCTTATGTATAAAAAATAACTACTATAATACTGCTCCTATGTACAAGAATATAACTACTATAATACTACCTCCTATGTACAAGAATATAACTACTATAATACTACTCCTATGTACAAAAATATAACTACTATAATACTGCTCCTATGTACAAGAATATAACTACTATAATACTGCTCCTATGTACAAGAATATAACTACTATAATACTGCTCCTATGTACAAGAATATAACTACTATAATACTGCTCCTATGTACAAGAATATAACTACTATAATACTGCTCCTATGTACAAGAATCTAACTACTATAATACTGCTCCTATGTACAAGAATATAACTACTATAATACTACTACTATGTACAAGAATCTAACTACTATAATACTACCTCCTATGTACAAAACTATAACTACTATAATACTACTCCTATGTACAAGAATATAACTACTATAATACTGCTCCTATGAACAAGAATATAACTATTATAATACTGCCTCCTATGTACAAGAATATAATTACTATAATACTACCTCCTATGTACAAGAATATAACTACTATAATACTACTCCTATGTACAAGAATATAACTACTATAACACTACTCCTATGTACAAGAATATAACTACTATAATACTACCTCCTATGTACAAGAATATAACTACTATAATACTGCTCCTATGTATAAGAATATAACTACTATAATACTACCTCCTATGTACAAGAATATAACTACTATAATACTACCTCCTATGTACAAGAATATTACTGCCATAATACTACTCCTATGTACAAGAATATAACTACTATAATACTACTCCTATGTACAAGAATATAACTACTATAATACTGCCCCCTATGTACAAGAATATAGCTACTATAATACTGCTCCTATGTATAAGAATATAACTACTATAATACTGCTCTCTATGTACAAGAATACATTGTTCTTCTGCATCTCCCAGTAATGTGGTATATGTGATGATCTCTCTATTATTGCGCAGGTTTCGGATCATTAGGCTCCTCCTGCTTCGCCGCACGGGTATATAATTGTGCGTCTCGTTTCTGGCTGACATTAGCGATCAGGAATTAATTCCATACATTTGCATATATATAACATTAGCCACTCATGACTGGAGATAGGATAATACTTCAGTAAGTCTCTCAGTACAATTGCTATGACAGCGATTGAAGCAGAGCCGGGGCCCTTCACCCATGGTGGCGGATGCGATGAGACGTTTCAGCTCTGACAGAACCATTCATAAGTCGATCAGCGAGGCACGAGGCGTAATATGACGGCATTTTAGGGTCATGAAATACACATTATACATTTCCACCCCACAGGCAGAAAAGGTTGACAAGTTGTTACTGTACAAATGATGTGGAACCACAACTCCCAGCAGATTTCATTACTGGACAATAAGCAAAGTGAATAATAGCCATGTCCACACCGCCATACAGTGTCTAAATATAATTTCAGTTTAGTATGAAAATAAGACCGCCATAAATTGCCCATATGATGCAATGTTCACATATTAATACATATACAGCCTACATACAGTGCCAAGATAATATGTCAATCCCCAAATAATACCGCTAATCATTTAATTCCAAATACCGCTATACACTTTGCGTTGCAACAATAGGTAGTAATGGAACTTTTTCTACTTTACAGTCTGGATGCTCATGGGGATGAGTGTACAGCAGTCAGAGCACACATAATGCTGCCATATAGTGGCCATGTAATACTACAATTCAATTTCCAAATACTAATATCATACAATATGTATATAAACTACCGTATAGTGTTCACATAATACATAACCTATAAGATAACTAAATAATACAGCCTTACAGAACCCAAATAATACTGCTATATAGTTTTCAGATATTAAAACAATGCAATTCCCATATAATACTCCCATACAGTGTCTATATAATACTCTTATACAGTGTTCAAAGAGTGATGGGCAAAAGAGTGAACTGAGGGAAATCTTGTAGAAGTGACCACTAGTAGTTGTCTTTTGCTGCACAAATCAAATCAAACAAGCTTTATTGGCACGTCCGAATAGATATTTGGCATTGCTAGTAAAGTGTGTGTGTGGGGGGGGAGTTGGAGTCGGAGGGCGGGTGAATGGTGGGTATGGGGGGGTGGGGTGGTTGATTTGGGGTATAACAGTCCGTGGAGTCTCATCTTCCTCTTAGTTGGTGACCGTTATATGGGGAGGTGGGGTGGGGTGGGTGGTTTGGGGTATAACACAGTTATACTCTAATCACTTCCAAAGCTGCAGTCAGATTTCTGCTGGTTGCCTCTTTTTAATATATCAGAATTGCTCAAAGTTACTTAAAGATTAAAATTGAATCAACTACAAGTCCCAGCAAGTCCTGACAACTTCTACAGCTGTAGAGCTACAGGTTGGAGCTGCGGGAGGTGTTGTAGGTAAATCCCTCAGAGATGGCGGAATGGTTTTCCCTCTTGCCATTGCTACCAGACATTTGGCCTGTGTATTTTTTGGGATTACTTCCACCCCGTGATCCTGGTGATAACACATTAAGACAAGAGATCACTGGGAGTTCAGCGGACAGAGAGGGCAGACGGCGAGAGATGATCTGCATCAGGAAGGTGCAGTATAGAAATGTATGTATAAGATATATACAGTAGTGTTGCAGTGTGTGTACTGTGTAATGTGTACAGTGTGCATAATGTATGATGTCTATAGCATATAATGTATATAATGTTTGTAGAATATACAGTATGTAGTGTGTGACTGTAATGTATATATTGTAGAATGGCTATCCTATATCCTACTAATCCTACTAATATTCTAAATGTGATTGTGTGTTTGGAGATTTGTTAGTCAATCACGCAAAAACGGCTGAGCGGATTTGAATGAAATGTGGCACATAGATAGTTTGTAACCTGCATTAAAACATAGGCTACTTTTTATCCCGGCTTCACAACTGTTATTAATGTATGTTCACATACTATATCACACTGCTCTTGCAGCAGCTTCTGATAAAGCCAGGTCTGTTATCTCTCGGTGTAAACACTCAGCTAACCCCCAGTGGATTGTGTACACACATTTGCATATTATCTGATCTGCTCCAGGCAGTGCTGACACACTGGATGGGAAAATACCTTTAATCCAAATTGGCAGTTTACTAGAAAATCTAATTTGTCGCAAAATTCTAAAACAACGAGAGCTATAAAGGTAGCCAGAAGTCACAGAGCTCTCCTCAAGCGGAGCAGAGGGGGATCATCGGCGCCAACAGCACGCTCATTGTATGGTGTCCCAACGAGTTGCTGAGATGCTGGAACAATCACGGGCACAGTGAAAGGAAAGAGTTTAACGGCAAGCCAGCTTCACAGCGGCCGGAAACTCCGGAGCAGTCGGATCATCAACGCCAACAATACGCTCATTATATGGCGTCCCAGCGAGCTTCTGAGATGCCGAAACAATCACAGGCACATCACAAGGAATGAGTTTAGTGGCAGGCCAGTTTGACAGCTGCTGAAACGCCAGAGCAGGTGGATTATCAACACCTATAAAACGCTCATTATATGGCTTCCAGCGAGCTGCTGAGATGCCAGAACAATCACAGGCACGGTGTGAGGAACAAGTTCAGCAGCAGGAGAGCTTAAGAGTTGCCAAAACACCGGAGCAGGCAAACCATCGACGGCAGCAATTTGCTGAATATAGGCGGATCATCGACACCAACTACCCGCAGACAAAGTCATGGGCATAGGCTAGTAATGTATATATTGTAGAATGCCTATAGTGTATATATTGTAGAATGTCTATAGTGTATATATTGTAGAATGTCTATAGTGTATATATTGTAGAATGTATCTATTTGTATTTCTATATAAGTGGGAGGATCTTAATGCTCGTCTTCAGGATCTCTCTCAAGTCTTTTGTGTGGAGTATATGGAGTATTATTTATAGGTAGGCAGGGATATACAGAACTTTCTGCATTGTATACAGAGGGTCGGTAGTCAGTATGTCATGAACCCTTATTACAGTTGTCGGGTACTCATCCTTATCATACGGGCCCTTTAGCCACAAATTCTTGGAGCCGCTATCACACCAAGGTAGATTTTGTTATCCCCAAAACTGGTCATAGTGGTCAATACAGCCGGGACGATGGAGACAAGCCAAGTAACCGATCTCACCCAGAAATCTGCCGCAGTGCAAGTAGTTTCATCCCTCATCATTCCCTTATCTGGAACTTTACCCTATGGCGGCAAATCTTATTGGTTGACTTCCCCTTTAATTTTTCTTTACATTAGTTCTCCTTGTTAATTGCAGTAATGAGATCTCTTCATCAATAAATTCAGGTCAGGCGGAATTGACAAATAACCGGGGAAGTCAATGAAGGGCAACAGTAATAGCGCCATTACATATTTGTAATGATCCGAGGAGATTTCATTGAGACAAGAATTACAGTGTCATCTCCAAGGATCAAACAAGCATAGACTTCCTAGGTACCTGTACTGACGTGTAACTTGAATCTCCTGGGTGCCAGTGCAAAATAGGTAATAGGGCCCAACTTCTATCTTGTGTCATTTAAGACAGTGTTATATTGGATGTTGCGGAAGGACCATTGGGGGGGCCTATTATTTGTATACTACATGGTCATATATGGCTGATGTACACTATATGGTCTTATATGACACTGTTTCTTTTACACTATATATGCCTGTATAATGAGGCATTATATGGCTATGTTACTTATGTGTGTTAGTCTATCTATCAGCAGGGCTGGGGTGATATACTGGTTCTGGTGACACTAACCTATCTATCTGCAGGGCTGGGGTGATATACTGGTTCTGGTGACACTAACCTATCTATCTGCAGGGCTGGGGTGATATACTGGTTCTGGTGACACTAACCTATCTATCTGCAGGGCTGGGGTGATATGCTGGTTCTGGTGACACTAACCTATCTATCTGCAGGGCTGGGGTGATATGCTGGTTCTGGTGACACTAACCTATCTATCTGCAGGGCTGGGGTGATATGCTGGTTCTGGTGACACTAACCTATCTATCTGCAGGGCTGGGGTGATATGCTGGGTCTGGTGACAGTAAACTATCTATCTGCAGGGCTGGGGTGATATGCTGGGTCTGGTGACACTAACCTATCTATCTGCAGGGCTGGGGTGATATGCTGGTTCTGGTGACACTAACCTATCTATCTGCAGGACTGGGGTGATATGCTGGTTCTGGTGACAGTAACCTATCTATCTGCAGGGCTGGGGTGATATGCTGGTTCTGGTGACAGTAACCTATCTGCAGGGCTGGGGTGATATGCTGGTTCTGGTGACACTAAACTATCTGCAGGGCTGGGGTGATATGCTCATTCTGGTAACACTCCCTTTAAGAGGTTAGTGTATTACAACTTTACCCCTAGCAGCTCACTACAGATAATAGATGTTTTTATTTCATTTTCTATAAAAATAAAATTGTAAAAAAAACCTCTCACCTAGAAACATTATCTATCACAGTGGGAAGAACAAATTTGACTCTATGAAAAAAAAAAAAAAATCAGTTGATCAACGGGTGGTCAGAGGGGGCCATTCCCTACATTGTACTTAGATTATTGTGTGGAGCAAGGTTATTATACTCATACAGAAAAAGAGAGAATTTTCCAGAGTCAAGTCGTTACGTTAAATAGAGAAAGCGCCTGGAGTTCTGCAACATTCAACGCCCGCCATTGTCACTTCCACTTGTAAAAGATAGAGTTTGCAGCACACAAAACCTCTCCTGAGGAATGTATGGAAAGACCCTGATATGTGGGGCTGAGCTCTGGGTTAGGTAAAGAATTGAGCTTTTGTAATGTAACAAAAAGACCATAGGAACCGAGTCCCAACTATACATTAGAGACCCTCAACCCAAAAATAAGAAAATAACCCAATGACAACTCAACTAATACTGCCACCATAACTACAAGAAACCTTGATATCAAGCTTTCCTACAGTCCTGAATGACAAATATCCATAGTAAAGCAACAACAACCTATATCCCAATAATACTACCCTCTATGCTCAACCACATAACTATTATAATATTGATCCGATATTCAAGAATATAACTACTATAATACTACTCCTATGTACAAGAATATAACTACTATAATACTGCTCCTATGTACAAGAATATAGCTACTATAATACTACTCCTATGTACAAGAATAGAACTACTATAATACTGCTCCTATGTACAAGAATATAACTACTATAATACTGCTCCTATGTACAAGAATATAACTACTATAATACTGCTCCTATGTACAAGAATATAACTACTATAATACTACTCCTATGTATAAGAATATAACTACTATAATACTGCTCCTATGTACAAGAATATAACTACTATAATACTGCTCCTATGTACAAGAATATAACTACTATAATACTGCTCCTATGTACAAGAATATAACTACTATAATACTACTCCTATGTACAAGAATATAACTACTACTAGCTGGTACCCGCGACTTCGTCTGCGGTGATTGTAGAAGTGGGTATATACAGGCGCGGGTAAGGTTTTCATAGTGTGTATAAGGTATGGGATATGAAATGTAACTTTGTATCTTGTTTTTGCTGTAATTCAGAGAATACGTGAGACTTTTGTGTTGAAGTTACTTTGTATTTGAGCTGGGATACGGTGTTGTGAAAATAGCCTATTGTTTAATCGAGTGTAATGACTATGTTTGTGGAAAATTTCAGCCAAATCGGTGGAGCGGTTTTTCCGTGATTGAGGAACAAACATCCAAACATGCAAACATCCAAACACACAAACCCACAAACTTTCACATTTATAATATTAATAGGATAATACTGCTTCCTATGTTGCAGTACCACTTTTCACCACTTGACAAAGGGCCAATTTTATCATAGACTTTAGTGTAATAGCGCCAACTCTCAAAGAATCTGAATCAAATACGATTATCAGATTCCAGACACTAACATAGGGATTTGCTTCTGATAGGATGTTGCTACTATTCCTTTAAGTGCTTTCTACATTCACCATGAATCCAATGTATTATCTGCTTCTATATCTTCATTCAGAATCTTTATGGCAATCTAAAAATATTTTTCTGCATGAAAGAGAGTGTTCCCCTAATGACTTGTGCTGAATGTTCGGTACAGATGAATATGTATCAGAATTGTTTCTGCCCAATGCATTTCTACTATAAATCCATCTTATGGCTCTTGCACATTATAAACATTGCATAGTAATGATTGGGGTGCGTACCAGTGCCAGGAGTGTAATATTTTATCAAAGCAAAGTTATTGGACATAAAAGGGTGAATTTTCCATGAGCATTTGATTGTTGTGTCCCTCAGGAGCTGCGAGTCGGGGGAAGGGGTATGAAACGAATTTGTAAGCGCTGGAGATTTTGGCTCTGAGAACAGGGAGGTCTTACATGTGAAAGATGATTTAATGCCTCAGGTGAACTTATTAAAATGTGACTACTTGGGCGTCTGCAGCAGAACACAAGGAATCTTACAATAAGCATCAATCTACAGAAGGTGGCAGGAAAATCACACTTGTGCTTGTCATGTGGTTTAATCAACCTGTCTATCAGAAATAACAACCGCTTATGGGAATAACACTACACGTATCACAAATCCACATCTAGTCAGTCTAAACCAGTCAACATCAATGGAAATAGGAAGATTTTTACAATAAGTTTAGACAGCCTATATTACCACTAAATATACTGCCCGCCGGATACAGGAATATAACTCATATAATACTACCTCCTATGTACAAGACTTTAACTACTATAATACTGCTCCTATGTACAAGAATATAACTACTATAATACTACCTCCTATGTACAAGAATATAACTACTATAATACTGCTCCTATGTACAAGAATATAACTACTATAATACTACCTCCTATGTACAAGAATATAACTACTATAATACTACTCCTATGTACAAGAATATAACTACTATAATACTGCTCCTATGTACAAGAATATAACTACTATAATACTACTCCTATGTACAAGAATATAACTACTATAATACTGCTCCTATGTACAAGAATATAACTACTATAATACTACTCCTATGTACAAGAATATAACTACTATAATACTACTCCTATGTACAAGAATATAACTACTATAATACTACTCCTATGTACAAGAATATAACTACTATAATACTACTCCTATGTACAAAAATATAACTACTATAATACTACTCCTATGTACAAGAATATAACTACTATAATACTACTCCTATGTACAAGAATATAACTACTATAATACTGCTCCTATGTACAAGAATATAACTACTATAATACTACTCCTATGTACAAGAATATAACTACTATAATACCGCTCCTATGTACAAGAATATAACTACTATAATACTGCTCCTATGTACAAGAATATATCTACTATAATACTACTCCTATGTACAAGAATATAACTACTATAATACCGCTCCTATGTACAAGAATATAACTACTATAATACTGCTCCTATGTACAAGAATATAACTACTATAATACTACTCCTATGTACAAGAATATAACTACTATAATACCGCTCCTATGTACAAGAATATAACTACTATAATACTACTCCTATGTACAAGAATAAAACTACTATAATACTGCTCCTATGTACAAGAATATAACTACTATAATACTGCTCCTATGTACAAGAATATAACTACTATAATACTACCTCCTATGTACAAGAATATATCTACTATAATACTACTCCTATGTACAAGAATATAACTACAATAATACTACTCCTATGTACAAGAATATATCTACTATAATACTACTATGTACAAGAATATAACTACAATAATACTACTCCTATGTACAAGAATATAACTACTATAATACTGCTCCTATGTACAAGAATATAACTACTATAATACTGCTCCTATGTACAAGAATATAACTACTATAATACTGCCCCTATGTACAAGAATATAACTACAATAATACTACTCCTATGTACAAGAATAAAACTACTATAATACTGCTCCTATGTACAAGAATATATCTACTATAATACTACTCCTATGTACAAGAATATAACTACTATAATACTACTCCTATGTACAAGAATAAAACTACTATAATACTGCTCCTATGTACAAGAATATAACTACTATAATACTGCTCCTATGTACAAGAATATAACTACTATAATACTACCTCCTATGTACAAGAATATATCTACTATAATACTACTCCTATGTACAAGAATATAACTACTATAATACTGCTCCTATGTACAAGAATATAACTACTATAATACTGCTCCTATGTACAAGAATATAACTACTATAATACTGCTCCTATGTACAAGAATATATCTACTATAATACTACTCCTATGTACAAGAATATAACTACTATAATACTACTCCTATGTACAAGAATATAACTACTATAATACTACTCCTATGTACAAGAATATAACTACTATAATACTGCTCCTATGTACAAGAATATAACTACTATAATACTACTCCTATGTACAAGAATATAACTACTATAATACCGCTCCTATGTACAAGAATATAACTACTATAATACTGCTCCTATGTACAAGAATATATCTACTATAATACTACTCCTATGTACAAGAATATAACTACTATAATACCGCTCCTATGTACAAGAATATAACTACTATAATACTGCTCCTATGTACAAGAATATAACTACTATAATACTACTCCTATGTACAAGAATATAACTACTATAATACCGCTCCTATGTACAAGAATATAACTACTATAATACTACTCCTATGTACAAGAATAAAACTACTATAATACTGCTCCTATGTACAAGAATATAACTACTATAATACTGCTCCTATGTACAAGAATATAACTACTATAATACTACTCCTATGTACAAGAATATAACTACTATAATACTACTCCTATGTACAAGAATATATCTACTATAATACTACTCCTATGTACAAGAATATAACTACAATAATACTACTCCTATGTACAAGAATATATCTACTATAATACTACTATGTACAAGAATATAACTACAATAATACTACTCCTATGTACAAGAATATAACTACTATAATACTGCTCCTATGTACAAGAATATAACTACTATAATACTGCTCCTATGTACAAGAATATAACTACTATAATACTGCCCCTATGTACAAGAATATAACTACAATAATACTACTCCTATGTACAAGAATAAAACTACTATAATACTGCTCCTATGTACAAGAATATATCTACTATAATACTACTCCTATGTACAAGAATATAACTACTATAATACTACTCCTATGTACAAGAATAAAACTACTATAATACTGCTCCTATGTACAAGAATATAACTACTATAATACTGCTCCTATGTACAAGAATATAACTACTATAATACTACCTCCTATGTACAAGAATATATCTACTATAATACTACTCCTATGTACAAGAATATAACTACTATAATACTGCTCCTATGTACAAGAATATAACTACTATAATACTGCTCCTATGTACAAGAATATAACTACTATAATACTACTCCTATGTACAAGAATATAACTACTATAATACTGCTCCTATGTACAAGAATATATCTACTATAATACTACTCCTATGTACAAGAATATAACTACTATAATACTGCTCCTATGTACAAGAATATAACTACTATAATACTACCCCTATGTACAAGAATATAACTACTATAATACTGCTCCTATGTAAAAAGAATATAACTACTATAATACTGCTCCTATGTACAAGAATATATCTACTATAATACTACTCCTATGTACAAGAATATAACTACAATAATACTACTCCTATGTACAAGAATAAAACTACTATAATACTGCTCCTATGTACAAGAATATGACTACAATAATACTACTCCTATGTACAAGAATATAACTACTATAATACTTCTCCTATGTACAAGAATATAACTACTATAATACTACTCCTATGTACAAGAATATAACTACTATAATACTGCTCCTATGTACAAGAATATAACTACTATAATACTGCTTCTACGCACAAGAATATAACTACTATAATACTACTCCTATGTACAAGAATATAACTACTATAATACTACTCCTATGTACAAGAATATAACTACTATAATACTGCTCCTATGTACAAGAATATAACTACTATAATACTACCTCCTATGTACAAGAATATATCTGCTATAATACTACTCCTATGTACAAGAATATAACTACAATAATACTACTCCTATGTACAAGAATAAAACTACTATAATACTGCTCCTATGTACAAGAATATGACTACAATAATACTACTCCTATGTACAAGAATATAACTACTATAATACTTCTCCTATGTACAAGAATATAACTACTATAATACTGCTCCTATGTACAAGAATATAACTACTATAATACTGCCCCTATGTACAAGAATATAACTACTATAATACTACCCCTATGTACAAGAATATAACTACTATAATACTGCTCCTATGTACAAGAATATAACTACTATAATACTGCTCCTATGTACAAGAATATATCTACTATAATACTACTCCTATGTACAAGAATATAACTACAATAATACTACTCCTATGTACAAGAATAAAACTACTATAATACTGCTCCTATATACAAGAATATAACTACTATAATACTACTCCTATGTACAAGAATAAAACTACTATAATACTGCTCCTATGTACAAGAATATGACTACAATAATACTACTCCTATGTACAAGAATATAACTACTATAATACTTCTCCTATGTACAAGAATATAACTACTATAATACTGCTCCTATGTACAAGAATATAACTACTATAATACTGCCCCTATGTACAAGAATATAACTACTATAATACTACCCCTATGTACAAGAATATAACTACTATAATACTGCTCCTATGTACAAGAATATAACTACTATAATACTACTCCTATGTACAAGAATATAACTACAATAATACTACTCCTATGTACAAGAATAAAACTACTATAATACTGCTCCTATATACAAGAATATGACTACAATAATACTACTCCTATGTACAAGAATATAACTACTATAATACTTCTCCTATGTACAAGAATATAACTACTATAATACTGCTCCTATGTACAAGAATATAACTACTATAATACTGCTCCTATGTACAAGAATATAACTACTATAATACTGCTCCTATGTACAAGAATATAACTACTATAATACTGCTCCTATGTACAAGAATATAACTACTATAATACTACTCCTATGTACAAGAATAAAACTACTATAATACTGCTCCTATGTACAAGAATATGACTACTATAATACTACTCCTATGTACAAGAATATAACTACTATAATACTGCTCCTATGTACAAGAATATAACTACTATAATACTGCTCCTATGTACAAGAATATAACTACTATAATACTGCCTCTATTAATAAGAATATATCTCTGCACTTGTACGTTATTTTTATCCTCTATACATCATTCACATCATGTATAACATCAGTAATATATATAGAACATGAGCATTGTCAGGCCGGATATATTGGGGCAGTTTCAGGCCATGTGGATGATTTATGATATTATTCCCGGAATATTTTTCCTCTGCTGTCCTTATGATAAATCGCCGTGCGCTGAGTATTTTTGCATTATAGCCCCTCTTTATAAGCCCCATTATTATGCTGTGACCTCTTTGCTGTGGATTATTTATGGATTTCTAACCCTGATATTCTTCTTCAGATCCTGGAGATATTTTGTATGACACCTGTGAGGGATATTTCATGGCCCCCGTATAGTCTCCCCTTACAATCTTATATACCAGGGT
Source organism: Leptodactylus fuscus (assembly GCF_031893055.1). NCBI lineage: Eukaryota > Metazoa > Chordata > Amphibia > Anura > Leptodactylidae > Leptodactylus > Leptodactylus fuscus. The sequence goes on along the minus strand of NC_134267.1, from coordinate 21,493,441 downwards.
CAGACAACTGGTGCATTATTTTCACATTCCTATTCTCGTACCCACAGGGCGGTTGTCATGATAACAAGATGCCAGGTACCATCGTACTTATGGATAAATCTACAAGTTTCCCTCTGCCGCTGCACACACATAGCTCCACAGAAAATCCCTTTTTTAAAAAAAAAAAATCTCTGCCGTTGCTTTAAATCTGTTTCTATTGTCCCTAAGAATGAATTACCCCCATTTGTAATTGGGTTAATGGAGTCAATGATAAATGAGGCCGAGATTGGCGCTAGGGGGGGGCGATCATAGAGAAGCGGACGCAAACCATCCAGGATCCTAAGGCGGAAACACAAGGGTGGGTTAGTGCTGCAAAGAAATTAAAGATAATATCCCCGGTGGTCTCAGGAAGTGAAGGGGTTGATGATAATCTCTATGCAGGCTAGGGTAGTGACACATTTAATGGTAATATCCCTGTTGAGCTAGTGCTATAAAGAAATTAAAAATATGTCCCTGGTGGTCCTGGGTAGTAAAGAGGTTAATAATAACATGTCTGTAGACTAGACTAGTGGTGGAGTAAATTCTCATAGTCCTGTTGGCTCATCCTGTAAAGAAGTTAAAGATCCCCCACGGTCTAGGGTAGTAAAGCGGTTAATGATAATATCTTTGCAGCCTAAGCTAGTGATGTAGCCAATAGTATTATCCCTGGTGGGCTAAGTGCTGTAAAAGATAACATCACTGGTGATCTATAGTAATAACTAATAAGAACTCTGAAGGCTATGGTAGTGATAGAGTTAATAGTAATATCCCTGGTGGGCTAGTGTTGTAAAGTAGTGAAAGATATCCTTGGTGGTCAAGGGTAGTAAAAGATTAATGATAACTAGTGTTGAGCGAATAGTATTCGTCGAATACCTCGCTCTCATAGGAATGCGTGTAAGCAGCCGAACACCAAGGGGTTAAGCGCAGCGAATAGTTGATGGCCGCTTACACGCATTCCTATGGGAGCGAGGTATTCAACGAATACTATTCGCTCAACGCTAATGATAGCATCTCTGTAGGCTTGACTTGTGGTGTAATAAATGGTAATATCCCTGGTGAGCTAGTACTATAAAGGAGTTAATGATAAAATCCTAGGTGATCAAGGGTAGTAAAGGGTTAATAATCTAATAAATAATAATAATAATACATTTTATTTATATAGCGCCAACATATTCCGCAGCGCTGTACAATTTGTAGGGTTCAAATACAGACAGAAAGATACATTATAAAGAAAGTCATTTCACACAATGGGACTGAGGGCTCTGCTCGCAAGAGCTTACAATCTATGAGGTAGAGGGGGTGACACAAGAGGTAGCAGGGGCGGTATTGCTTATACAGAGGTCAGACACTTTTGTTATAGAGGTTACTGTCATTACACAAACATAAAACTTTATGAGCTGTCACTAGTCGTGTCCTTTATCATGTGGATGGAGCTTGGACCTATAGAGTTAGCCTGAAATGGCATCATATCATGTGGGGTAATGTGGGAGCGGGGACAGAGGAGGGTTAAATTTTGGGGATTCTAATTATAGTATGGAAGGGTTTACATTAGAAATTGCGATAGGCCTGTCTGATAAGATGTGTCTTTAATTTGCGCTTGAAACTGTAGAAATTGGGAGTTACTCTGATTGTCCGGGGTAGAGCATTCCAGAGAAGTGGTGCAACTCGGGAGAAGTCTTGTATACGAGCATGGGAGGTTCTGATAATAGAGGATGTAAGTGTTAGGTCATTGAGTGAGCGGAGAGCACGGGTTGGGCGGTAGACAGAGATGAGGGAGGAAATGTAGGGAGGTGCGGCATTAATGCAGGTGCAGGTTAATGATAACATCTCTTTACAGTAGGTTAATGATAAAGTTAAAGGTGACATCCCTGGTGGGTTAGTACTGTAAAGAAGATAACATTTCTGGTGGTCTAGGGCACTAAAGTGGTCAATGTTACAATTTCAAGTGGTCTGTGGAAGTTAAAATATGAATGATAATATCCCTGATAATCTAAGGTAAGAGTAAACATGGTAAATTATGTAATTCTTGGTGGTTCTATTGCAATGGAGGGGTTAATGGTAACACCCCTGGTGATCTAGGGTAGTAAAGGTGTTAATGATAACATCCTTGGTTGTCTAGGGTAGTGAAGGGGTTAATGATAACATCCCTGGTGGTCTAGAGTAATAAAGGGGTTATTGATAATATCCCTGGTGGTCAGGATAGTAAAGAGGTCAAAAATAACATCTCTGATGGTCTAGGGTAGTAAAGGGGGTTGATGATAAGATCCCTGGTGGTCTAGGGTAGTAAAGGGGTTAATGCTAATATCCACTAATCACATATTAAAGGCCAATGAACACTACAGTCCCTGAAAATCTTCCCATCTATGGGCAACGTGGCCTTGCGTAGTGTCCAAATACCTGACAGCTCAGTGCACACTTGGCACATGCCCGGCACATCACAACAAATCCGTCTCAACTACTTCACTTGGCTTGATGTGAGCAGAGCTGTTGGTGTTGGTGCCAAGTAAGATTGATGATCCCTTCACCTATAATGCAGCTTATGGCTCCACAAAGTGTATTTACCTATCACAAGGGCAACACCACTAACCTTTAAATGGCCAAACCAAGACTCTGTAGAAGCTGCCAATGCCCGTCTGGCACAGCCGCGACCTCCCGAAACATCATTTACATGATTAATTAATGAGATGGAGGGAAGAATAATCAGAATATATTTACGTCCCTTTAATTCGGCGCTAAGTGCTCACATTACCCAGATAAGTGATGACTTCGCTCGCAGCTAAATGGATAATTCCGGATTTTTCAAAGAATAAAAAATTAAGACAGAAGGAGACGAGCCCCGCAATAAAAGTTCAAGACAGACTTAATTCAATTAACATTCCAAAATTGGATATTTAGACCGGCCGGGGGCGAGAAACTCCACATTTTAGAGGAAATGTCAATTTCATCTTGACAACAGTTTATGTGCCCTGAGCGGCGGCTCCCCCGAGATTCACCCGACAAAACCACTATACAAACACAATGCGGCAGACAGAGGCAGAAGTCATAAAAAACCCTATAGGGAAAAAGTGTAAAACTACGGGAATCCCAAAAAGTTACGTGACAAATCCATGTACCTAATGGTGAATGTGTTTATTCTCTTCTGGTCCTCAGCTTTATCCTGTGACCAGCAATCTCCAACTAACAGTGTCTTGGAAAGGGTATGGGGGGGGGGCATAAATCTGGTGTAAATGATGCCCTAAATCTACACCCAGCAGAGGGTGCACCTCATTTATGACAAGGTGTGTGCCTGAGCTTATATGAGGCGTACCCTTCACCGGAGATGGTGAGATGACGTCTTTATAAATCCAGTGCTGTAAAAGAGTTAAAGATAACATCCCTGGGGGCTATGGAGGAGAATTTATTAATGATAGCATCCCTGGTGGTCTATGGTAGTGATAGAGTCAACGGTAACAACCGTGGTGGGCTAGTGCTGTAAAGGAGTTACAGATAAAATCCCTAGTGGGCTATGGAAGAGAATGTGTTAATAACAGCATCCATGGTGGTCTAGGGTAGTGATAGAGTCAATGGTAACAACCCTAGTGAGCTAGTGCTGTAAAGGAGTTACAGATAAAATCCCTAGTGGGCTATGGAAGAGAATGCATTAATTTATAGCAACCATGGTGGTCTAGGGTAGTGATAGCGTTTATGGTAACAACCCTGGAGGGCTAGTGTTGTAAAGAAGTTAAAGATAACATCCTTTGTGGGCTATGGAAGAGAATGTGTTAATAACAGCATCCATGGTGGTCTAGGGGAGTGATAGAGTCAATGGTAACAACCCTGGTGGGCTAGTGCTGTAAAGGAGTTAATGATAACATCCCTGGTGGTCAACGATAGTAAAGGGGTTAATGATAAAAGACTTGGTGGTTCCTGGGATGGAATGTGTTTAATATTAACATTTCAGGTGGTGCATGGAAGTGAATGTGTTAAAGGGGTTGTCCCATCTCAAGGATCCTATCTATACTGCTAGCTTATGTGGATTTAAGACTTTTCCTAAATACATTGCTTAAACAAAACTAATTTCAGATTATTCACGTCATTGGCTGCACTGCATTTCCATAACCACGGATCTGGGGATAGTCTTATCTCTCCGCCCAGGACAAGTGATGTAGCTCCCTACTCTCAGGAGGGGAGGGGGAGCTGAGTGTTCGGTGCTTGTATTTCTGAGCCCTTTAACTCTCAGCACAGGACAAGTGACGTAGTTCCCTGCTCACAGGAGGGGAGGGGGAGCTGAGTGTTCGGTGCTTGTATTTCTGAGCTCTTTAACTCTCCACCCAGGACAAGTGACGTAGCTCCCTGCAATCAGGAGGGGAGACGGAGGTGAGTGCTCAGAGCAGCTTGTATTTCTGAGCTGCTTATTTCCAGCTCTTCTAGTTATCAGTCGGCTAATTGAATTTTGCTGATAAGGGCTGAGATAGGGAGTCTGTTACTTCTGTATGTAAACACAGACCTAAAAGTGAGTATATTGTAAGCTGGTCCTGTAGCATGTATGTTTGGGATTCTCATCACCTAACAAATCCTGCTCTGCTACATCAGCTTCATATTTTGTATCTTCCAGTGATACTGTGCTAATTTATTTACAACCATCCCTCATTACGGACTGCAAACATCTACTGCTATGAAGAGATCTAGCAGTGCTGGCTTTGTCTGTAAGACAGCAAGTGAAAACCTGCCCACCAATTTACAGAGAAAACCAGGAAGTGAACAGGGCATACAGCCTGCAAATTGACACAGCCGAGGACCTGACGGGAATAAACAGCCACCATTGTGAAGATAGTGGGAGTTCTAATTTACCCTCATTAAAGTCAATGGGCTGATACCAGATTCACACCAACGTCAAGATGTCTTATGTCCTGGTCCATAAGAGGATCAGAACAATGGACACATGGACGGCTAAATCAACAGAGCCTAATGGACCTTATTGCGGGTAACGGACACTGCAACGGAGTATAACACCAGATACAAACAACGGACTGAGAAAGATAGTCGGGTTCTTGTAATCCTACACAACCCCTTTAAGACACCCTGAGACATTTAATGGTTAAATTCAGATCCCAGCGGTAAAATGGCTGCTCGCGCCCGAACAACTGATTAAATCCACATTTCTTTAAGCAGAAAAAGAGCAAATAGCTGATACGGTGTTTTAGTAACGATAAAATCGTGAAATATTAGCATACGACAAGCAGCGCCTATTTAAAAGGAGATTAACTCCCCGAAGAATCGCTGTAGCCTTAACTATAGCTTTAATTAAGCATGTAATTAGGAGCTCGGCGAGCGGCGAACGGCAGAACTTCATACACAGCGCTCCACGAAACATTAAAGAGCGCCGGGGCATGGGGAAGAATATCAGCTTATTAATGTGGAGGTGGATGTGCGACAGATCAGCGCAACGCTGCCCCTCGCTGGATATTATATTACATGTAATAAAGCAAAGGCAGCAACAATCAGTAATAATATTATAAAGGTGAAAGCGTGTGTGTTTGTGTGTTTGGATGTTTGTTCCTCAATCACGCAAAAACTACTCAACCGATTTGCGCCAAATTTTCACAAAACATAGTTCCTAGGCAGGATTGAACGATAGGCTACTTCCCCACGACATTTCCGCTGTGGGCAAATCTCGGCTTTTCTGGCCTGTGGGGCCCCAGAGAAACCAAAGAGGTACGTGGAAACGCCCACATTGCTCCAATAATAAATAATACCACCATATCCTTAGTCGAACACAATATTCTAAATATCAATGTCACACAAACCTCCATGTACTGTTGAAATAATATCATTATACAGTAGTCAAATATAATACTGGGTCTAAGGAACAATACCATACAATCAGTGGCGTAACTACCGCCATAGCAGCGGAGGCAGCTGCCACAGGGCCCGGGACATTTTCGGACCACTGAATATAATGATCGGTGGACCGGGAGAGGTAAGAAACATAAAAAACATGTTACTTACCTCTCCACGATCCTGCCAGGCCTCCTTCCTGACGTCTCTGACGTCACATGAACCCGGCCTGCTTCCCGGGTCATGTGATGTCCGACGTCATTGAACAAGGACAGCAGCGGAGAAGACCACGTAGGAGCCGGGGGACAGGTAAGTAACAGTAGTTTTTTATGTTTTTATTCCCCCGGGTCTCCGATTATTATACTCTGGGGTCTGAAAAGACCCTAGAGTATAATAATTGTTTATGGGTGTCCACAGTGGGACATAATACTGTGTGCAGGGGCCACTAAGGGGGATAATACTGTGTGCAGGGGCCACTAAGGGACATAATACTGTGTGCAGGGGCCACTATGGGGGATAATACTGTGTGCAGGGGCCACTAAGGGACATAATGCTGTGTGCAGGGGCCACTATGGGGGATAATACTGTGTGCAGGGGCCACTATAGGGCATAATAGAACGCGCAGAAATGTGTAGGAGGGGTCGGTCGAGGTCTTCGGTGTCAGTGTCGGTCGGGGGGAGGGGGCATATCAAAAGTTCACCACGGGGCCCCGCCATTCCTAGTTATGCCACTGCATACAATACCTCCATATAGTACTCAAATAATACCACCCTACAGTACTCAAATACAATATTGTTTCTAAGTAGTAGTGTCACACAAGCCCTCCATATAGTGTTCAACGAAAACCACCAAATAGTGCTCAAATATAATACTACATCTAAGGACCAGAGCCAACAACACCTCCCAAACAATGCCACTATATAGTGGTCAAACAATACCACCAAAAAGTGCTCAAATAATATAATGTGTCTAAGTAGTGCCACACAATACCGCCATAAAATAATAACACCATACAGTGCGCAAATAATATACTGTGTAAAAAAAGCATTACCACATGATACTTCCATTTAGTGTTCAAATAACACCACCATACACTGCGCAAACAATACACTGTGTCTATGCAGAAAACCCATACAATACCTCCCTATAACGTTTATATAATACTAACATACAGTGCCCAAATAATATACTGACTCTAAGTGGCAGTGTCACATGATATCTCAATAATACCACCATGTAGTACTCATCATATACTGCCAACATACTGGATCAGATTTGTAGATCATCACAAAAAATTGAATTTTTAGAACTAAAGTGCGACCAGTGAGAATAGTGGAGTTACCCGTTAAGGAGAAACCATTAATACAGCACATATAATAGGAGTAAATATATTGCAATGTAATGGCGCCATAGTCTCTGCAGGGAGTGAGTGACATTTTATCGCCAGGCCGCGTCTGAAGTCGTTTCCTACTGAGTAGACTAATTGAGCCTTAAATGATTTCCTAAAATTAAGTAATTAATAATCGGCTTTCGCATCAGTCGTTGAGATATTAAACCGCTCACGGCTCTTATGGAAGTCGCAACCACCAAATCAAAATGCAAATTCTGCTGAAGCATCGAAGTTCACGCATTATGAATAATAGAAATGGGGCAAGTGGAGGCGACTCAATCATCTCAAGACGTGAGACGGAATTCAAGATCTCGACCGGAGACGCAATTACAACTATATCTAGTAATAGAGATAACAGAGAGTGCTTAATAGGATGTGGAAGACTTAAAGGAACAGTCTGGGCAAAAGTGATAGGTTGTGCTATGCCTAGTGCAGGGCCCCTACGGAACCAAGGTGTGGGTGTGACTGATATCACTGCACCCCCTATAGCTAAATCCCCCCAACCACACCTGAAACTAAATCTAAATAAACCCAACACATCTGAAACTAAATCTCTCCAAGACTGATCTACTACTGTTTCCACCATCTAATAGATCTGTCCCTGATATATCCATTGCAGTCTCAGGCCTTACTATAACTCCTAGGCAGCAGGCCCACTGCCTTGGGGTCATGTTTGACGCAGACCTCTCCTTCACCCCTCATGTTGAATCACTCGCACGTTCATGTCACCTCCACGTCAAAAACATCTCCAGCATACGCCCTTTCCTCACCAGAGATACACTAAAGACACTTATTGTCTCTCTGATTCATTCTCGCCTTGACTACTGTAACTCCTTACTAATCGGTCTTCCCCTTACTAAACTCTCCCCTCTACAATCTATTCTGAATGCAGCGGCCAGGCTCATCTATCAGGCTAGACGCTACAGCGATGCCTCTGGTCTGTGCCAGTCGTTACATTGGCTGCCTATTCAATATAGAATAAAATATAAAGTTATCACACTCATCCACAAGGCTCTCCATAATGCCGCAACTCCATAGATTTCCTCCCTCATCTCTGTCTACCGCCCAACCCGTGTTCTCCGCTCACTCAATGACCTAACACTTACATCCTCTATTATCAGAACCTCCCACGCTCGTATACAAGACTTCTCCCGAGCTGCACCACTTCTCTGGAATGCTCTACCCCGGACAATCAGATTAACTCCCAATTTCTACAGTTTCAAACGCAAACTAAAGACGCATCTTTTCAGACAGGCCTATCACAATGTCAAACGTAAACCCTTAACCGTCCTCTGTCCCCGCTCCCACATTACCCCACATGATATGATGTCATCTCAGGATAACTTTATACGTCCAAGCACCATCCACATGTTACAGGACACGACTGGTGACGGCTTATAAAGTCTTATGTTTGTGTAATGACAGTCACCTCTATTACAGAAGTGTCTGACCTCTGTATAAGCAATGCTGCCCCTGCTACCTCTTGTGTCACCCCCTCTACCTCATAGATTGTAAGCTCTTGCGAGCAGGGCCCTCAGTCCCATTGTGTGAAATGATTCTCTTTGTAATGTATCTGTCTGTATTTGAACCCTACAAATTGTACAGCGCTGCGGAATATGTTGGCGCTATATAAATAAAATGTATTATTATTATTATATTATTAACCACACACACACACACATACCAGCAGCAAGAATATAAAAAGCTATATATTCTGGCTAACCATCCTCATTGATACATGTTGTAATAGTGACCTCTACAGGTCATACCACAAACTCACAGAAGAATTATCTTTGAAGAGAATCTGGTATCAGTTACATCAGGTACACATGTAAAAGCTGAGATATCCTGCTAATATTATAAATGTAAAAGTTTGTGTGTTTGGATGTTTGTGTGTTTGTTAGTCAATCATGCAAAAACGGCTGAAAGGATTGGAATGAAATTTGGCTCATAGATAGTTTGTAACCTTGGTTAACACATGAGCTACTTTTTATTCCGGTAAATGACATGGCTTCATGACCGTTTTGAATTTATGTTCACGTACTATATTACACTGCTCTTGCAGCAGCTTATCTCAGCAGCAGCTGGTTCTGGTGAATCTAACCTATCTATCTGCAGGGCTGGCGTGATATGCTGGTACTGGTGACAGTAACCTATCAATCTCCAGGGTTGGGGTGATATGCTGGTTCTGGTGACAGTAACCTATCTGCAGACCTGGGATGATATGCTGGGTCTGGAGACAATAACCTATCTATCTGCAGGGCTGGGGTGATATGCTGGTTCTGGTGACAGTAACCTATCTATCTGCAGGGCTGGGGTGATATGCTGGTTCTGGTGACACTAACCTATCTATCTGCAGGACTGGGGTGATATGCTGGGTCTGGTGACAGTAACCTATCTGCAGGGATGGGGTGATATGCTGGTACTGGTGACACTAACCTATCTATCTGCAGGGCTGGGGTGCTATGCTGGTTCTGGTGACAGTAACCTATCTATCTGCAGGGTTGGGGTGATATGCTGGTTCTAGCCACACTAACCTATCTATCTGCAGGACTGGGGTGATATTCTCAGGTCTGGTGACACTAACCTATCTACCTGCAGGGCTGGGGTGATATGCTGGGTCTGGAGACAATAACCTATCTATCTTCAAGACTGGGGTGATATACTGGTTCTGGTGACACTAACCTATCTATCTGCAGGGCTAGGGTGATATGCTGGTTCTGATGACACTAACCTATCTCCAGGGCTGGGGTGATATGCTGGGTCTGGAGACAATAACCTATGTATCTGCAGGGCTGGGGTGATATGCTGGTTCTGGTGACACTAACCTATCTATCTGCAGGACTAGGGTGATATGCTGGGTCTGGTGACAGTAACCTATCTATCTGCAGGGCTGGGGTGCTATGCTGGTTCTGGTGACAGTAACCTATCTATCTGCAGGGTTGGGGTGATATGCTGGTTCTAGCCACACTAACCTATCTATCTGCAGGACTGGGGTGATATTCTCAGGTCTGGTGACACTAACCTATCTACCTGCAGGGCTGGGGTGATATGCTGGGTCTGGAGACAATAACCTATCTATCTTCAAGACTGGGGTGATATACTGGTTCTGGTGACACTAACCTATCTATCTGCAGGGCTGGGGTGATATGCTGGTTCTGGTGACACTAACCTATCTCCAGGGCTGGGGTGATATGCTGGGTCTGGAGACAATAACCTATGTATCTGCAGGGCTGGGGTGATATGCTGGTTCTGGTGACACTAACCTATCTATCTGCAGGACTAGGGTGATATGCTGGGTCTGGTGACAGTAACCTATCTATCTGCAGGGCTGGGGTGATATGCTGGTACTGATGACACTAACCTATCTATCTGCAGGGCTGGGGTGCTATGCTGGTTCTGGTGACAGTAACCTATCTATCTGCAGGGTTGGGGTGATATGCTGGTTCTGGTGACAATAACCTATCTATCTGCAGGGTTGGGGTGATATGCTGGTTCTAGCGACACTAACCTATCTATCTGCAGGACTGGGGTGATATTCTCAGGTCTGGTGACACTAACCTATCTACCTGCAGGGCTGGGGTGATATGCTGGGTCTGGAGACAATAACCTATCTATCTTCAAGACTGCGGTGATATACTGGTTCTGATGACACTAACCTATCTATCTGCAGGGCTAGGGTGATATGCTGGTTCTGATGACAGTAACCTATCTATCTGCAGGGCTGGGGTGATATGCTGGTTCTGCTGGTTCTGGTGACACTAACCTATCTGTCTGCAGGGCTGGGGTGATATGCTGGTTCTGGTGACACTAACCTACAGTGTTGGCCAAAAGTATTGGCATCCCTGCAATTCTGTCAGATAATACTCGTTTTCTTCCAGATTGCAATCACAATTCTTTGGTATTATCTTCATTTAATTTGTCTTCAATGGAAAATCACAAAAAGAATTGTCAAAAAGCCAAATTGGATATAATTCCACACCAAACATAAAAAAGGCGGTGGACAAAAGTATTGGCACTGTGTGAAAAATCATGTGATGCTTATCTAATTTGTATAATTAACAGCACCTGTTACTTACCTGAGGCACCTAACAGGTGGAGGCAATAACTGAATCACACTTGCAGCCAGTTGAAATGGATTAAGATTCACTGTATTTATAGCTAGAAGATAGAGATAATAAAACTTGACTTTTATTAAATATAATTAAAAATAAAAGAACTAGTCAATCATGTTTCTAAAAAATTATTCTGAACACCAGTGGATACTAGCTATTGGTCACTCATAGATACTTGGTTGAGATTGTCCCATGTATCTAAACCAATATCTCAAAAAGGTCAGAGACAAGACCTAAGTGGGGTCATGTTTGACGCAGACCTTTCTTTCACCCCTCATATTGAATCACCCGCACGTTCATGTCACCTCCACCTCAAAAACATCTCCAGAATACGTCCTTTCCTTACCAGAGATACATTAAAGACACTTATTGTCTCTCTGATTCATTCTCGCCTTGACTACTGTAACTCCTTACTATTCGGTCTTCCCCTCACTAAACTCTCCCCTCTACAATCTATTCTGAATGCAGCGGCCAGGCTCATCTATCAGGCTAGACGCTGCAGCGAGGCCTTGGGTCTGTGCCTGTCACTACATTGGCTGCCTATTCATTATAGAATACAATATAAAGTTATCACACTCATCCACAAGGCTCTCCATAATGCTGCACCCCCATACATTTCCTCCCTCATCTCTGTCTACCGACCAACCCGTGCTCTCCGCTCAATGACATAACACTTACATCCTCTATTATAAGAACCTCCCACGCTCGTATACAAGACTTCTCCCGAGCTGCACCACTTCTCTGGAATGCTCTACAATCAGATTAACTCCCAATTTCTACAGTTTCAAACGCAAACTAAAGGCGCATCTTATCAGACAGGCCTATCACAATTTCTAATGTAAACTCTTCCGTACTATAATTAGTATCCCCAAAATTTAACCCTCCTCTGTCCCCGCTCCCACATTACCCCACATGATATGATGTCATCTCAGGATAACGTTATAGGTCCAAGCTCCATCCACATGTTACAGGACACCACTAGTGACGGCTCATAAAGTTTTGTTTGTGTAATGACAGTCACCTCTATTACAAAAGTGTCTGACCTCTGTATAAGCAATGCCGCCCCTGCTACCTCTCATGTCACCCCCTCTACCTCATAGATTGTAAGCTCTTGCGAGCAGGGCCCTCAGTCCCATTGTGTGAAATGACGTTCTTTGTTATGTATCTGTCTGTATTTGAATCCTACAAATTGTACAGCGCTGCGGAATATGTTAGCGCTATATAAATAAAATTTATTATTATTATATTATTATTATAACCTATCTATCTGCAGGACTGGGGTGATATGCTGGTTCTGGTGACACTAACCTATCTATCTGCAGGGCTGGGTTCTGGTGACTGGATCCCTTTAAGAACTAAAATCCCATTCAATATCTCTATAGTGCCAATGAATGAAGAATATTAGCCACTTGCATCCTTTATTCTTAAGACTCTCTTAAGAAACAAGCAGGCAAATCTAATTTTTCACCCTATTGGAGAGCGCGCGTCTCTCTGGTACAGACATGGAAGTAGCAGAATAAAGATTGGATACATGGGCAGAGATAACGCTGGCTGTGTGAGGTCTCGGCACTTGCTGCGGTCTCTCCCGACTCCTGTGTGGTCTGCGCAGATAACAGAGAAGCCTTTTTTTGACTTCCCAAAATCCGGCTTAAGTGGTGTTCATAGGAAGATAAGGCGGCCATTATAATTCCTTGAATCGCCAATGCGGCCGGACCTGAGATCCATCATGGCGGTAAGGTTTAAAGATGTGAATTAGTAAATAGAAAGGACTTTATACAGTATAAACCGTATGACAATGATGATTTTTTGCGTTTTCCTTTAACAAGCACCGCCACATGGTAATCATCCTCGTATGCCCATGTGACCAGGAGCAGGCCATCGCTTTAATACTGACGCTGGCTCACTGTGACAGCGGAGATCAGAGAATCCCTCTGATCTCTGTCTCTGACTGCGACAATCAATGGTGATCACGTCCATTAAAGGGAATGTATTACTTTAAAACCGTCCACAGACACATATTACTTCTTTCTAATCTGTTTTAACTTTCTGATTGTAGATTTTTTTTGGCTCTATTATTCTATTTTCAGAACATCTTAATGGGGCGGCCATCTTGTCTGAGCTGCTGTTATAGGAGATTTGTCATCAATACAAATGGTAATAAGTAAACTGAATACAAAAGTGTATCTGCCATGTAGGAAGACCATGCCACTGCTATAGGGTCCATGGGGGTTGGGGGCCCAACACATGTTCTTTTCCATCTTCCTGGCACTAATTCACTGCATTTCCTGCAGCCACCACTAGGTGGTAGTTACAGTATATTCTTGTACATAAGAGGTAGTATTATAGCATACCTCCCAACCGTCCCGATTTCCGCGGGACATTCACGATTCTAGTGACATGTCCCGCGGTCCCGGTTGGAGGGAGGTATGTCCAGATTTCAACTCAGATCTTCGTCCAGAGGACGCAGATCTGAGTTGAACACATACGCGGCTGAAGCAAGGAGCTGACACAGGTCAGCTCCCTGCTTTGCCGATGCTGCCGGCTACTGGCTTGTAGACGCGATGTGATGACGTCACATCGCATCTACAACTGTGCGCCAGTGACAGAGAGAGAGGCGCGCAGAGTGCAGCGGGGGAGCGAGGAGAAGGTAAGTTTAATGTGGAGGTGGAACGTGAAACTGGGGGCAGATGAAGGAGAGGACGGCATGACACTGGGGGCAGAGATGTGGAGACATGAATCTGGGGGCAGTGATGGAGAGGACATGAATCTGGGGGCAGAGATGTGGAGACATGAATCTGGGGGCAGAGATGGAGGGGACATGAATCTGGGGGCAGAGATGTGGGGACATGAATCTGGGGGCAGACATGGGGGGACATGAATCTGGGGGCAGAGATGGGGGGGCATGAATCTGGAGGCAGAGATGGGGGGACATGAATCTGGGGGCAGAGATGTGGGGACATGAATCTGGGGGCAGAGATGGGGGATATGAATCTGGGGGCAGAGATGTGGGGACATGAATCTGGGGGCAGAGATGGGGGACATGAATCTGGGGGCAGAGATGGGGGGGACATGAAACTGGGGCAGAGATGGAGGGGACATGAATCTGGGGGCAGAGATGGAGGGGACATGAATCTGGGGGAAGAGATGGGGACATGAAACTAGGGGCAGAGATGGGGGGACATGAATCTGGGGGCAGAGATGGGGGGACATGAATCTGGGGGCAGAGATGGGGGGACATGAATCTGGGGGCAGAGATGGGGACATGAAACTGGGGGCAGATGAAGGCTGTATATGAAACTGGGGGAGAGATAGAGGGGGGACATATAATTTACGGGTGACTGTAGGAGGATGATACTGTGTGCGGGCACTTGAAAAATTAATGAGAATGGGCGGAGTCAACACAAAAGTAGGCAGGGCTAAATTTGTCGCAGCGCGCGTAGCACATTTTGTCCCTCTTTCGGTTCTTCAAAAGTTGGGAGGTATGTTATAGTAGTTATATTCTGGTACATAGGAATAGTATTATAGTGTTATATTCTAGTACATAGGAGGCAGTATTATAGTAGTTATATTCTTGTACATAGGAGCAGTATTATAGTAGTTATATTCTTATACATAGGAGCAGTATTATAGTAGTTATATTCTTGTATACAGGAGCAGTATTATAGTAGTTATATTCTTATACATAGGAGCAGTATTATAGTAGTTATATTCTTGTATATAGGAGGTAGTATTATAGTAGTTATATTCTTGTACATAGGAGTAGTATTATAGTAGTTATATTCTTGTATATAGGAGGCGGTATTATAGTAGTTATATTCTTGTACATAGGAGTAGTATTATAGTAGTTATATTCTTGTATATAGGAGGCGGTATTATAGTAGTTATATTCTTGTACATAGGAGCAGTATTATAGTAGTTATATTCTTGTATATAGGAGGCGGTATTATAGTAGTTATATTCTTGTACATAGGAGTAGTATTATAGTAGTTATATTCTTGTACATAGGAGTAGTATTATAGTAGTTATATTCTTGTATATAGGAGGCGGTATTATAGTAGTTATATTCTTGTACATAGGAGTAGTATTATAGTAGTTATATTCTTGTATATAGGAGGCGGTATTATAGTAGTTATATTCTTGTACATAGGAGCAGTATTATAGTAGTTATATTCTTGTATATAGGAGGCGGTATTATAGTAGTTATATTCTTGTACATAGGAGTAGTATTATAGTAGTTATATTCTTGTACATAGGAGTAGTATTATAGTAGATATATTCTTGTACATAGGAGCAGTATTATAGTAGTTATTCTTGTACATAGGAGTAGTATTATAGTAGTTATATTCTTATACATAGGAGCAGTATTATAGTAGTTATATCCTTGTACATAGGAGTAGTATTATAGTAGTTATATTCTTGTATATAGGAGGTAGTATTATAGTAGTTATATTCTTGTACATAGGAGCAGTATTATAGTAGTTATATTCTTGTATATAGGAGGCGGTATTATAGTAGTTATATTCTTGTACATAGGAGCAGTATTATAGTAGTTATATTCTTGTACATAGGAGGTAGTATTATAGTAGTTATATTCTTGTACATAGGAGCAGTATTATAGTAGTTATATTCTTGTATATAGGAGTAGTATTATAGTAGTTATATTCTTGTACATAGGAGCAGTATTATAGTAGTTATATTCTTGTACATAGGAGTAGTATTGTAGTAGTTATATTCTTGTACATAAGAGCAGTATTATAGTAGTTATATTCTTGTACATAGGAGGTAGTATTATAGTAGTTATATTCTTGTACATAGGAGGTAGTATTATAGTAGTTATATTCTTGTACATAAGAGCAGTATTATAGTAGTTATATTCTTGTACATAGGAGGTAGTATTATAGTAGTTATATTCTTGTACATAGGAGGTAGTATTATAGTAGTTATATTCTTGTACATAAGAGCAGTATTATAGTAGTTATATTCTTGTACATAGGAGGTAGTATTATAGTAGTTATATACATAGGAGCACTTCATAACTGTAAATACTGAAATATGAGTCAGTATTTTAATAGTTATTTGGGCAGTATAATAATACTTGTGAAGTTAAAAGCCTGAAGAAGATAGATAGATAGATAGATAGATAGATAGATAGATAGATAGATATCCATGCGCCATGGAATTAATGGTGCTATATAAATAAAGTCATCAGATGAGATAAGTGATGTCAGGGGGGGCACAGGAGGATGGAGAAGGGAGTTGAAGATGGTAAATAGCTGTTTGGGGTTGCCGGATACTTAAGGGGTGTATCCCAGACTACCACAGACATCTCAGCTATTCCAAATTCTCCAGTTCACAAAAGTTTGCAATTTTTTTTCCTGCCCGTTCTTTTCCTGTTCTATACAGACAGTTGTTGCAGGAAACAGGAAGGGACTGAGAGTCTATTTGTGACACTTAGTGAGCTCTTTGTTCACACCATGTTACCGCACATCAATGGACATCCAGGTGAGAGGTGTATTGTGGGACAATGGAAAGTGTGGTCACTAATGGCCTGTGTGAGAATCCAGGATGGGCTGAGACCAAGAATACACAGTGACAAGTGACAAAGGACACAAGTCTTCAGTATCACTATCTATCTATCTATTTCCTATCTATCTATCTAACTTCTATCTATCTATCTATCTATCTATCTATCTATCTATCTATCTCCTATCTATCTATCTATCTATCTATCTATCTATCTATCTATCTATCCATCCATCCATCTATCCATCCATCCATCCATCCATATCTAGTGTTACACGTCTATGTAGAATCACACCCAACATGGGTGAAAGTTTGGTCATTGACCCATTTACAGTGGTTCATACATTTGGCACTTGCTCTGATAGTTGCTCCTCAGCTGCTGTGAAATGCAACTGGGATGGAGATTTACATTACAAGGTGTTTTCCTTCCTCCTCTGAAGATGAAAGCTCCAGCACTACACACTACACACCTCTTGTCACCTCTTGTCACCTCCTGTCACCGCTTGTACAGGTAGAAGCTCAGCACGTCATGGACAGCAAATTATCACTAAGAATAGAGAGTTTCCTTTTCTTTTCTTTTTTTTTCATACAAATACGATAGAAACATGTAATGCACCCTATAGATATATCTACTTATCTATCTCCTATCTGTGTGTCACATAGATTAATGAAGAGAGAAAAAATGAGGTTAGTTAAAACTGGCAAAATATTTTCTATGACAACTCATAAAATAAATGAATGTTTTAAAAAAAAACCTGTTACATTGTTACATTTCAGGACAGGAAGGAGATGTGTGATAGATAGATAGATAGATAGATAGATAGATAGATAGATAGATAGATAGGAGATAGATAGATAGATAGATAGATAGATAGATAGATAGATGATAGATAGGAGATAGATAGATAGATAGATAGATAGATAGATAGATAGATAGATAGATAGGGGATAGATAGATAGGAGGGAGATAGATAGATAGAGGGAGAGATAAATAGATAGATAGATAGGAGATAGATAGATAGATAGGAGATAGATAGATAGATAGATAGATAGATAGATAGATAGATAGATAGATGATAGATAGATAGGAGGGAGATAGATAGATAGATAGATAGATAGATAGATAGATAGATAGATAGATAGATAGGAGATAGATAGATAGATAGATAGATAGATAGATAGATAGGAGATAGAACATTTCTGGTTTCCTACATAATTTATACCCAGTGTAAAAAAAATAGAAAGTGATCATGGAGAGAAATGTGTCGGCCTCTTATGTGAATCTTCCTGGCTTGAAAACACTTCACAAGCAGATGGACTATGAGTCACTAAGAGTTTGGCAAGTCCTCGAAGCCTATACTGAATAATGAGGAGGCAGCTGGAGACGAGATGTTTGAGGGTCTCTGATAAGCTGTCAAATTTTGGGAATGACAGAAGCATAAACAGCCTTGAGGGAAATGAGATTCTCTTCTGTCCCGCAGGCGGTGGTCTGTACTTTCTTTACGAGATCTCCAGAAGAATACATAATATGTATATTTCATAACTCTAGGTATGACGTCTTGTCATGAAGAAATTGAAGCTGAAATGTTCAAAAATCCATAAAAGTACTGACATAAAGATATGATTTTTCAGTATGCAACACAATATGATATAATCTACTAAAATTAGGACTATTGGAAGGACCTGACAGCAGATATTCTGTAAATAAAACATCATAATTTTTTTTTTTTTTTTTTAAAGTAAATTTTAAAGTGGATGTGTATAAATTAAAAAAAAAATAAATAAAAAAATAAAAAAAGAATTGTTTGTTATTGCAGTAATTTGTATCCAGACTACAGGCCCGGCTGTAACATCTGTGGTAAATGTACTGCTATATACCATACAGAGCCTGTATATACCTCCATGTCCTGCCGTATCTCATCTTGTATCCAGACTACAGGCCCGGCTGTAACATCTGTGGTAAATGTACTGCTATATACCATACAGAGCCTGTATATACCTCCATGTCCTGCCGTATCTCATCTTGTATCCAGACTACAGGTGTAACATCTGTGGTAAATGTACTGCTATATACCATACAGAGCCTGTATATACCTCCATGTCCTGCCGTATCTCATCTTGTATCCAGACTACAGGTGTAACATCTGTGATAAATGTACTGCTATATACCATACAGAGCCTGTATATACCTCTATGACCTGCCGTATCTCATCTTGTATCCAGATTACAGGTGTAACATCTGTGGTAAATGTACTGCTATATACCATACAGAGCCTGTATATACCTCCATGTCCTGCCGTATCTCATCTTGTATCCCGACTACAGGTGTAACATCTGTGGTAAATGTACTGCTATATACCATACAGAGCCTGTATATACCTCATCTTGTATCCCGACTACAGGTGTAACATCTGTGGTAAATGTACTGCTATATACCATACAGAGCCTGTATATACCTCCATGTCCTGCCATATCTCATCTTGTATCCCGACTACAGGTGTAACATCTGTGGTAAATGTACTGCTATATACCATACAGAGCCTGTATATACCTCCATGTCCTGCCGTATCTCATCTTGTATCCAGACTACAGGCCTGTAACATCTGTGGTAAATGTACTGCTATATACCATACAGAGCCTGTATATACCTCCATGTCCTGCCGTATCTCATCTTGTATCCAGACTACAGGTGTAACATCTGTGGTAAATGTACTGCTATATACCATACAGAGCCTGTATATACCTCCATGTCCTGCCGTATCTCATCTTGTATCCAGACTACAGGTGTAACATCTGTGGTAAATGTACTGCTATATACCATACAGAGCCTGTATATACCTCCATGTCCTGCCGTATCTCATCTTGTATCCAGACTACAGGTGTAACATCTGTGGTAAATGTACTCACTCACACACTCTGAATCCTCCACAAGGCTGTGCAGAAAATGGGGGTACCTGCAGTTCCTATCTCTCCCCGGGGCACTCCTTGTAGGAGAGGGGACCTCTCGCTACTGAGCCATGTGGATGTTGTTCAGAAGGCCCTGATGGTGATGCAGGCGACTCAGGAGTCCAGGCAGTTGTTGGGGTAAACCAAATAACCTTTATTGAACAACGACAACAGATACTCCAGCAGCTTTGCAAGATGGTTACAGCATACAGTTCATTGCACAAAGTCCAAGACTTAATAGTTTAGCCATGGTAATATAGACACTGTAGTACTTGACGTACTGTTCTCCTCTCCTCCTCTCATACCACTCCCCAACTCCGCAGATAGAGGACTGTAAGGGGCCGATACGGAACATTCCTGTAAGGTACCTCTGTAGCTCCTAATGGCACAGACACCAATGTCTCTCGGGAGCCCCCAAAGTTCTCTCACTAACTCTGGGGCAGCCTCCTGTTGAACCTTGGAATAAGATGGCTTTTATCTTTAGCTTCTAGGATGAGTTCTCCCGCTGTCTCACTCAGCAAGGTGTCTGGTGCTGGATCGGTGCAAGAAGATCTGAACTTCTATGTTTCTGTACCGCTTGACTTTCCAACCACTGCACTAAGTTTACTACAGCTGCTAGAGAATATGAACCCTTTCCTAGAACCCTTTCCTAGAACCCGGCCAGTATCCTGGGATTGGTCAAGAGGTAGTATGCATCATTCAAACAGCAAGAAAGTGCAAAGATAAGTGCGTATGGACAGTAAAATGGCAGACATATTGTACACATACACAGACAAGAAACACAAGACAACCCCAGGGTACAGGTAACAAATACAAAACATATAGCAGCATGGTTCTCAGCGTCTCCAGGTGTGGGTTATATGTGACGACCAGGGGCACCCGATTGTTTTCCGGTATTCTGGTGGCCCTGGTGAAAACCAAATCACCAGGAATCACACGCAAATTACATCCACTGCTGCAAAAAGACCACCGTCTAAAATTCATATTTCCAGACCCCCCTCTCCTGTGCTACAGACAGCCACCAAACCTCAGGAATATGGTGATTAGCAGCTCACTGTCACCTACAACTAACACAGGAACATTTTCATGCGGACAGAAAAGGTGCAAAACTTGCCCGCACATACTGACCACTGACAGGATAGAGATACCAAACTCTAACAGGGAATATCAAATCCCAGGTACGTTCGCCTGTAACACACCCAATGTAGTGTATTTGATAATGTGCACCAAATGTTCCACTGAAAATGTGTATGTTGGAAAGACCGGTCAGAAGCTCAGAATGAGAATCAACGCGCATCGCCAAACAATTAGAGAACAGAGAATGGACCTTCCCGTGTCACAACATTTCTGCAATGAAGATCATAATATATCACCAATGACATGAAAATTTTGATTTTAAGAGGGAATTTTAAATGAAGGAAACAGTGATTGATTCATGAATACAAGAGCATGGCCCTATTTAAGGGTGCGTTCACATGATGCAAAATGGAGCGCAAGCTGGCACGTATACGCGTGTCAGCATTTTGCGCGCTCAAAAAGATCCCATTGATTTCAATGGGAGTTATGAGCGTATACGCCGCGTTATTTTGCGCCTGTAATTTTGCCGCCACAAAATTATCCTCTTCTCATCCCCCTCCCTCCTGAAATCCTATCCCTATGTGTCCTGTTGTACATAAATATGCAGCCTGCAGAAATTGTTCTTAGTTATATCTGAAGAAGAAGCCAAAGAGCTTTGAAACGTTGTAATCTGTCATCAATATGAGTTAGCTATTAAAAAAGTATCATCTACTGAAGGCTCTCAAGTTTTTTGTTTTTTTATATAAGCATTTGCTATGTAATAGCAATGTACTTTATTACAGTGCCAGCTAGTGGTTATAAAATATATTACATTTCTTAGACAATTGTTCACTCACTATTCTGCTGGTACAGTCACTGTGTACATACATTACATTACTTATCCTGTACTGATTCTGAGTTATATCCTGTATTATACTCCAGAGCTGCGCTCACTATTCTGCTGGTACAGTCACTGTGTACATACATTACATTACTTATCCTGTATTATACTCCAGAGCTGCGCTCACTATTCTGCTGGTACAGTCACTGTGTACATACATTACATTACTTATCCTGTATTATACTCCAGAGCTGCGATCACTATTCTGCTGGTGCAGTCACTGTGTACATACATTACATTACTTATCCTGTACTGATCCTGAGTTACATCCTGTATTATACTCCAGAGCTGCGCTCACTATTCTGCTGGTACAGTCACTGTGTACATACATTACTTATCCTGTACTGATCCTGAGTTACATCCTGTATTATACTCCAGAGCTGCACTCACTATTCTGCTGGTACAGTCACTGTGTACATACATTACATTACTTATCCTGTACTGATCCTGAGTTACATCCTGTATTATACTCCAGAGCTGCGCTCACTATTCTGCTGGTACAGTCACTGTGTACATACATTACATTACTTATCCTGTACTGATCCTGAGTTACATCCTGTATTATACTCCAGAGCTGCACTCACTATTCTGCTGGTGCAGTCACTGTGTACATACATTACATTACTTATCCTGTATTATACTCCAGAGCTGCACTCACTATTCTGCTGGTGCAGTCACTGTGTACATACATTACATTACTTATCCTGTATTATACTCCAGAGCTGCGCTCACTATTCTCCTGGTGCAGTCACTGTGTACATACATTACATTACTTATCCTGTACTGATCCTGAGTTACATCCTGTATTATACTCCAGAGCTGCGCTCACTATTCTGCTGGTACAGTCACTGTGTACATACATTACATTACTTATCCTGTACTGATCCTGAGTTACATCCTGTATTATACTCCAGAGCTGCGCTCACTATTCTGCTGGTGCAGTCACTGTGTACATACATTACATTACTTATCCTGTACTGATCCTGAGTTACATCCTGTATTATACTCCAGGAGCTGCAACCATTGGAAACAGTCAGCAGGTTTTTTGTCACACTTCCTTTCAGTTTAGCTGCCTGTTAGTAAAGACGACACTCCATAGAACTACAGGAGTGTACTGCACATGCATACGTATGCGTACGGGGCTCTCGACGGTCTACTGTGGGTCAAATCGCCACTGATTTGAATGTGGGCGCCAGGACTCCATTTCCTCCAGGACTGTACACCAAGAACTGCACCGCATAGGCTTCAAAACTCGATTCCCGACCCGTGTCCCTTTACTGACGCCACAACACAGAGCTCAAAGGCTGGCATGGGCCCACGACCATCGTCATTGGACCATGGAACAGTGGCGGCATGTGGCATGGTCTGATGAATCACAGTTCAAGTTGTACAGAGCCAACGGGCATGTGAGAGTGTGGCGTGTGCCCCATGAAGCCAACAGGGATGTGTCCAGGCGGGAGGTGGTTCTGTTCTGCCTACTGTAGTCCTATAGTCGTATGCTGTATTCCATTGTGCTAACCTAACACTTGGTAGAGGGCAGATAGCATAGAATACGACTGCAGGGTCAGACTACACAGAGTTTCCTTGTAGTCTGTTACCATGTAGATGTATAGGTCTGCATACCAGCTACAGAAACAAAACAGGAAATATTTGCCACCTATTGAATAGTTGTGTCATGTTTTATGTTATGTGCCTTAGGATATGTTATCAATATCAGATTAGTAT
The DNA here is from genome assembly GCF_031893055.1 of Leptodactylus fuscus. Lineage (NCBI taxonomy): Eukaryota > Metazoa > Chordata > Amphibia > Anura > Leptodactylidae > Leptodactylus > Leptodactylus fuscus. The sequence continues at coordinate 21,469,950 of NC_134267.1, read as the reverse complement.
GCGGCCTGACATAGTATACAGAGCTAGAAGCAGAAAGCGCCACACTGTGGAGTGGCCATATTGAGGTACTGCAACTCTGCTCGCAACCAGAAATTTTCAGGTGATTTCACTGGTACCCAACATGTGACTGCAGAGGCCTGTGATTGGTTGCAGAGGTCACCTGAGACTCTTCACTTCCTTAGGCCTGGTTCACATCTGTGTTCGGTATTCCGTTCAGGAACTCCGCTTGGGGACCCCCCAAAAGGAATACCGAACACATTGACAAGCGGTAAGCTTACGAAAGCATGTGGACCCCATAGGCTATAATAGGGTCCGTGTGTTTTCCGCACGGAACATGCGGAGAAAAAGTATTTCATGAACTACTTTCCTCTCCGCATGACATGTGCGGAAAACACACGGATCCCAATATAGTCTATGGGGTCCGTGTGCTTTCATTGCTCACCGCTTGTCAATGCGTTCGGTATTCCGTTCCCCAAGCAGACTCCCCGAATGGAATAACGAACACAGATATGAACCAGACCTACCCAGGAGTACACACACAGAATGGAACGGGGAACCCCGAAGCCAAAATGGAGGACATGGGGTAAGTATCGTTTCCTTTTTTTAGTCTACCCTTAGCCTGCCCCTGGGTTTTTCAGTTTTTGCTTCTTAAAGGGGTACTCCAGTTACCAAAGAATAGGGGGTATCTTGCCGATCGGTGGGTGTCTCACCACTAGGACCCCATTGATCACAATGTATCCCAATTCCAACTAGCGCCTGGTTGCCCAGCATGTGCCGCTCCATTCATTTGAATGGGGGCTGCCGGCGATAGGGGGTCACTTGTTCTGACTGGGATACCCCTTTAATATGAGGTAGAGGCACATGGGAAATCTATGTAAGGCACTACACAGGCCACCATGTTTGATGTCCCTGAGGGTTCACTTATTTTCCATTTAGTACTAGAATCCACTGGACCCTTCAAACAGCAAAGGACCAGGACAAGTCACGTGGTTCAAGGGGAGGAAAAAAATAAACAGCCCCAAGTGGTGCAGACCACGTGACTCCCCTGTCCCAGCCCCGTTATATCCTCTTTCTAGCCTCTTCTTCTCGGCAGGGGGAAGTAGCCGAGTGCCGATCTGCAGACGACTGTGTGAGGCGGGGGGAACGCTCGGCTTTCATCTTCTCCGGCCTGGTTTGTTGTGTGGCGGGCTTCTGGCTCCACGCCGCTGCTCCCCTGCCCGTGCTGTGAGTGTTGTGTTCTGCCCGGTCATCTCCGCTCCCTTCCTGCAGCCATGGCCGAAGCCACCGAGAAACTCTACCGGGCCGAGTACGCCAAGAGCGGCCGGGCCTCCTGTAAGAAATGTGGGGATAACATCGCCAAGCAGTCGCTGCGGCTCGCCATCATGGTGCAGGTAATGCTGCGGCATCGTCATGTGGCTGGGGGAGGGGGATAGAGACAGGTATGGGAGGGGGTGCAGGCGTATGATGGGGGGGCTGTGTGCCAGGGGCAGGGGGCTGACTTTCTATATTAAATACACAGCTGGCCCTTTAAGAAATTATATAACCCCCCCCCCCCTACACACACCTCCCATTGCATCTAATGCAATGCAAAACATCCAACATTATGCAAATGTAAGGGGGTGCTGAAACTTTTGTAACCCAAGTAGCCATCCAGTTAGATGTTCCCAAGCACTTAAAGGGGAACTCCAGGTGCTATAAACAGTAGCCTGTTGTTTACAGCTTCAGTGGGTGGACCAGGGGTGTGTAAAGTAACGCACAGACATCTATATGCTGCTTTTTCCATAGATTTCTGCTCTGTTAGATCTATAACGACCCCAGTAATGGTTTATCTGCCATCAACATAACTGGGTGACATTTAGTAGAGTGCAAAGCATCCAAGACGGTGCACATGTAAGAGGGCGCTAACATTTTTGCAACCCTGGTCGTGCACAATCAGGGCCCATCACTGCATACTTAAAGAGGGGCTCCAAGTGCAGTGAACAGCACAGGTTCAATGTTCTGGTTTGCAAAGATGCCCACATACTGATCCCTGCATATACATGTTAACTGTTTTCTGTATTACTAATACAATTATATTCCAATGTCTAAGGCACTGGGGGGGGGGGGGGGGTAGACTTCCGCCACTTCATAATCAGTTAAGGCTGGAGGTTATGGAAATAATGTGGAGTGTAATTTCTATGTTCTAGGTGTAGCCTACAAATCTTGGCGTAGTTTACAGTGTGTGAACGGGATTACTATGGGCGTGTAAACTAACGCATCGGCACGTAAACAGTGGGTCAGAGAGAACAGTTTGTTACTAAAGTAATAAGCACTCTAGGGTTTCCGAAAAGAATTGTATGTAACTTATTCCTACAGGACTATTTAGGGGTATGTAAACTTATGCACAGGGGTCCATACTATATCATACTCAACTCGTTCACCTATCAGTGTATTCTTGCAGATCACAGTTACACTGAACCTTCAGGACCTATCAGAGGTGCTGAATTGGGGATGCAGATTCATCCTTTATGGGTGCAAAGACTTTTGCAAATTTACAAAATTTGACTTTTGCAGTATGCTCAAGATTAAGGGATACAAAAAAAATTGTAGGTTCAATGATGTACAATATAAAGTACGGAGCTAATCCATTGGATCATTAGATGGACAGGGGCGTGTAAATTTATGCATTGGTATCTTGAAAATGTGTTCTTATAGGGGAGTTTCAGGGGTGTTAGTACCGCTGTTTATCACCACAGGACTACTGTATGGGCGTGTATACTAATGCACTGGGGTATAGAAATTGGATCAGAGAGAGCAGTTTAAAACTTCTGTCCTATGTGCTTAAAGGGGGTCTTCAGGAGTATCAGTGAGTGGTCCTGTGAGAGGAGGAGGGGTATTTGGGACCTTCCCCAGGGTGATCTTACCAGTGGGACACCAGGCTCCTCAGTCACTTCTGGAATGCTTCTAAATACCCTCTGACCCCTGTCCCTCCCCCGCTAGTTTATTGACCACTCTGTAGACCTTTGTCTCCATCTTGCTTCTCTTTATCTCCTTTTTGTCCTGTTAATTAAAGAGTTAATTTTCTGTGGATTCCCACTGGATTGGTGGTGTATAAGGATAAAGTGAAAGGGTGCACAGACTTATGCGATCAAAGCAAATGTCCTGACCATAAAATGCGAAACGTAATCAATTGTGCATTGTATGGGACACCATGCAATTCTGGACTAGGCTCTATGATTGACAGTCTATAGATTGACTCCCTAATGCCAAGTGGATGGTGTCACCCACTTGACATTAGGGAGTCTAGTTATCATATCAGTCATCAAAACTAATAACTGATTGTTCAGGAATGGTGGGGGTTACAGAAAAAATTCCAACTGTGCCAGAATCAGGGATGAAAAGAGGTGCAGGTGGTCGGAGGTCTTCTTTAACCTCTTTTTAACCTACAGAACTAATGTCACTGTCTTTGTGTGTTCCTTCCCGCAGTCTCCCATGTTTGATGGTAAGGTCCCGCACTGGCACCACTATTCCTGTTTCTGGAAGCGGGCACGAGTTTTATCACAGGGGGAAATCGATGGCATCACCGAGCTGCGCTGGGAGGACCAGGAGAAGATCAAGAAGGCCATTGAAACTGGGGGAGCGACAGGCGGTAAGTTGGGGGGGAGGGGTGGTAAATTTTTACCTTAAATTCAAATTTTTAGAGAAAGCTGGAAACACTTAGAGTTTCTCCCCATACTGAGACAACCTGAAACACTGTAACAAGCCCTGCACCTGCATCAGCTGTTCATACATAGCTCCATGAATAGATTCCCAGGAAAGCTGGGTTGCAGCTGATGACTTGCTGTCTCTCCTTCCCTCTGCAGGACCTGGAGGTGACGCTAAAGGCGGTAAAGCAGATATGACCCTGAATGATTTTGCTGCTGAATATGCAAAGTCCAACAGAAGCACCTGCAAAGGCTGCGAGGAAAAGATCGAGAAGGTAATAAACTGTAATTGTGTTATTAGATAAGTTAAGTTTGCAGGAGGGTGTCCATGGATTTAAACTGGCAAAGGTTGCAAGAGGGCAGTGAGAGGTTTAAACCAGGAGAAGTAGTAAGATGGTGCTGATGCCAATCTAAACCTACCAGCACCCTATTGCAACCTCTGCCAGTCTAAAGCCACGGACACCCTCTTGCAATCTGTGCTGATCAAAACCAAACTGACAATCTAAAGTCCTTGGCACCTTCTTGCAACTTTTGCCAATCTAAGGACCAGTTCACATCGGCGCATGGGTTTCTGTTCAGATGGAATGGAAACCTAATCCAGATGAAAAAGCGGTTACCTTAGAAAACCCGCAGACGCCATAGACTATACTGGGGTCCATGTGGTTTCCACTCGATTACTGCACGAAAAATGCAGAGAGGGAAGTGCTGCTTGCAGGACTTTTCTCTCCACATTTTTCATGCAAATGTGAGCCGGGCCTATATCCATTAACACGAATTTGCAACCTTTCCCAGTCTAAATCCACCAGCACCCCCTCTTGTAACCTCTGACAAAGATTGCAAGTAAATGCTAATGGGTGTAGACTAACAAAAGTTGCATGAGGGTGTTTATGGGTTTGGGCTTGGTTGATCTGTGTGCTGGATTCATTTAGGCAGCCTGCACACGGAGTTATGCTCCGCCCATTCTGAACATAAAATTTGTTCAGAATGAGCGCGTAAAAACCAGCTCCCATTGCTTTCTATGGGTGCCAGCATACGTGCGCTACCCATTGAAATCAATGGGAGGCTTTCAATGTGCGTATCACATTGAAAGCAATAGGGAAAAAAGCAGCCCATTCATTTCACTGGGGAGCGCTCGTATGTCGGCACCCATTCAAGTCAATAGGAGCTGGTTTTTACGCGCTCATTCTGAACGAATTTTACGTTCCGAATGAGCGGAGCCTAACTCCGTGTGCAGGCGCCCTTAGAGTTTTTTTTTTTTCTGTATATAGATCCTGTTCCTGGGGCACTCTAAGGAGCCGAGGGGAATATAGGGCAAAGTCCCAAACTTCTCCCATGTAAGAGAACATGTTAGTCTCTATGTCTACTGACCTGTGCACGTTGTCTTTGCAGGGTCAGGTCAGATTATCTAAGAAGAGCCTGGATGTGGAGCGGCCTCAGCTAGGAATGATCGACCGATGGTATCACCCAGATTGTTTTGTGAGCCGCAGGGAAGAGCTTGGATTCCTGCCCATCTATAGTGCCAGCCAGATGAAGGGCTTCATCCTGCTCAATGCAGAAGACAAGGAGACCCTGAAAGCCAAACTGCCTGCAGTGAAGAGTGAGACTGGGTATGTATATGCACAGCATGTCGTAGGTATACATGGTCTGCAAATAGTTACGGATACAGTACAGGATAAGTAATGTAATGTATGTACACAGTGACTGTACCAGCAGAATAATGAGCGCAGCTCTGGAGTATAATACAGGATGTAACTCAGGATCAGTACAGGATAAGTAATGTAATGTATGTACACAGTGACTGCACCAGCAGAATAGTGAGCGCAGCTCTGGAGTATAATACAGGATATAACTGAGCATCAGTACAGGATAAGTAATGTAATGTATGTACACAGTGACTGTACCAGCAGAATAGTGAGCGCAGCTCTGGTGTATAATACAGGATGTAACTCAGGATCAGTACAGGATAAGTAATGTATGTACACAGTGACTGCACCAGCAGAATAGTGAGCGCAGCTCTGGAGTATAATACAGGATGTAACTCAGTATCAGTACAGGATAAGTAATGTAATGTATGTACACAGTGACTGCACCAGCAAAATAGTGAGCGCAGCTCTGGAGTATAATACAGGATGTAACTCAGGATCAGTACAGGATAAGTAATGTAATGTATGTACACAGTGACTGCACCAGCAGAATAGTGAGCGCAGCTCTGGAGTATAATACAGGATATAACTGAGCATCAGTACAGGATAAGTAATGTAATGTATGTACACAGTGACTGTACCAGCAGAATAGTGAGCGCAGCTCTGGAGTATAATACAGGTTCAGTAAAGGATAAATAATAAGGTTTCTGACATTTGGGTGACAATTCACAATTGAATGAAGTATTGTTTATTGTATGAGATTTTTTTCATTATTTTGGAATGAATTGGTCTTTATAAAACATAACAATAGTAAGATTTTTGCTCAAATGCAGTAAGTGCCTGTTCACACATTACATATCACTATATACACACAGACTGCTTTTTAGACTTCTATAGACTTGTTTGTGGAGACTTTGTGAGGTAGATTATATAAGCAGCTTGATGGAGTCCTATAATTTTATTTGTGGCAAACTAGACATCGCCTTTAACAGTTCTTAAAGGGACAAAATCCCTTTTAGCCCTGTGTATACTTATCTTATGGTGCTATGGCGCTCTGATCATTGCATTAGGTTGGGCTGACCGCATCGTTCCTGCACAGGAAGACTTTCTTGAAGGTATTTCTGAAGGACTTGAGCTTGTACACATACATGATGGGGTTGAGGGCGGAATTGGCATGGGTCAGGATTATACCAATATCCAGGATGACGGGGGGGATGTAGCACTTTGGGCAGAACAGGCTGACACCGTTCATGACATGTAGAGGAGCCCAGCATAACATGAAGAAGAAAATGATAGTAAAGAGGGATGTGGCGGTCTTAAACTCCTTCATCCCTGCTTCGTGTTTGCCCGCGTTGCCTTGTTGCATGCCCGCTACTTTGCCATGCAGCTGCTTTCTTACTGCAGAGTATATCTGGGTGTAGATCACAAGCATCACTATTAGAGGTAAGTAGAAGCAGAATAAGGAGAAGTAGTACACCAGATAAGTCATGTCAATGACATTGACAAAGAGGCAGTAGCCATCCGCGGGCGGGGGCTTGTGCCAGCCCATGAGGGGCAGCAGTCCGGCAAGAAAGGCAACAATCCAGGCTGTGACGATGAGGATGATGGTGTTGCTGGGGGTCATGATGCTCTTGTACCGCAGAGGGTTAAGAATGGCAATGTAGCGGTCCACGGAGATGGCCAGGAGGCTGAAGGTGGAACAGGTGGTCAGCATGATCAGGGTGCAAAGCATCAGCAGGCAGAGCTCCAGGTTGTATCGGGGGATACCTATGGATGTCAGGACGGCCCATGGGATGGCAAATGCCCCCACGCACACATCGGCCACCGACAGCGACACCAGGAAGTAGTTGGTCACTGTCCACAGCTTCCGATCTTGTGTGACTGCAATACACACCAGGATGTTTCCTAGAGCGGCGGTGACGGCGATTATGATCTCTCCAACCGTGTAAGGAACGTTCAGTGTGAATGTGAGGTCTGTGACTGCGGCGATACTGACGTTCATTGTGTGGTTATACTGGAAGAAAGCAACGGGGTTACATGATGTACATGGGGTCTGTTCACACTAGCATCATGACAAGGTTATAATGGAGCCACCTCAATGCTACGGACATATACTGGCAAATGTGTTGATGCCTTGTGTAGAATTTAACAGGGGCCGTCTGACATCCTGTCTGGGTTCTGGTAACAGACCTACTTACTGAGTGTGAACAGAGACTAAGGACATGCACACAACCCTATTCATGACTTGTATCTAGTCCTTGTGGCCTGGAACCGGAGTACACTGCTAAAGTTATCTGAACATACCTACCATAAATGGGACTGTATTACTATACTGAAGGGTGATGGTAGCATGGGGCAAAATGTCTCCTATTCTCTGGTATAGACACTGTGTACATACATTACATTACTTATCCTGTACTGATCCTGAGTTACATCCTGTATTATACTGCAGAGCTGCGCTCACTATTCTGCTGGTACAGTCACTGTGTACATACATTACATTACTTATCCTGTATTATACTCCAGAGCTGCGCTCACTATTCTGCTGGTACAGTCACTGTGTACATACATTACATTACTTATCCTGTACGGATCTTGAGTTAGACAAGCTGATTAGAAGGGCCAGCTCCATCCTGGGAGTCCCTGGACCCAGTACAGGTGGTGGGTGACTGAAGGATACTGTCCGTGGTGAGCTCCATGCTGGAGAATAACTCTTCCTATGTATGAGACTGTGACGGCACTGGCCAGTACTGTCAGTGACCGACTGCTTCACCCCAAGGAGCTATCGGAAGTCTTTCTTCCCCGCTGCAGTTAGGTTGTACAACCAATACCGGGGTAAGCGGAGATCATTCCGTAGAGAGAACTAAAAGATCCTTAAGTTTGTGATATCCCTTCTACGATCTTCTTTACCTTTATCTTTTTATCTTTATCTGCTGTCATTTTAATGCCTCTACCATTGAGCTTTTGTATTATTATTGTATTATCTATGCTGCTATAACACATCGATTTTTCCCCATGGTGGACTATTAACGGATTATCTTATCTTAGGCCCCATACACAGCAGAACGCATTCAGTTGATATTCTGAGTCACATCCAAGTCCATTCTGCGATGCTTTCACGTCTATGGGGTCTTTCAGTCTGTTCTGATGACCTGCTCTAAGCTGTTCCGTGTCATCAGAGTATTGGAAGTGCCCCCCTCCCCACATAATCATGACCACAACTACCTTTCCTATACTACGTCACACTGATCTCATGCTCTATCTGGATTTCCTACTTACTACATAAGACTTACATGGCTGTTCCATGTGCGGTGTCTCAGATGTCCCAGTATGATCTGATACTTCCCTTATTCCGGGTGGGTCTCTAGTCCCCCATTTATCAGTGCGCCTCCTCCTTACACCATATGTTCCGCTCCATCATTAGTGAAGGTGTTGAGCCTTGATTTGATTAATTAGTTCATTAATTATGCACTGAGGCTCTCATGTCCCACCCGGGAGGATACAGCAGCGTCCCTGTCCTGGTATATGGCAGTCACACCTTGTCAGGAAGGAGTCCTAATTAGGGAGAGCAGCGTCACCCGGCACTAACCCCACCATGGGGAGCTCAGAACTCCTTAATACTGATCACGGAAGACTGACTTCAAAAATCGATTCCATAAATCATATTCAACCTTTTGCCCAATTTTTTTTTGTGGGTGGATGTCATTTTGACGTCAAAATTCTGAAAAGTTCTCTTTTAGAGTGATTGCACCAGCAGAATAGTGAGCGCAGCTCTGGAGTATAATACAGGATGTAACTCAGGATCAGTACAGGATAAGTAATGTAATGTATGTACACAGTGACTGCACCTGCAGAATAGTGAGCGCAGCTCTGGAGTATAATTCAGGATGTAACTCAGGATCAGTATAGGATAAGTAATGTAATGTATGTACACAGTGACTGTACCAGCAGAATAGTGAGCGAAGCTCTGGAGGATAATACAGGATGTAACTCCGGATCAGTACAGGATAAGTAATGTAATGTATGTACACAGTGACTGTACCAGCAGAATAGTGAGCGCAGCTCTGGAGTATAATACAGGATGTAACTCAGGATCAGTTTATATTCTGTATTTTTGGGACTTTTCTGTTAGACGGCTAAAAATCTTCTCAATTTCTCGTATCTTCACATCCATCTTAACATCTTTCTTTTGGATTCATCTAGGAAGAGAAAAGGTGATGAAGTGGACGGATCTTCTGTTTCCAAAAAGAAATTAAAGAAGGAGAAGGAAAAGGAATCAAAGCTTGAGAAATTGCTCAAGGTTTGTTAAAGGGGCATGTAATGTGTATTACTATATTTGCAGATGTCTTACAATTCACTGGTCAATTGTGTGTCTTTGCTCAGTCTTCTCCATCAGTATGAAGTGTACCGTGTGTAGGTCCATTTCCCACTGACCAAGGGGAATATAGTCATGTATTTCGAGGAGTAGTGATAGAAGAATAGCACACCACTAATATATAATGCAGAATACATGTATATACTTAGACCGGTTGTAATAGCGGGCAGGTCTGGTTATGGGTCTTATTGCGCACAGCTCTCTATACATTGTGTAATATGTCACTCTCCCTACAGGAACAGTCGGAGCTGATCTGGAGCATAAAGGATGAGCTGAAGAAGGTTTGTAGCACCAATGACCTGAAGGAGTTGCTTATAGCCAACAAACAGCAAGTCCCATCCGGGGAGACGAATGTAAGTGTTAGTCACGTGACCAGGAGTGTGGACACATAACAACCTGACATCCCAGGTATCCTCTGGGTACCAGAATTAGGACCTATTACCTCATTGATGTTCATTCCTTTTCCCCTGTGTTACTTCAGATCCTGGATCGGGTGTCAGATGGCATGGCATTTGGTGCTCTGCTCCCATGTGAGGAATGTGAGGGACAGTTTGTGTTCAAGACTGATGCTTATTATTGTACGGGAGACATCAGCGCCTGGACGAAATGTGTTGCTAAAACACAGACCCCTAACAGGAAGGACTGGGTTACACCAAAGGTAAAGTGCTGTATGCCTATCTGTAGGTTATTTAGCCCTTTTATCAGCACTGTGTTGTATGTGGCGGAAATAAGTGAAGTATATAATACTGCCTCTATGTACAAGAATATAACTACTATAATACTGCTCCTATGTACAAGAATATAACTACTATAATACTGCTCCTATATACAAGAATATAACTACTATAATACTACTCCTATGTACAAGAATATAACTACTATAATACTACTCCTATGTACAAGAATATAACTACTATAATACTACTCCTATGTACAAGAATATAACTACTATAATACTGTCCCCTATGTACAAGAATATAACTACTATAATACTGCTCCTATGTACAAGAATATAACTACTATAATACTACTCCTATGTACAAGAATATAACTACTATAATACTGCTCCTATTTACAAGAATATAACTACTATAATACTACTCCTATATACAAGAATATAACTACTATAATACTGCTCCTATATACAAGAATATAACTACTATAATACTACTCCTATGTACAAGAATATAACTACTATAATACTGCTCCTATTTACAAGAATATGACTACTATAATACTACTCCTATGTACAAGAATATAACTACTATAATACTACCTCCTATGTACAAGAATATAACTACTATAATACTGCTCCTATATACAAGAATATAACTACTATAATACTGCTCCTATGTACAAGAATATAACTACTATAATACTGCCTCTATGTACAAGAATATAACTACTATAATACTACTCCTATGTACAAGAATATAACTACTATAATACTGCTCCTATTTACAAGAATATAACTACTATAATACTACTCCTATGTACAAGAATATAACTACTATAATACTGCTCCTATATACAAGAATATAACTACTATAATACTGCTCCTATATACAAGAATATAACTACTATAATACTGCTCCTTTCTTCTTTCTCTATATTCAGGAGTTTCACGAGGTTCCGTATCTAAAGAAGTTCAAATTTAAAAGACAGGACCGCGCTTTCCCTCCAGTCGCCCCCTCACCTGTCACTTCTCCGGTCACCACTGCTCCAGCTGTTAAGGAGGAGCCGTTACCTGAAGGTGATTGGCCGCGTCCCTTCAGATTACGGTTTTGCTCTTCTGTAGTGTTAGTATAATGACGCCACGTGGTAAATGTGTTTTCTGCTTTCGTTAATAGGGAAACCATTGACCAAAATGGTGGTTCTGGTACTTGGAAAACTGTCTAAAAATAAAGAGGAGACAAAGGCTTTGATTGAAGAGTTGGGCGGGAAGACGACCGGATCTGTAAATAAGGCCACGGTTTGCGTAAGCACCACGAGTAAGTACAGTCACTCCATCTTCACCCATCCCATCAATTAGACTTTACTTGAGTCTTGGCCCTCTCCTTGCCTTCTCTGGTCCCCAGCACCATCGGCACCCTCCATTCTATTCCCTTTACTTTCAGTTTCAGAAACTCTTCTGATCTGATGAGTATATTTTGGGGTAACCTTTTTGTGTTTTGATCATGAACAGAGGAGGTGGAGAAGATGAATAAGAAGATGGAAGAAGTAAAAGCAGCCAATGTTCGGGTGGTGAGTGAGGACTTCTTGAAGGAGCTGCAGTCTGGGAAGAGCGTCCAGGAACTACTGACCCAGCACGGGATATCTACATGGGGAGCAGAAGTCAAGATGGAGGTGGAAGCCAAACCAAAACAGAAGTCCAATGTGGGGAAGAGCGGCGGAAAAGTGAAGGAGGAGCAGGGTGAGGAGGAGCAAAAGTGTGAGGGAGAAGTCTGTGATTTGTCATCTTATAAGTAGGGTCTGACACACAGGATCCAAAGGGCCATCCGATGCTCAGTTCTGATTATAGAACAGGTCGTATGATGCTCCGTGACATCGGAACCCCTCCTTAACGTCATTGGTGGACGGGAGACACTTGGACATCATCCTCAGAAAATTCTGGCAGCCGGAAGTCCCCTGTCATTGGGGCTGGGCAGTCTGTGCCCCTTGCATATGCCAGTCTCTAACTCCCTGTATAGATGATGATTCCTCCTCCTTATCTCACATTGCACTGATTTATATATTATTTCAGGAGGAAGCAAATCCGAGAAGAAAATGAAGTTAACTGTTAAAGGAGGAGCCGCTGTGGACCCTGATTCTGGTAAGCAGATATGTGTCTTCAGGTCGTATTCACACAATGCGGATTGGTTATAACTGTCCCCTTCATCTGAATGAGCATGAATATCTGCAAGCACCCCATTTATATACTTCTCCAACAAATCTGCTGACTGTGACTATACCCCAATACATTATGGAGTGGCACAACCAAGGTCAGGCCAAAGTCATTGGGGCTTCTCCTAAAATGTTATCTTGTTCCAGGTTTGGAAAATTCATGTCACGTGCTGGAGAAGAGCGGTAAGATCTTCAGCGCTACTCTAGGCCTGGTCGATATAACCCGAGGAACCAACTCGTACTACAAGCTGCAGCTGATAGAACATGACCGGGACTCCAGGTGAGTGACATTGGTGGCAGTAGATGGTGTCATCTATCTGGGACGTGTAGTATAGGTATAGGATGCCTCGTAACCAGCCTCTCCTTCCGCAGGTACTGGGTCTTCCGTTCCTGGGGCCGCGTGGGAACAGTCATCGGCAGTAATAAACTGGAAGAAATGTCCTCCAAGGAAGAAGCCATTGACCATTTCTTGAACCTGTACCAAGAAAAGACGGGCAATGCCTGGCACTCCACAAACTTCACCAAGTACCCCAACAAGTTCTACCCCCTGGAGATAGACTACGGGCAGGTATGCGATTGTGGGGATTCGTGAATGTCTCCGGAGACTTGTATGTGAATTATTATATAGGAACCTGCACATGGAGGAGGAGGGAAGTTTATGGAGAAATGAATCTTCCTTGTGTTTTGCAGGAGGAGGATGTGGTGAAGAAGCTCTCGGAAGGGTCCGGTACCAAATCTAAACTCCCTAAGCCTGTACAGGAGCTCATCAAGATGATATTCGATGTGGAGAGCATGAAGAAGGCCATGGTAGAGTTTGAGGTATTTTGCACTTGGGCTTAAATAAAGAGTATTGTTTTGTGCCCCCTAGTGGTAGTGTTTTACTTGTTTGGTAACCTCCCCCCTCCCCCAAGCAGCTATTTTGTTTTATTTTGGAGACCCCTGATCCAACAAACCCTATACACAGGAGAGGGGATAAGTGTCCGATTGCTGGAGGCCCAAACGTCAGATGCCTCGGTGATCAGGAGGACTGAAAGTCTCCCCCCCCCCCCCCAAATCCTTGTGAATGGAGTGTCAGTGCACTTGTGTGACCATTGCGCCATTCACTTCTATGGGGCTACTGTGACTACTGAGCAAGTGCACCAACGCTCCATTCACAAGTTGACTTTAGGGGGGGCTAAAATTTCGAGGGAAGCTCCATAGCAAATCTAACATTGCAATATCTAAACACAGACTGTTGGGGCATGCTGGGAGTTGTAGTTTTGTAACAGCTGGCGATGCACAGTCTGTACTGAGTGTAGGTGTTTTCTACAGAAGCCAGTAGGATGTGACTCTCACTGTCCGATCATCCAATGTATTTAATTTTTGTCCCGTTTTTCTAATTGCAGATTGATCTCCAGAAGATGCCATTGGGCAAACTGAGCAAGCGACAGATTCAGAGCGCCTATTCGATACTGAACGAAGTACAGCAGGTGCGTTCTGGATATACCGTCTACTCCTTATGTCCAGGAATAGGGAAGTCACTATTTGTGTATGCCTGGCCATTGTGTGTTGCTAATGGTTCTAACACTAGGGGGCACTGTTGTCTTATTCTAGGCTGTATCTGACAGTGCCACAGAAGCTCGGCTGCTCGATCTGTCCAATCGCTTTTATACATTAATACCCCATGACTTTGGAATGAAGAAGCCGCCTCTGCTAGATAATGTGGACTATATCCAGGTAAGTGGGTACATCTCCCCCTCTGCACCTGCTGTATACGGGCGCTGGGCGTACAGTTCACACAATGCATCCCTGTGTTCCAGGCCAAGGTGCAGATGCTGGACAATCTGCTGGACATTGAAGTAGCTTACAGTCTCTTAAGAGGCGGCACGGAGGACTCCGAGAAAGATCCAATCGACGTGAAGTACGAAAAGATCAAGACTGACATTAAGGTAATGCAAGTCGAAAATATTTTATTAACCCCTCAACGATCTGTGGCGTTCACGTAGGTCTCTGGTCGCAAGGGGTTGTTTGGAAAAGGCCCTCTCCATCCACAACGGCTACTGTCTGTATAATAAATGTTAACCTATTAGATGCCGTATTCGAATGCAATCGCAGACTCTAAATGGCCTGTGCCAACGATTTCAACCCCCAGAATGTGACTGGTTGCCCTTATAGCCAGGAGCTTATTGAAGGCATAAAGTTTGGCAATCTTTGAGATTTCTTCTTGTCTTTGCAGGTGGTTGAGAAAGGTTCGGAAGAAGCCAAGATAATACATCAATATGTCAAGAACACCCACGCCGAGACCCACAATGCGTACGACTTGGAGATTCTTGATGTGAGTGTTTTATTGATGTTTACCGACAGATCTTAAATTAAAGGTTTGCCCAGTAATTTATTTCTGGCCTGTTTTTAGGAAAAGTCATAAAACCTCGCACAGATCATCTATTCAGCACTACATACTGTGTATATATAAACATGGGTATATGTATACAGCATGGAGCCAGAAACAAATAGCCGCAGTTCTTATATAGTGGCCGGGTGCCAGCTCCCATTAACATCAATAGGAACTGAGCTGGGGTGCTGCTGCCATCCATTGTATAGGACGCTGAACTGTTTGCTTCAGGCTCAATGCAGTATATAGTACGGTCATTGAACGTGGATCCAAATAGCTCATCCATTTGGGCCCCGTTGTGGTCTATCCTAAAGACAGGCTGTATATAAATATTGCTGATCATCCCCTTTAACGGCACCTATGGGTAATCTGGATCGCCTCCATTCAACAGATCAACTGGGTGTACAGTGCATGCTTCTTGGAGAAGTCATGGTGACGATGTGTGGACATTGCTGCATTCACTTCGATAGGGATAGTGAATAGAAGTGAATGAAGCTGAGGCCAAACTGGTGCACCATGTGCAGGGGATTTGGTGTCCTCTATTGCCTTGTTGCCACACTGTTACAAGAAAAAACAAAAGTTCACTGAAGAACTGTACAGGTGGTGAGATGTCAGGCGTGGGCGTGGATGATACTGTAGGACTTGTGGCTGATTTAGTGCCCCAAATCATTCTGACAGGTTCCCTTTGAAAGGGTTTTCTCTATATCCATAGGACATGCCAAAAATGCCTGACCCACGTGTGGACATTCTATATCAAGAATGGTTCCCATTGTTTGCCTTAAGTGAACAAGGGAGGGCTGCGCTTGCGCACGTTTTTCCATTTGCTTGTAATCCCATAAAAGAGAATGGAAAGACTTGCGCATGCGCAGACCTCACGCATTCACTTGCTCAAGGCCCCGCTTTCAGGAGAGTTGCAGGTTCCACCTCTGGGATACTTTTGGCTTGTGCCAAGATGGAAATATCCCTTTTAAGAAGTGCATAGTTGCAGCCCCATTGTATGATCAGAATTGTATAGTATCCTGTTCACTACAATGCCCAGCAGTTACAGTGGTTGTGGTGTGCAGGTGACGTCCGTAGATTTGTGTAATCCTCCTGCATAGAAATGGAGGCCAGGGGGTGAGGACACTTTGCAGGATAGTGAATTGGTCTCCGATTTCTAATTCTTTTCCTTTACTGTTTTACAACAGATTTTCAAGATTGAGCGAGAAGGAGAGGGTCAGCGGTACAAGCCCTTCAAGCAGCTCCACAACCGCCAGCTGCTGTGGCACGGATCCCGTACTACAAATTTTGCTGGAATCCTCTCCCAGGGTCTCAGAATCGCTCCGCCTGAAGCCCCCGTTGTGAGTACACTGCAAATGTCAATTTATAATGCATAGTGCTACCACGCACATGGCTGAACCCACTAGTTTTAGCAGGAACACCACACTATTTAATGTGCAGGGGGTGTCCTAATCCTCCCCTGATAACCTTTTTGTCTCTTCACAGACCGGTTACATGTTCGGTAAAGGTATCTATTTTGCCGACATGGTATCTAAAAGTGCAAACTACTGTCATACAATGCCTAGCAATCCGATAGGCCTGATCCTGCTCGGAGAGGTCGCTCTCGGAAACATGTAAGTAATAGCGGTATTTTGCAACCATCTTGTGGTGCAACTTTGTGCCTGTTCTTGGATGCATTGCAGACATGGTTGCATTGTCATGACCAAATTCACCATGTAGCCCTAAATGTCGACCATGCTGTGGGTACATCCCCTGTCCTTATGCCCTACCATGACCTTTTCTATCCACTAACCTTCAGATCTTCATTTCCAGGCATGAACTAAAGGCTGCTGCTCACATAACAAAACTGCCTAAGGGTAAACACAGTGTGAAAGGTAAGTGCCCTGCTAGACACCAGTAACCTACATGTACACTGAATGGCCACTTTATTAGAGACCCCCACCTAGTAGAGGGTTGGACTCCCTTGGCCTTCAGAACATGCAGATTTAGATGGCGGCATATATAGGTATCACCCACAGGTATCTGAGGACAAAGAAAACCGGTCAGGGCGGGGGTCTCCATTAAAGTGGCTATACATTTTCAGCAATGTTAACCCCATCATTCTCCCCTTCCGTGTCTTACCAATTGGTTCATTTCATCTTCTCTTTGTAGGTTTGGGTAGAACGGCCCCTGATCCTGCTGCTACTGTAACACTGGACGGAGTGGACGTTCCATTGGGGAAGGGCGCTTCCACCAACATCAGTGACACCAGTCTGCTGTATAATGAGTATCCTTATAAGATAGCTTTGAGCTACAGATACAATAAGAGGAGAGTCCCTGACTCTTGGGTGCAGAATTATACATAGCAAACTTGTCGTGATTGTCAGCTGTGTATACTTTTATCCAGTGAGCTCCCCCTAGAGGCCACTGCAGGGTGACAGAATTTTCATAGCTGTCTGTAATCTCGTGACCTCATCAGGCCCAGGTAACGTGTACGTATGAGTAGGTCGCTTCTCCATCGCTGGTGTGTGTGGGGGGTGTATTAAACATGTTGAAGGCTTTGGGTACATTAACATGGCAGAATTGCAAGAGGGCTTCCACTTCAAATGCCTCTTCCACTTCCACCCCGCTGGCTTTTTGCTGCCGCTTTTGCCTAGATGGGTCTAATAAGCAGAGTAGTTCACATTGCGAATTCTGCAGCAAAATCAACACCAAATTCTACCATGGTGACATACCCTTTAAAGTTTTGGGAGCGAGGGGGTGAAGTTCTCTGATGATGAAGCTCGTTATTTCTGTCCAGCTCTTGTCTTTTTTTGCCTTAACTCTCCCCCTTTCAGATATATTGTTTACGACATTGCCCAAGTCAATCTGAAGTATCTCCTGAAGCTGAAGTTCAACTATAAAGGAGGGATGATGTGGTGATCCCGCTGCCCGTATCCCCCTCCGTCCTTTGTAGATGTTCTAAACCTTAGACTTGACCTAGTACTGACACTTAAAGGGTCCTCTTACACAGATTACTCACTTTGCTACTGTCCAGCAGGGGGCGATAACAAATATGCACTGATACATTGCTATTCCCGCCTGCTCCCTGTCTTCAGGTTGTTTTTATAGTTGGACCAGTTACTCCATCATGGGGAAGCTTCCAGTACTGAGAGGTAGGCCGCCCAGGTGCAACCTACAAGTCCCAGTTGGATAAGGGTTCCTGTTCTTTGTATTTGCAGGTGGAGGGAGTTTTTGGTTCCTGCCTAGAGACTAGTGAAGGGGGGTAATGGAGAGCACGCTCATTCCCTGGGGGCAGGGGATAGTGGGGTATCTGTTCTTGTTGGACTCGATCTTCCAGATTTTTATTTTTTCTCTTTTTCTAAACTTCTGTTTTGTTTTTTTGTTACACATTTTTGTTCATTTTCAGTTCCGGAAAAAAAAAAGTATTAAAAAAACAAACAAAAAAAAACACACTTTGGTTACTTTTTTTTTTTTTTGTAAGGATGAACAGTATTTTATATCATCGCTGATGTTTTAGTGATTTTGCTTCCTGAAGCTGCTTCTACTGTGTATCGTCCAGGGTGGACGTAAAATAAAGCCACTCCCACCTCAAAGCGCTTCTCTGTCCTGTTTGTCGCTGAGGGTTTACGACAATTGGATACACCAAAATATTCAAGGCAGGAAATATTAAAGGGATCCTATCATTAAAATATTTTTTTTTCTCAATAACACATAGGAATAGCTTTAAGAAAGGCTATTCTTCTCCTACCTTTAGATGTCTACTCTGCGCCGCCATCCTGGTTTTCTTTGGTATGCAAATGAGTAATCTCACAGCACTAGAGGTGGGCCCCAGCACTCAAACAGCACTGGGGGCGTCTCCAATGCTGCAAAAGAACTCTCTAGTGACGCCTCCATCTTCTTCAGGAATGGCCTCTCCCCATATCTTCTTCCGGCGCTGGCTTCAAACTTCTAGGCTTTGAGCAGAGCTGACTGCACATACCCGCCTGGTGTAAGCTGCCATTTTCTTTTGGCTGCTTACATAGTAAGCTGAGATAAGCGGCCACAAGAAAATGGCCGCTTACACCAGGCTGGATGTGCAGTCGGCTCTGCCCGATGGCAAAGCCGACTGCGCATACGTAAAAGTTTGAAGCCAGTGCTGGAAGAAGACGCAGATAGAGGCCGTTCCAGAAGAAGAAAGAGGCGGCGCTGGAGAGTTCTCCCACAGTATTGGGGATGCCCTCAGTGCTGTTTGAGCACTGACGATATCAAAAATGGAGAATAGTGCCTGGTTTGATGTTGCATCTTGTGAACACCCAGGTGTGTGTCAGGTATCTGGGGAGGAGATGACACCAGGGGGCGCAATAGGAAGAAGGTGCTGGTGTAGGCAGTGTGACGTTCTGAAGTATTAATTCATCACCATATTGCCCCTGCCTGTTCAAAGCTGAGCCTGCTCCAGAGGGCAAGGCCATTGGCTCTACCAGTTGCACGGCCTGGTGGAGGGTTCGACTCCTATATGAGGTGAAGGGCCACAATTGATAGCGCTTCCGACTGTATGGCTGTGGATCAGCAGCCCTGTTTCTTGTTCTGAGGGCTAGAGATTTTCCTAAGGGTGCCTTCACACAGCGTAGTGCGCCGCTCCTTTAGACACATATTCACGTGTCCGAGCACGGCGCTTCTAAACAGAGCCCATTAGAGATGAGCGAACACTGTTCGGATCAGCCGATCCGAACAGCACGCTCCCATAGAAATGAATGGAAACACCTGTGACGCCGGCCGGCTGCCAGCAAAGTCAGCGTCACAGGTGCTTCCATTCATTTCTATGGGTGCGTGCTGTTCGGATCGGCTGATCCGAACAGTGTTAGCTCATCTCTAGAGCCCATTGATCTCAATGGGTGCCGATATATGTGCGCTACCCATTGAAATCAATAGGTAAAAAAAAACCTCCGATTGATGTCAATGGGTAGCGCGCGTATATTGGCACCCATTGAAATCAATGGGCTCTGTTTTGAAGCGCTGCACTTGGACATGTGTATACGTGTCTAAAGGAGCGACATGCTACCGCCGTGTGAAGGCACCCTTAAAAAGACAGTACATGGGAAAATGAGGCCTCATTTAACTTTAACTGAGGTGGTGGGGCTTTAATGATTGCACCAGGTCTTTGCTTTGTAATACAGCAGAAACCCGGCGGCTAGCTGAGCGGCTACCATATTTAAGTAACTGACCATAATAGTACAGCAGATGCCGGGAATGGGCTAAGATGGTTTAAAAGCAAAACTGTCTAAGGCCCGATTCACAACTGCATTTGGGCTATTCCGTTCGTCTTATCCACATCAAGAGAGAAAAATCTTGCATTTTTTTGAGTGGAAATCACACGGACCCCATTATAGTCCATGGGGTCCATGGCGGATCTTCTTTCTTCTTCTAATGTAGATTATGATCCCTATATAAGGATACTCGCAATGTACTTTTTTTTTTTTTTTTTCTTCAATCAGTATGGGAGGAAATCCACGCAAACACGGGGAGAACATACAAACTCCTTCCAGATGTTGTTCCTGGTGGGATTTGAACCCAGGACTATAGAGCTGCAAGGCTGCAGTGCTAATCACTGAATACCGTGTTGCCCCGGGTCCTTTGGTAATCGCTGATTTTATACAGTTAGGTTTCCGTTAGGGGGGGGGGGGGAATCCCCAAACTGACTCGATGAATGCAGATGTGAAGCGGGCCTTAGTTGGTCATAGCAACCGACCCCGGAGCATCTTTCATTTTTCAGATTACAACATGATAGCGGTGCTGATGATTGGCTGCTATGGGAAACTAACGTCGTTTAGGTATTCAAGCATCTTAATAACTTGACGCAACACAAAATTGTCACCTATAAATTACTGTAATTGAGAAGGAAATCCTTGGTGCGGGGGTAGATGACATGGGAATCCGACACCTTGGGCTTGTATAGATACCCTTAGGATTTTGAGGTGGAATTCGCCACACTGTCTTTACGATGGGAGGTCATAACGGATTTTATTTTCCTGCTCGTTGAGTTTCGTCACTTAGCGTCGACTTGGATGAAGCCGAAGAAATCTGCATCAAACTCTGCTGTGTGAATGTCCCCCTAACAATGGTTTGTGGGCAGTAAACGCCAAACCTCTCACATTTGGCCACACCTGAGATTTTTGGAAACTTTGAGACAGACCTGGTTTCTGGTGTGTTTATGAGGGTATTGGTTTGTGGGTTGGTATTACTATTTTAAGGTGTGCTTCATGGTTTACTAAAAAAAAAAAAAAAAAAAAAAATAGAACCATGGCTTCTCCTGGTCAATCAATTTTATGGTATAAAGACTGAACAGGATTTTTACTGAGCTGTAATTCCCCTCTATAGCCACAGAGGTCGCCCTGCAAACAGTTGCGCTCTCAGGTTCCCCTAGCCCGACGCGCAGGCGCACACGCTTGCTTTCCATCCGCGCGCCCGGCTGCTTTCCACGAGCGCGCCTCTTTTCCCCCAATCCCCGGCGCGCACGTACGCCGCGTCGTGTGTTTGTGGTGACGTCACATTCTCGCCCAGCAACGCGAGCGGGATCGCGAATGGCGGCGCAGAGAGGGGAGTTCAAACCCAACGGAGGCTCGTCCTGCCCGTGACTCGGCAACATGAAGCGGATGAAGACGGCCAAGGCCCCCGCGGCTACCGGAGCTGAGGGGGACGACGATGATGACGTGCAGGGCCCGGATCTGGCGGACGTAGAGGGTAAGCGGCGGAGAAGCCGGAGCCACAGCCGCCGCCGCCCGGGAGGGTCGGACCCGGCTTCTGTCACTGACACACCGGGGCCCACGGTACTATGATGGGTCTGTCACCTCAGCGACAACAACTCCCGCCAGTAGGGGGCGCAGCAGACAGGAACAATGCCTGAGGACAGTGGGGGGTCCTGCACCCCAATACCTGACTGACTTACCTCAGGGGCCCCCCATAACAGCCCATTGTGTCTGTGTAGCGGGAGCTGCGCCCCCCACAGGGACCTGGAGGCACTTTGTGTCTATGTAAACAATGGCTGAACCCTCCAATCCCTTCTAGAGCAGCCCCCAAAACATAAAACTGACACCCCCAATTTATCTGCGCCCCTGCCAGATATCAGACTGTGCTAAAATCATATTCACTTGGTCCTAAGTTATATCAGTAACTGGGAAAGCTGGGTGGCAACAAATATGGCCGCCATTACTGTAGTGGTCTTGGATTTCTAGTGTTGTAGATGACGGGACCCCCACATTAGACCATACACCCCCCCCCCAAATGCATATTAACCCAGTATTCAACTGGCGTTGTGAATGGGGAACCCCATTAATGGTCGTACACTGGATCCTCCTCATATATAGTATATATTCTACACCCCCAATTTAGGGGTCTTGCACCCCAGTAATTGCTGTAGCCCTGAAGCTTTCCTAGTGTTTTAGGTGACCAGGACCCCCTGATTAGATTGTGTACCCCCTAAAGGCACATAAACCCAGTATACAACCAGTGTTATGAAAAGTAGACCCCATTATTGGTCACACACTAGCCCCCTCCCATCTCGGTTTGCTACACCCCAGTAATTACTGTAATCCTTCAGGTTTTCTGTTGCTATAAACACGGACCCCCAGATTACACCCTGCACCCCCTCTATGCACATAGACCCAGTATTAAACTGATGTCATGGAAAAGGGGACTCAAAGCCTTAGCCCCTCCTTTGTATATAGACCCTCCTCCTCTACCCCCTACGAATCCTACTCCCCCTCCCCATGTGTGTTATGTGTACACACCCTGGTCCCCTGGAAAGCCCCTGCACCCACATATTGGGCCATACTGGTGCACCTGTCACTGGGGAGATGAAATGACAATGATGACATCACATTCTTCAGTCATGTGACCGCTGCTGATATGAGCGTTGGTGACGTGATGTCATCTCTGCGGGAATCCCTGCAGCAGGGGATTATTTTTTTTTTTGGCCAAATTTTTGTGAACTCTGTAATCCAGTTTTATCACATGAGAACATTTTTATTGGGGTTGTACCAGGGTCTGCGGTGCATACGTGGCGGATGGCGCCCACAAAGAGGAACATCCCTTCCGATCTCCACAAAGGAGCTGCTTGCAGTGTAAATCAGAGGGGTCGGCCTGGGGACCCCATACAAGTACTATCATCCCCTCTCCCCTATATAAGTGCAGATTGGTACGTTATCTTACCACTTATTACACCGCCATCCTCTAACATGGTGGGTGGGACATCGCACGCCTATAGGGGGCATCTCAAATATATTGGTCATTTTTATCCAATATATAGCGCCAACCTATTCCACAGCGCTTGTGAGTCACCACCGTCATCATTGAAATTGATCTGATGTTTAAACAGAGGAGTCACCGCCATAACAATGAGTAATACCGTCCCCCTCATCCTATGAGATGTTCAGAGTTGTAGCCCCTCAGCCCCTGGAGCTGTCATTCCCAGCACATGAGGCTGAGTTGTCGATCCCGGGGTCTACACCCCCTCCCCCTTTTCTCTGTCCCTTTCCTCAGCTGTTCCCCCCCCCCCCCCTCCCCTGGAATGAATATCCCTCCCGCTCCCATCTGCTGAACCTAAAATATCCCTCCCTGCAGTCAGAGGGGCTGTCATTGTCACCGCCGCTGTCAGTAGTCCTAGACTATTGCTTTTGTTTGGGTTTGTGCAGGGGGTCGCACTGAGCCCTGAGAGTGGCCCATGGACCGTTTAGTGCTGCAGATTTGGTTAGGTTTGGAGACATTGGGGGGACGTTGTCAATTTTAGGTATGACGTATCTCAGCTTTCTGTTGTGAGTTATAATAAATTTGTCGGGCTGAGATACATTTAGCTGCTTTTGTAAATAGGGGTGAGCGCCCCCTGAAGGACCAGTGTGGCACAAGAAAGGACCATGCGCCAAAGATGCACCCCATGTACCCCAGACTGGCATAGAGGGGTCAGTTACATCCTCCCCTGTGTGGTTTGTTCTATTGTGTTGCTGTCCTTTCAGCACTATCAGGCTGCACTCCTCCATTCACCGCCCCTGCTGTTATCTTTTATGCTGGCTCCAGGGTTCCCTCAGATTTACAGCACAGCTCCATTCTTTCTTGTGACTAATCCTTTTATGACTATTATGCATGGGATGGGGGGAGGGTCATTTTGGTGACCCCTGCAGTGTTACTATTAAAGCTGTCCTCCTTAATGGGGTTCAGGATGGTGGAGTCGGGGTCAGAGCTGGGACTAGTTTTGGGTTGTGCCAGTAAAAAGATATCGAGTTCTGGCTTTAAAATAAAATGAAGAATTTTATCTTAATATTGTATAATTAGATGTATAAATTGGTACAGATTTTGGAATTGGTCACTTGCTTTAGAGGAGCTTTACTGCTCCTGTCTGACCTCAGCTGTCAGACTGTGGGATATTAGGCTGGTCTTACACGACTGTAATGCTTTTACGGTCCGCAAGTTGCTGATCATCAACATAGACTCCGCAGATGCCCGTAAACTGCCGCACTCACCCATAGAGTTCTATGGGCAAGTCCGTGCAGTGCCGTGAATTACGGCCCTCTGTTGCGCCCCGGCCACACCTCGGATAAAATATCCGGTGGTGTAAGAGGCCACATTGAGTATAATGTGTCCGCAATTTGAAAACCCTCAATTGCGGACCATTTGCGGTCTTAAACTACGGTTGTGTAAAACCAATATTAGGGGTTTGGTTTGAGTCCATAGCCCTGATGGGGTTTTCCTAAAAACGGATCATTGTCCACAGTGTCTGTGGTATTAGGGATCCCCCCCCCTATCTAATAGCTTGTGGGATCTTCATGGCAGGGATTCACTTATTTCAAAGGACCCAGGGTGACCAAGGAAGGCCGAACTACTGACTCCTGACAGCAAGACTTCATCGATTCCTGACACTTGCCCCAAATTCTAATCCACCCATCATCATGGCGCCACCAAAATCTGGATCCATCTGACCTGGCCATGTTTTCTTACTGCTTATTGATATGGGATTTGCCCCCTGGGGTCTTGTCTTTGTTTCCCCTAGTAATGGGGCTTGCATTGGTCATCTGCGGTTCTAGCCCGTCCATGTGGCGAGTTGTGCTGTTGGACACTGGTATTTTATTCGGCTACGGTTTTCTAGGTTGTGCACAGAGCGATTCCTGACTTCTTCTGAGATGGTTTGCATCTTGTTGGATGTTTTTCCTTGATCACACCGTTCTAGGTTTACGCTCCACATTGCTGCACCAAAAAAAAAACACAAGATGGTGGTGTATGAAATTATAATAATAATAATAATGGGTCCATTCAGTTATGTAATGATGGGTCAGTGGTATTATCTGTAAAGGTGTTATCTTCTATTATAATCCTGGATGTGATGTAAATGATGTGACTGCTGCAAAGAAAACTCTTTAACGAATTGGCTAAAGTCCGTCTATTGTTAGGCTTAGTGGTCAGAATGAATTTGAAGAAAGTAGTGCTTTATTTATTTATTTTTTTAGAATATATAGTGTCTCAAAAGATAAAAGTAAAAAATGTTTAAATAAGTCTTTTGCTGTCTATGATGGGAGATCCAGTACAGATTGTCAGATTCTTATCATTTCTTGAAGAGTCTTTACCCTTGTGACCTTCTTTGTCTTCTCCTTATTCCTCCTGTGGTATTAGTCTTACCAGCACGCACTTTTGGCAGCCCTGGAATGACCTGATGCCAATGAGACGTAATCCCAGCTCTGTACCCGCTCCTGCACCTTGTACGGAAAAAACTAATCGTTCACAAAACCCTGTGTGTGTGAGGCAAAACCTTCACGTTGTTCATATATATATTACGCAGTATTTCCATTTACTTGCTGTCAAAAAATGCTCCCGTGAAACATTCTGACATTTACTTACATAATATAGCGCCACCTGGTGTTCACAGTATGCCCCGTATGTGCGTGTCCTCTTACAGAGCTCAGTGCTGGTGGACACACATGCTCAGTCACCCAGGTCTCTGTGATCCTCTGGTCGGGGCATGGCGGCCAATAGACGTAGCTTACTGCCCTGCGTGTCAGGAGAGGAGCAGAGACTGTGCCCAATGGCTGAGGAGACCCTTCTGTAGGCCAGAAGGGGGAGGAGACTGATTCTGTCCAGATCCCACATTATTTATTGCTGGCTGTCATTTTAATACCAATTGGTTTTACTACTGGATAGTGTTTTCTGAAAACAGGGTCATGTGTTTCCGGGTCTATGATATTGATAGCTGTGGCCTCTTCACTACTGACAAAGTACCAGGGCTGTGGTGTCGGAGTTGGTAAAAAAAAAAAATAAATATATATATATATATATATATATATATATATATATATATATATATACAACCCCCCCCCCAAAAAAAACTTCTGCTTCGAAATAAAATAATTGATTGTTCAATAGTTAATTTCATAGGAATCCATTGTTAGATTTTTCATGAATTAGGGGTGTTGGAGTTCTTGTTCTCGCCTACCGACTCCACAGCCCTGCCCAGCAGTGCCACACATTGTATAGTGGCTGTTCTTGGTAATGCAGCTCAGTCTGATTCTTTGGCCATGTGAGTGATGGACGTAATATCACTGGCCTGAGAAGAGGACGTGACGTGGTGTTCAGCATCGCTCCCTGGATATTCTGAGACTTTTATATTATCATCATATGGATCATCATTATCACAATGAGTCCAGTTTATGGATGAGGCCGGAGTGCTCAGGAGTGACCGTGACAGTCACAGAGCTGTTCTGCCGTTATCTAGCTTCCAAAAGTTATCTGCACATCCCTCCACAGCAGTGCTAAATCCTCACCGCTCCCTTGTGCCACCTTTGCTCGGCTTTATATTACTTGCTGCTCCTTGTATCCCTGTTATTTACATGCAGTGAATCTGTGGACAAACTACATTTCCCATGATTCATCTGCCTGCTCTCACTCTGTGCCCCCTCCCTTCTCCACGCTCCCCAGCAATGGAATCACCGGTAATAAATCCCACATCTGAGGTCACCTGATGCTGTGAGGTGACCTGAATCTCCAGGAAGAGGCCGCAGCGCCTTCAGTCAGCAGATCTGCGGGGGTGCTCGGAGTCAGCCCCCCACCAATCTGATATTGATGACCGCCCACTTTATAGCATAACCCTGTGTGTAGCCTCATCCAGATTTCTCTCCCTTGCATTTATTCTGATTTGCCTCTTTTTTTTCCTCCTTAGATTCTTCAGCGAAGGCGCTGGTCAGTCTAAAAGGTAAGACCCTCCGTACACACCCAGCTGCTCCTGCAGAAATCTCCCACAATGCCTTGTAAGGGACAGATAGATATTTCCTGTGCTAGGAATGATTTTCTCTGTGCTTGGTAATGGGGGAAATTTTGCTTTCATCCAGTATGTGTTGTATTCCAGTGACACAGTTACCCCCCTATATGTGGTAAGTATTTGATCAGACGTCCAAAGGGCAAGACCCCCTCTGATCAGAAGAAGAAACGTGCTGCTTTGTAGCCCTGATTTGAACTGAATGATAGTTTGGTCAACACAGGCTTGTTTATTGCTAAAGATAGCTGTTATCTCCAAGAGTCCCATTGAAATTGAGTGGCGTGTGCTGTCCGACCGCCCACTCCATTCAAATCTGGAGTGCAAAGCAGCCTAGTTCACATGATCAATGTGGGACCGTGTGGTCAGATGACCGTCCCTGTGGTTACACCACTCCACCATCCTTACCATCCTTGGGATAGAGGGTCATCAGAATACACCTTTACTTAACCCTAGTTAAAGGGATTCTATCATTAAAATGCAATTTTTTTCTGGGTACCATGTAGGAATAGCCTTAAGAAAGCCTATTCTTCTCCTACCTTTAGATGTCTTCTCCGCTCCGCCATTCGGTATAAATCCCGGTTTTCGTCTGTATGCAAATAAGTTCTCTCACAGCACTAGGGGCATCCCCAATGCTGCGAGACACCTCTCCAGCGCCGCCTCCATCTTCTTTAGGAACGGCCTCTCTTCGCGTCTTCTTCCAGCGCTGATTTCAAACTTCTAGGCCTCAGGCCTAGGGCAAAGCCGACTGTGCATGCCCGCCGGCCACAAGAAAATGGCCGCTTACACATTAAGTAAGCTGCCATTTTCTTGTGGCCTGTGGTCATGCGCAGTCGGCTGCCCGAGGCCTAGAAGTTTGAAGCCAGCGCCGGAAGAAGATGCGAAGAGAGGCCGTTCCTAAAGAAGATGGAGGCAGTGCTGGAGAGTTCTCTCGCAGCATTGGGTCGCCCCCAGTGCTGCGAGAGCTCATTTGCATACAGACGAAAACCGGGATTTATACCGAACGGCGGAGCGGAGAAGACATCTAAAGGTAGGAGAAGAATAGCCTTTCTTAAGGCTATTCCTACATGGTACCCAGAAAAAATTGCATTTTAATAGTAGAATCCCTTTAAATGGAAACCAACAGAATGGTGACTGCTGCTTTTGGTGTGACTTGAGAATGAGGCATATAAGGCAGGTTTGCTTGCATAGGTTAAAAAAAACCTGTTCAATTTGCAACATGTTGCGATTGATCCGTTAGCCTAAGAGTTCAGTACACTTGTGGCACATCAGCGATTGTTTAGGATTTTCTACATTTGACCTCGGAAATATTGTAAGATTACATTTAGGGAGCATTCACACGGCGTAACGTCCCGCGAGATTTGGCACGTGTACGCCGCGTGACCCTTTGCGTGCCGTACACGCTCCCATTCATTTCAATGGGAGCGGGGAGCGTATGCGCCGCGCTAGTTTGCGGCCGTGAATAAATGCACGGCCGCAAACTAGCGCGGCGCATACGCTCCCCGCTCCCATTAAAATGAATGGGAGCGTGTACGGCACGCAAAGGGTCACGCGGCGTACACGTGCCAAATCTCGCGGGACGTTACGCCGTGTGAATGCTCCCTTACATTGTAAACTGATGTCCAGCGCTGCAGTATAAAGCATGGGCCCGTGCACACATACACCAATGTTATTTACGTAATGAATCTCATATAAAATGAACCCACAGCTCGGCTTATTCTTCTACAGAAGGAAGTCTATCGAGTACGTGGAATGAAAAGTTCTCTCCTCAAAAAACCCTGAGCTGGAAAGGAGGGAACAGCCCGGTGGCTGAGCTGGTGAGTAGCTGAAATCCTACCCCTGGAAATGAAATCTTGACATTCATTTATGAAAACTGTCTAAGAGCTGGGACTTTGTGTCTATAACAACCTGACAATTTTCATCAACCATTAATAGCGGGCAACAGGATTTGGGTTAACGCTGCGTGGTGGGGCTCTTAGGAGAGCACCCGGTGCCCCTTTGTTCTAGGTATAGATGGAGATCTCAGCATGCAGTACCCCAACCCAAGT
Organism: Leptodactylus fuscus; assembly: GCF_031893055.1. Taxonomy (NCBI): domain Eukaryota; kingdom Metazoa; phylum Chordata; class Amphibia; order Anura; family Leptodactylidae; genus Leptodactylus; species Leptodactylus fuscus. Next base: position 21,440,700 of record NC_134267.1, on the reverse strand, counting down.
GCAACTTCTGATATGACTTTAGGTTTTCCAGCCTGATGACCTATTCTTTGACGAGTCCCGGGAGTCAGACACCTGTTATCGAAAATCTGCTGGAGTCTGATACCCGGAACCCCTGCTGATCAGCTGTTTGCAAAAACCATGTTGTTTGTTTGAGCACTGCGGCCTCTTCACTGTAAACCAATGAAGCGTCATACATTGTTAGTGGCTGTGCTTGGTTATGCAGCTCAGCCCCATTTGCTTGAATAGGACTGAGCTGCACACAAGCCATGTGAGCCTTGAATGTGACGTCCTCTGGCCTGTGAAGAAGAAGCAGCAGTACTCTTTGGAGCACCACTGACCCTTCAACCATCTGATCTGTGAGGGTCTAAAGTGTTGAACCTGCTGATCTTTGACCTGTCCTAAGGTTAGATCATCAGCCATATAAGCGCAGAAAATCCCTTTCAATCTGGTTTTTACTGCTGTCACATCTGATGTGCTGTCATGTCTGTAGCCGCATCGCAGTTCTAAAAGGAGCAGACTTATAAGTGATGAAGAGGATCGCCAGATAAATACCAGATCACCAAAAAGGAACCAGAAGACTACCATGACCCCACAGGTAACTCACACCCACATGTAGACAGTCCTAACTCAGAGGTTTGGGCTAAATTTCTGATCCTTCCCCTTTGCCCTACACAGTGTATTCTCTGTGTACCAAGGGATCCTATCATTAAAATCATATTTTTTCTCGATCACATGTAGGAATAGCCTTAAGAAAGGCTATTCTTCTCCTACCTTTAGATCTCTTCTCCGCGCCGCCGTTTTGGTAGAAATCCCGGTTTTCGTCTGTATGCAAATCAGTTCTCTTGCAGCACTGGGGGTGTCCCCAATGCTGCAAGAGAACTCTCCAGTGACGCCTCCATCTTCTTCAGTAACCGGAGTCTTTGCGAGTCTTTTTCCGGAGCTGGGTTTCAATTTTCTAGGCCTCGGGCAGAGCAGACTGCGCATGCCCGTTGCCACAAGAAAAATGACCGCTTACTGTGTAAGCGGCCATTTTTCTCGTGGCCGCGGGCATGTGCAGTCGGCTCTGCCCAAGGCCTAGAACATTGAAACTCAGCTCCGGAAGAAGACACAGGGAGAGGCCGTTCCTGCAGAAGATGGAGGCGTCGCTGGAGATTTCCCTCGCAGCCTTGGGGACCTCCCCCAGTGCTGCGAAAGAACTAATTTACATACAGACGAAAAACGGGATTTCTACCGAACGGCAGCGCAGAGAAGACATCTAAAGGTTGGAGAAGAATAGGCTTTCTTAAGGCTATTCCTACATGTGATCGAGAAAAAAATGTGATTTTAATGATAGGATCCCTTTTAAGGGTTCTCCCAGGATCTCATCAGGGATTGCCTTCAAATGCAAAGTTAAAGGAACCTGTCGGGGTGTTTTGGGACACTAAAGCACCCACAGGTCCTCATGGTCCAAGCCCTGTTGTAAAGCCGTATGTGCTTGCACTAACATTAAGAGCCTTATATTAACCCGGCCCTGTACTCCTCACGTGGGGAAGTTCTTCGCTGATATCAGAGGAGGACACCTTGAGTCGTGAAGCCGAGGTGCTGGAGGACTGCGCAGGCACTGGGATGAGACTTATTGGACTCTCTAGGTAAACATAAAGGTTCAGTTTTTGTATAAGTGCAGGCACAGATGGCTTTACAACAGGCTTCATACTAATCCCCCAGTCTATACAGACCTGTGAGGGGTTTAGTGTTCCAAACCGCCATGACAGATTCACTTTTTCTTGTAGATCAATAGAGGTCCCACCACTGGGACCCCCCCAATGATCATGAGAACAAGGGTTCCTTGTAACCCCACCTTAATGGAGCGATGGTCGCCTCTGATAACCGGAGATAGCAGACTGCTGTTCTAGCAGCCACCAGGTGCTTTGAAGCTGCTGTAGTGGACGGGCAGTGTGTACAGGCTTGTAGTACGAGGAGCGGCAGTAATTCCCTGGAAGCTGCTATACAGTGGACCGGACTGCAGCTTTCCTCTTATTACTTGAATAGGAGAGTCTGCACTCGCTCCCGGTCCACTGCTGCAGCTTCTGGTGCCTAGAGCGGTCAGAACAGCCCCACATACTGAGGACCTATCCTAAAAATCCATTCAGGGCCAGAATTCCCCTTTAATTTTGGGGCACGTTCCACCCTCACCAACCAGTTTGAAGGGGCTGCAGCATTTGCACAAGTGTTTATTTACCTGGCACAGCACCACGTATTGGCTGTGTCTGGTACTACATGTAGCCTGTCCCATTCATTTATCCACTTAGCTTTAGTTTGTTCCTGGAGGTTTCTCCAAATGAAAAGTTCCCCCTACCTTATTTTTTTGTTTCAGAAGCTTACAACTACCACAACCACCCCCGTGAAAAAGTCATCACAGAAAATAGGCTACAGGCTCCGAAATCTCCTAAAACTGCCCAAGGCTCATAAATGGTGTATATACGAGTGGTTTTATTCCAATATTGACAAGTGAGTACCAACCGAAACCTAATTACTCATTCTCAGCGTTGACTTTTTATCACAAGCCAAAATTTCTGTAACTCTTTATTTTTTTCCGCTATTGTGTTGGGGAGTGTGGTTTGACCATTTTTGTAATATATTTTATTAAAGCAAGAGGTTTTATCTCAGCGGTGTTATACTAAATATATATCTGTCTTTTTCTTTTCAGGCCTCTTTTTGAAGGTGATAATGATTTCTGTGTTTGTCTAAAAGAATCTTTTCCAAATCTTAAAACAAGAAAACTAACCAGAGTGGAATGGGGAAAAATTCGACGGCTGATGGGTAAACCTCGAAGGTAATGCACGAAGGGCTTGGCATCTCTTCACTGACTTACCTCGGAGTAGTATTATAGTAGTTATATTCTTGTACATAGGAGCAGTATTATAGTAGTTATATTCTTGTACATAGGAGGTAGTATTATAGTAGTTATATTCTTGTACATAGGAGGTAGTATTATAATAGTTATATTCTTGTACATAGGAGTAGTATTATAGTAGTTATATTCTTCTACATAGGGGCAGTATTATAGTAGTTATATCCTTGTACATAGGAGCAGTATTATAGTAGTTATATTCTTGTACATAGGAGGTAGTATTATAGTAGTTATATTCTTGTACATAGGAGGTAGTATTATAGTAGTTATATTCTTGTACATAGGAGCAGTATTATAGTAGTTATATTCTTTTACATAGGAGCAGTATTATAGTAGTTATATTCTTGTACATAGGAGTAGTATTATAGTAGTTATATTCTTGTACATAGGAGGTAGTATTATAGTAGTTATATTCTTGTACATAGGTGGTAGTATTATAGTAGTTATATTCTTGTACATAGGAGTAGTATTATAGTGGTTATACTGTTGTACATAGGAGCAGTATTATAGTAGTTATATTCTTGTACATAGGAGTAGTATTATAGTAGTTATATTCTTGTACATAGGAGCAGTATTATAGTAGTTATATTCTTGTACATAGGAGCAGTATTATAGTAGTTATATTCTTGTACATAGGAGTAGTATTATAGTAGTTATATTCTTGTATATAGGAGGCAGTATTATAGTAGTTATATTCTTGTACATAGGAGTAGTATTATACTAGTTATATTCTTGTACATAGGAGTAGTATTATAGTAGTTATATTCTTGTACATAGGAGTAGTATTATACTAGTTATATTCTTGTACATAGGAGTAGTATTATAGTAGTTATATTCTTGTACATAGGAGGTAGTATTATAGTAGTTATATTCTTGTACATAGGAGCAGTATTATAGTAGTTATATTCTTGTACATAGGAGTAGTATTATAGTAGTTATATTCTTGTACATAGGAGCAGTATTATAGTAGTTATATTCTTGTACATAGGAGCAGTATTATAGTAGTTATATTCTTGTACATAGGAGTAGTATTATAGTAGTTATATTCTTGTACATAGGAGCAGTATTATAGTAGTTATATTCTTGTACATAGGAGTAGTATTATAGTAGTTATATTCTTGTACATAGGAGCAGTATTATACTAGTTATATTCTTGTACATAGGAGTAGTATTATAGTAGTTATATTCTTGTACATAGGAGCAGTATTATACTAGTTATATTCTTGTACATAGGAGTAGTATTATAGTAGTTATATTCTTGTACATAGGAGTAGTATTATAGTAGTTATATTCTTGTACATAGGAGTAGTATTATAGTAGTTATATTCTTGTACATAGGAGTAGTATTATAGTAGTTATATTCTTGTACATAGGAGCAGTATTATAGTAGTTATATTCTTGTACATAGGAGCAGTATTATAGTAGTTATATTCTTGTATATAGGAGTAGTATTATAGTAGTTATATTCTTGTACATGAGTGGCAGTATTATAGGATTCCTTGCTTCTTATGTAATAATGTTCCCTATTACTTTCTGATGCATAACGTCTTGCTGTGTCTGTGGATAGTAGCCTCTGTATTAATCTTCTGTGTTCTGTACAATCTGTAGATGCTCTGCTGCTTTCTTTGAGGAGGAGAGGTCGGCTCTAGAACAGAAACGACAGAAGATCCGACTGCTGCAGCAGAGGAAGGTTGCAGATGTTTCACAGTTCAAAGATCTCCCAGATGAAATCCCGCTCTCTTTAGTTATAGGAACAAAAGTTACAGGTAGGGTTATCCATTAGGAGTTGTTACCCTTGCTTTCTTATGCCTGGGGTTGGCTGTATATGGGCAGTGTGTACATTGCTTCGCACATACATGGAGATCATCTGTTATGTCAGCTGTTTGCGGTGACCAAAGTCATTGTTTCCATACAGATGTTCATCCAAGATGGCTTTCATGAAATGGAAATTAAATGTAAAATTCTCATCCATGACAACAAACTCCATAAATTAAATCCATAGGATAAATCTCAAAGCTCTTTTTAAGCGGCCATTACTGTGTTTTTCAATGAATTCATGTAATAAGTTCTCAGGACAGGCTTTCTAATCCACTAGTCAATCTCTCTCTTGTGTTTTCCCACAGCTCGGTTGCGTGGTATGCATGACGGCTTATTCACAGGGCAGATAGACGCCGTAGATACCCAGAATTCCACTTACAGGGTCACCTTTGATAGAAATGGCCTTGGCACTCATACTATCCCCGATTATGAAGTCCTGGTAAGTATCGGCGTGACCAGAGAACCCGCACAGGTATCCAGCCCATTGTAATTCAGTGACGCTAAAACACGTACGTTATATATCTGATATCTGTCCAGAGCATAGGATTGGGATATATAATGCCCCATTCACAAGCCTTGCCAGAGGGAATGTCAGCGCGTTCTGTCAGGATTTACAGTGTGACTCCTCAATGTGTGAACACGGTTTTAGACAGCTGTAGAGGTATTAGTAGATGGCAGTAGATTGGCATTAAGAGGCTGTAGTGCTCACTGCTTTTAACCAGATGATCCATATGGGTCCTGGGCATCGGAGCTCCCACTAATCACATATTGATGACCAGTCCTAAAGATAGACCATCAGTATACATCTTCTATAGCTATTCCCTTCCCATACACATGCAGGCTCGGTTTAGTGTTGCATCTGTGTGTTTTCAATAGGTAAATTGCAATAAGCTGCTACCAGACACCTCTGGGGGGGGAAATCATTAGTGTTTGAGTTTCCTCATTTCACCATTTTCACCCTGATATTCTGTTTGTGAAGAATCAGGAGCTGGTCTTGCCAAAATCAATGTGGTTGGTTGACTTTGTGCTAATGTGTATTGGGACTTTTATTCTAGGTCTGTACAATGTAGATTCTCGTTATATTCAGGCTATGAGATCTTCCTGTACGGCTTTATGTCCTACTATATTCTCACCCCCAGTGAGGAGCCAGTAAAGGTGTCACATGTGAGCGCTGCTGATGGTGGATCTGATCTATCTGATCTGTCTTACAGAGTAATGAGCCCCACGAGACGATGCCCATTGCTGCCTTTGGTCAAAAACAGCGGCCTTCCCGAATGTACATGACTCCTCCACGGTTACATCATCAGTCTCACGTCCAGTCACCCATCCTGGTGAGTGCTCCTATACTATGTATACAATAAATCATGTGCACAAGTAGGTAAAAAAAATTCATACCAATAAATAAAAACATACATGGGGGGGAGCAAAAGGGTAATATGGGGAAAGATTCATCAAGACCGGTGTATTTAACAGCCCTCTTTATATCCCCTGTGCCAGCTGTGCCGTATTCTGAGTCTAAATTTCTAAACAATTTTGGCATCTTTTATTTCCAATCTAAGGAAATGGATCCCTTGTTGGCACAATCATCTTGGAAAACGAAATCTTCCAGTACGGACAGTGACACAATCGGGGGGTTTCCTGTTGAATTCCTTGTTCAGGTGGTAAGTAGGAAAAAATAAAAAGAGGGTGAGATGAGTAAAATGCACAGAAATGGCCACAGGTAAAGTGTCCGGCCAGGGGAGGGAGGGGGAGATGCATCATGTCCTTGGGGTCTGTTCCCTCCATCTTTTCCCCATGGCTTTTACTTGCTGACTAGGCTCAGATGAATGGACTATTCAGCGGGAAGATCATGTAGGCCACTTATTTTATCAGCGTCCTGCTTCGATCTCTGCCCCCATTGTAAACCATAGGGGGCAAATTCAGGGCAGAATTTGGTACTGATACCTATAGACCTAGCCCTCAATACTGTGCAGCAGTGTATAATGTATATCCTCTGTTCTTACCAAAGATTATTCTTGGGTTTTCCATGACAGAATTCACAGCTTCAATTGTTTGTTTTTTTACTTTTCAGACCCGATTATCAAAAATCTTGATGATCAAGAAAGAACAAATCAAAAAACTAAAAGACATGAATACAGAAGCCGAAAAGCTGGTGAGACTTTTTAGATTGAGACATATCTTTTAATTCCCGGTCTATACAGAGCCTCCACCTTAAACATCATGCGCTTACAGAATTTAGGCAGTCTTCTCATATTATTTGGCTTAGTGGCCAGAGTCAGAACTGCAGGGTTTTTAGGAATTTTTAAACAAATAGGCTTCTTTAATTTTCATTCTTTCTGGCGATACATGCTCTTTAACCTGTGGTGAGGCCTGGAACTTCATTATGTTGATGTATAATATGACTTTATTATGTGCCTGGTGGCGTCTATTTCCTCTCTCCTAATAATGAATGGGGTTTTTGTTGTGGTTTTTGTTTTTTACAGAAATCCTACTCCGCCCCGATCAGCATAGAGTTCCAGAGGCGATACGCCACCATTGTCCTAGAACTGGAGCAGCTCAACAAGGATCTTAATAAAGTTCTTCATAAAGTTCAGCAGTTTTGTTATGAGGTAATAAACCCTTTTTTATTGGCTTTTCTGATAGATTGTAAGTAGTTTTGAGATGTTTTTGGAACGTCAGTAAGTTCAGCATCGGATGTGGGTGTTACCTGGACAAGGGCTCACCCTGCACCCTCTGTGGGGCTAAACTAGAGATAGGAGGAGTTGGAGTAAAACGTGACTAAAGGCTCCGACTAAGTAGGGTCTGTTTGTAGTCTGTTACAATGGAGACAGCCTCATCCTTTCAATAATTCAGGGATACTCTTGTGCACCAGAATTGAAGTCTATGCCGGGCAGGAACTGGTTAAGGTTTCAGATATAACTCGTACCAGTACCGGTAAATTTTGTTGGGTCGAGTCGTCCTGGCTCTGTCCACTGTAGTACATTGTGATGAGTGAGGCGCAGAACTAGCAAAGTGCCACAGCTATGGTGCAAGAATACATCAGATATTTAAGTATAGCTTATAAATTACCAATTAAAGGAAAGGAACTTAGATGTCAACCAAGGTCCTCAAGCAACTGGGACCTCTCTATGTACTGTGTGGTGCATAGATATTACACATAGGTGATGCTCCCTCTACTGGCCAATATTATAACTTTCAATATTTGCGAACATGTAAAGAAAAAAGGAAAAAATTATATTAAATTTTCATTGATAAAAAAAAGTGACACATTCCCTTTAAGAGTCCTCCTTGTGCCACTGTATTGCTAGCTATGGATTTGCTCGGTAGCCATACCTTCTCTATGTAGCACAGACTTTGTTGTTGCCAGCGTCGTGCAGAACAGATCAGCCGCCCCCGTAGGATATTTTGCTACCTGTGTAATGTAAAAATTTAGGTAAAGGGGAGAGTCTGTGCCCCCACTCTCCTGTCCACGGTAATGTAACATAATGTAACTCGATACCTCATTATTCTTGCTCCCTCTATCGCACCAGGCTGTTTGGTTTCTATGCTCAGCCGGTTTATTTTCTCCTCTCTGTATTTCTGCAGCTCGCTCAGGATCAGGGACTTCAGCCAGCGAACCAGCCAACCGACATGAGACGGCGCTGCGAGGACGAGGCTCAGGAGATGGTCCGCCAGGCAAACACGTCCAGCGGGCAGCCATGTGTGCAGAACGAGAGCTTGACAGAGCTGATATCCAGGCTCACCGCCATCCTCCTACAGATAAAAGTACGGCGCACACCGACCCTCAGATCTGACCGCCGCGTTGCGTAGTTCCAGGTGTTTGTAACCAGCGTGTCATCCTTTCTCTTGTAGTGTCTCGCGGAAGGAGGAGACCTGAATTCTTTTGAGTTTAAGTCTTTAACGGATTCGATTAATGACATAAAGAATTCAATAAACCCGTCTAATATCAGGTAAGTGGCTTCTTACACACAATGCACATCCAACATTAAATATGGCTTTTGTGCCACAACTGGATAATGAGCAGAATCCTCTTGGGGTCTCATAACTCATATTTATAACTTTTGTATATGGAAATGTGCGATTGGGGCAAGTTCAGACTAACCCTGAGATGGTTGGTCCTATCACTGCACCCATGTAGTCACTCTCCTTTATTATAGAGAAGCAGACAAGTGCACTGGATTGATTTCTACTTATTTCCTAGACTTTTAAAGGGATTGTCCAGAACTATAACATTGATCGCTGTGGCCTCGTCACTACTTACCAAGCACAGCGCCGTCCGTTGTATAGTGGTCATGCTTAGTTTTGCAGCTCAGCCCCTTTTATTTAAATGGGACTGAGCTGCAGCATGGCCTGCTAACCAATAGACATGATGTCTGTGGCCTGAGAAGAGAAAATAGAGCTCAGTATGGTATTTCTGGGCAACCCCTTCCCCCACCCTATTGTGTTGTAGCCAAATGGGCTGTACAGGTATTATTGGTTTTGTGGCCTAACCTTAGGATAGGCCATAAATATCTCATCTTGGGGGGTCAAGAGGTGGCTCTACATGGATCAGCTGTATGGGACTGCAACTCTACTTTACACAACATGGGGTAGGAAGCAGTTGGCCCCTTGACCCATATAGTGGCCAGACAGCGGTACTGCAGCTCACCCCCCATGGAAGTCAATGAGAGCTCAGCTGCAGTACTGTTACCCAGTCACTAGTCAGGTTGGGGCTGACTACTTCTGACTCCATGCTTTGTATAGCACACAGACCACATTTACCCCCCATGTACATCCCCAAACTAATCAGGTATTTATGGTCTTTCCTAAGCAAAGGCCATAATAAAATATAATTTCTGGACACGCTTAGTAACATATCCTGATAGTTGTGGTGTCTGTCACAACTCATTTGCCTTGGTCCTGTGTCTACCATCACTACAGTAAGACATTACTATAAGAGCACAGACTGGTCAGACGTCAGTTTTCCCAGGATCTCTGTCGGACTCCTTCAGAGAGGGTTGGTTGTTGGAGCGCGAAAGCTGAGAATTTTTTATTTTTCCCCTTCTGTCATCCCACGTTTGTGATCAGTCTTCAGGGTTATTTTTTTTACTGTGGCATAAAATTATAAAAAGCCGAAAATAAATCTGCTCCATCTTGGGTTCAGTCCTAGGTATTGCTCTAGTGGTTGGGTAATAGCTTAGACGGAAGTAAAAGTCTATATTGTCTGATATAGTTTTCATATACAGATATATCTGTACGAAATTCTAATTTTCGTACCTTTTTGTTTTTTTATTTTATTATATTGTTTGTACATGAGTACAAATCGTCCACGTGTTGTAGCACAACATACATGTAATGAAAATGTCCCACAGGTCATTTTCTGCTGAAGAGGCATATGAATTTCTTGCCTCCGACATGGAGTCAGCAAGTGAGGATGACACCCCATTCATCCTGTTGTCCTCCTCATCCAGCGAGGAGGAGGAGGAGGAACCCCCGAGAAGGCACTCCAGGACCACCACAAAGGCAGCCCCCAAGTGGACTCCCCCACCCAAGAATTATGAACCTCAGATCCCTAAGTTTACGGGCAGCTCAGGGATCAAGTTTGACACCTCAGGCTTCCGAAAGATAGACTTTTTCAAGATCTATTTCACTCACGATTTTGTTGACTTAATGGTGGCCCAGACCAACCTGTACGCCCAGCGGTTTCTCACCAAAAACCCCAAATCCAAGTGGACCCCCATAAACGCTGCAGAGATGGTGAAATTCTGGGGCCTGTTGTTGAATTTGGGCTTGTTGAAGAAGCCTTCCATCAAGGCCTGTTGGAGCGCAGACATCTTGTATCACACGTTGATGTTCCGCATGACCATGTCTAGGACACGTTTTGAGGCCATCCTTAAATTCCTGCATTTTATCGATAACGAGCAGTGCCCACCTCCGGACGACCCCAGTTATGACTCTTTATTTAAAATTCGACCCCTCGTTGAGCATTTCAGTGCCAAATTTGCCCAGGCCTACACCCCTGAGAAATGTATATCAGTCGGAGAGTCCCTGGTACATTTTAATGGGAAGCTTCAGTCCTGCCTGTGCCTGCCCAGTAATAGGGTAAGGTATGGGCTCAAGATGTATAAGCTGTGCGAGAGTACGTCAGGGTATATCCACAGGTTCAAGGTTTATGAAGCGAAGGGCTCCCGGACTGAACCCGCAGAATGTCCGCCCTCCCTGGGAACTAGTGGGAAGATTGTGTGGGATTTGGTGCACCCACTACTGGACCAGGGTTACCACCTCTACCTGCACCATTATTATACCAGCATCCCACTACTTAAGTGCCTGGCTGCTAGACGTACGGCGGTGTGCGGCACTGTACGGAAAAAGAAACGCCTGCCGAAAGCGCTGTTAGGACAGACGCTCAATAAGGGGGAGAGCAAGGCACTGCGCAGTGAGAACGTATTGTGCGTCACATATAAGGACAGGCGGGATGTTCATGTACTGACAACCATACATGGCAATGACAGCACCGCCAGTACAGAGACCCCCAAACCTGTATGTGTCCAGGAGTACGACAAGTACATGAGAGGGCCCGATCTGTCAGATCTAGTGCTGCAGCCGTACGTCGCCTCGTGGCAGTCGTGGGTGTGGTACAAGAGTCTGGCCGTGCACATCGTACAGATGGCCTTGTACAATGCCTACGTGCTATCCCGATGTGCAGGCCACGGGGGCACCTTCCACGAGTTCCAAGAAGTGGTGATCAAAACACTAATATTTGGGAACCTGAAACGGGAGCGCCCAAGCACGTCTTCCGGAAGCGACGTCAGCCGAATTGTGCCAGGGCAACATTTTCCCTGTGAAGTCCCCCAAACTAGAAAGAAGGGAAGGAGCCAGAAAAGGTGCAGGGTGTGCTCCAAGAAGGGAATTCGGAAGGAAACCATTTACCAGTGCGACACCTGCCCCGTAAAGCCAGGACTGTGTATGAAGGAGTGCTTTCGGATTTACCACACCTCCCCAATATTTGGGGACCAGGAAGGGGAAGGCCCGAGCACGTCCACAGGAAGCAAAGCCAACCGTATTGTACCAGGGCAACATTTTCCCTGTGAAGTTCCCCAAACTGGAAAGAGGGGTCGGTCCCAAAAGAGATGCAGAGTGTGCTCCAAAAAAGGGATAAGAAAGGACACCATCTACCAATGTGACACCTGCCCCGTAAAACCTGGACTGTGTATGAAGGACTGCTTTAGAATTTATCACACCGCCCAATAGAGTTTATTTACCCCAGCCCCCATTTTTTGTACTATGCACAACTAACATGCCCTTTAGAAATTGAACCCCCTGAAATAATAAAAATTCACATCTTACCCTGATGGATGTTTTTATTATTGTGCCATATATTTGTCATTTTGGACCCTGGTTCTGGGGGGTTCCTGTGTGACATTTGGGAGCAGTTGGCAGTCACTCTTCTATGGTAGCAGGTTATAAGGAAGGGGTACAATGAGGGGACCAATGCATTGAGAGGAGGGTAACCCAGCTGTGCCATGGGGCTTCCACAGCTGTCGTTCTGACCATGGCTATAGTCCATTCGGAGGAGCGTCTGATGTGCGCCAGGGCTCCTGGTGAGAGACCAAGAAGGGGTTGTTCATTGCAAGTCATGGCTGCCCACTGTGCCCGAGTGTGTACTTCTGAGTGCATGCGTATAGCCAAGATCACACTCAAAATCTGGAGGTACAACCTTGTCTGCGAGAGTCTAGGCCCAGGATAATGATTTCAGCAGCTTTCCCATATGTGATATACAAGTGGTGCAGTTTGTCAGTCGTGTATATTAGGACTGTTGAGATCTGACACTCAGTCTAAATAGTGGTTAGAAATTTCTGCTCTGCGCCACATCCTGAGTTACAGGCAGTGGTTGACGTCCACCCAAGTCCTATCTGACATGGGCTCCCTCAGCCTTCTGCTGCCCTCCGACACTCTGCAGCTATAGTAATAGCCTCACACAGAAAGTTGTCAGCATCATTGAACAGATGACACTACAGACAACCCTTCATTCTTCACCCTAAAGTTCCTCACCTCCATTAGATTCTTCTCTTATTTCTGGGGTCCAGGCACCCATATAAGAGTGCAATACACAGAAGAGAATCTGGAGAAAGATTGTGCAACTAGAACTCATATTGTGCAGAACTCCCTGTGAAGCAGCCATGAAAGTAAAGTCGCTCAAATACAGAGATGTGTACTGACCCACAGCAGATTTGAGAAAACTGATCCTGAGTTACATCCTGTATTATACTCCAGAGCTGTGCTCACTATTCTGCTGGTGCAGTCACTGTGTACATACATTACATTACTTCTCCTGTATTATACACCAGAGCTGCGCTCACTATTCTGCTGGGTACAGTCACTGTGTACATACATTACATTACTTCTCCTGTATTATACGCCAGAGCTGCGCTCACTATTCTGCTGGTGCAGTCACTGTGTACGTACATTACATTACTTATCCTGTATTATACTCCAGAGCTGCGCTCACTATTCTGCTGGTGCAGTCACTGTGTACGTACATTACATTACTTATCCTGTATTATACTCCAGAGCTGCGCTCACTATTCTGCTGGTGCAGTCACTGTGTACGTACATTACATTACTTATCCTGTATTATACTCCAGAGCTGCGCTCACTATTCTGCTGGTGCAGTCACTGTGTACGTACATTACATTACTTATCCTGTATTATACTCCAGAGCTGCACTCACTATTCTGCTGGTGCAGTCACTGTGTACATACATTACATTACTTATCCTGTACTGATCCTGAGTTACATCCTGTATTATACTCCAGAGCTGCGCTCACTATTCTGCTGGTGCAGTCACTGTGTACATACATTACATTACTTATCCTGTATTATACTCCAGAGCTGCGCTCACTATTCTGCTGGTACAGTCACTGTGCACATACATTACTTATCCTGTATTATACGCCAGAGCTGCGCTCACTATTCTGCTGGTACAGTCACTGTGTACATACATTACATTACTTATCCTGTATTATACTCCAGAGCTGCGCTCACTATTCTGCTGGTACAGTCACTGTGTACATACATTACATTACTTATCCTGTATTATACTCCAGAGCTGTGCTCACTATTCTGCTGGTACAGTCACTGTGTACATACATTACATTACTTATCCTGTATTATACTCCAGAGCTGCGCTCACTATACTGCTGGTGTAGTCCTTATGCTTTGTTTGGTCTCCTAACCTTGTAGATAATTCGGTAAGTTTCTCTCACCCCACAGATTTATCCAGTGACTCCGCCCATGTGACATTCAGGCTGAGGCTTTTGATTTTCCTGCCACTTGCTAACACTCTTTGTTTCCTCGCTTTCTCCCATGTATGAGCTCAGTGCTTGCTGTCAGTGAATGGAGCCGTTGCGGACGCTTACATCACTGTGTTTGTCTCCCCTTGCAGCTGTTTTCAGAACAACGTTGAGATCCACGTGGCGCACATTCAGAGCGGACTGAGTCAGATGGGAAACCTCCACGCCTTCTCCGCCAATAACACAAACAGGGACTGATAATCCGCCCCCGTTTTCCTTCCGGCCAGACTTGTCTATAATTTGCGGATAAGAAACTTTTGTTTGTATTAAAAGAAAAAAAAAAAGAAAATTACAAAAAAAAAGAGAAAGTGAACCAGCATTACGGACCTCACCTATTTTATTTACTTTGTCCTATGGATACGCGACTGCGCGGGGTAGCTGATGGTATCGCCAAGACACAAACAAAAAAACGGAACGCTCACCGATCCCTGCAGACAGCCCGCCAACCTCTTGCCCGTATTCTCCGGCTTCAGTCTCTCGGATATTTTGGCGGCTGTGTAGCTTTAAGGACTGATTCTCCATGAAGGAAACGCACAAGAAATCCAGAATCCTGCCACAAGGGCGGCGCACACTCCAAGGATCTTGTTTTTACCCTTTTATTTTTGTTCTTATTTCGTTCACTTAAAGGGGTTTTCCACTTCCGATGTACTTAGAGCCTAATCCTCACACCATGAAAAGTTCAGATTTCACTTCCTAACAATTTCAAGATCTCTGCTTGCTGCTCCGGGGGGCAAATAAAGGGCCGTGCGGACGTACTCCTTCTGACAGATGAGGGCGTCCTGTGTTCTCTCCAGTGATGGCGGTCCATTGTCAGCTGCACTAGTCTTCTCATTCACTGACAGCAAGTAGGGATCTTGACTTGGTGAGAAGTTGAAATGTGAAATATATAAAAAGTTGCAGAAGTTTTTGGAATGCAAAGCTTGAAGTGTCAGGAGGTTTGGTCAGGGGCCGGGCTTCTGAGACCTCACCGATTGCTAAAATGAAAGGTCGATTGAGTGCTGTGCCTCTTTGGCAGTAAGTGGGGTACAGATTTGTACCCTTTCTATTAAAAAGGTTTTCCAGGCTTTATCAATAGATGACCTATCCTTAGACTCGATCAGCGGGGGTCTAACACCTGCAACCCCCGTGACTGGGTGATTTCACATTCATCAGTCATGTGACCTCTTTACAGCTCAGTCCCATTTAAGTACGAGGGGCTGTGCTGCAGTACCAAGTACAGCCACTATACAACGTGTGGCGCTGTGCTTGGTTTGTTGTGAAGAGGGTGCACCCGATTCATAAGCCTGGAAACCCCTTACACCACTCCAAAGAGGGGGGAACCAAACCATTTCTTCATGGCAGCCTCTTCCCTATTGTGTTAGCAGACGTGGGGGTCTCGGCACCCGGACCCTCCCTGGTCAAAACTTCAGATCTGTTTGTTGAAAATTTCCTTATACTTTAATGTCCACCTCAGACTTGGATCATCACTGAGCTTCTGGTCCCACTAGGGGGCGCTGTGTAATTTACCGAAGACTGCGGAGAGCTGTCTATATCTGTATGCAGTAAGCTCCCCCTAGTGGTGGCCATAGGCAGCCAGGATATTAAAGGGATTGTCACCACAACCTAACATATCCCCCAGCCCTGCAGATAGATCAGTTAGTCACCTGAATCCATGTCTTATTAAGCATAGTGTGGAGAGCCCCTTTAAGATCTACAATCTACGGAGTTCCTTCATAGATTCTAGTCCATATTTACAGCTAAGACCCCGGCCATGTCACAGCAGTGGTCACACCATGTTACTGGGTGCGGCCATTGGGGAGCCCCTGCAGAGCGTTTCCCCTCCCCCCCAGATGTTTATTGTGTACAGACTTGGGTATTGAGGTGTTTTCAGGAGTTGGACGATGGTAAAACATTTCACGTTTGTTTTAAGCGTTAGACGTAGGTAAATGTTCCCCGATATTTTAGAGCCCACAGATAATGAAGTATTTTATGGTATTGTACAGAGCAGAGACGCCCCGGGGTCCTCGCCCTGTGGAGCTTGTATAGTTTAAAAAGAAAAATATTCTAAGAGTTCTGGTGTACGTTGTATGTCATTTTATTTACTGCACGGTCACTACCTGAGGGCGGACATGTCATGTGTATGTGTGGACTTGTTACGAGAGGTTTTTTATTTTAATAAAGCAGTGTATGGTTAGAGAGACACAGTACACACTGCGCGGTGTGCGATTGTTTCCAGGGTGTGCTTTTTATACGTAGAAATAATGGACGTGAAAAGTAGTCACTGTGTATTCACAGGATATAACTCAGGTTCAGGGATATATACTCCAGAGCTGCGCTCACTATTCTGCTGGTGCAGTCACTGTGTACATACATTACATTACTGATCCTGAGTTACATCCTGTATTATACTCCAGAGCTGCGCTCACTATTCTGCTGGTGCAGTCACTGTGTACATACATTACATTACTTATCCTGTATTATACTCCAGAGCTGCGCTCACTATTCTGCTGGTACAGTCACTGTGTACATACATTACATTACTTATCCTGTATTATACTCCAGAGCTGCGCTCACTATTCTGCTGGTGCAGTCACTGTGTACATACATTACATTACTTATCCTGTATTATACTCCAGAGCTGTGCTATGACTTTGCGTGCAGTTCTGCATTGTTCCAGTAGGTGGAGCAGAATCCTTTGTATCTGTTTTTCTCCCATTCTGTCCCATTGAGACCTGACCTCTGCTGGTGGTATCTGGTAACAAGATAGCAGCAGCAGGTCCAGTAAGTTGCTTGGTGCAGTCTCCATGGATTAGATTTGTTTCTTCAGCACATCACACTCCTCTTTGTCATGTTCCTATGGTAGGGGGCATTACCCTGATTGATCCCCTTGCCTTCTTCCTATGACACTCCAAAGCAAGCTCCTCCCCAGGTGACACCCCGCCCCCTTTCCCCAACAACTACATACCTGTCTGTCCACATATTAATAATAAAAATAATTTTTATTTATATAGTGCCAACATATTCCGCAGCGCTGTACAATTTGTAGGATTCAAATACAGACAGATACATAAAAAGAAAGTCATTTCACACAATGGGACTGAGGGCTCTGCTCGCAAGAGCTTACAATCTATGAGGTAGAGGGGGTGACACAAGAGGAAGCAGGGGCGGCATTGCTTATACAGGGGTCAGACAATTTTGTAATAGAGGTGACTGTCATTACACAAACATAAAACTGTATGAGCCATCACTAGTCGTGTCCTGTAACATGTGGATGGCGCTTGGACCTATAAAGTTAGCCTGAGATGACATCATATCATGTGGGGAAATGTGGGAGCGGGGACAGAGGAGGGTTAGATTTGGGGGATTCTAATTACAGTACAGAAGGGTTTACGTTAGAAATTGTGATAGGCCTGTCTGATAAGATGCGCCTTTGGTTGGAGTTTGAAACTAGAAATTGGGAGTTAATCTGATTGCCCAGGGTAGAGCATTCCAGAGAAGTGGTGCAGCTCGGGAGAAGTCTTGTATACGAGCGTGGGAGGTTCTGATAATAGAGGATGT
This sequence comes from Leptodactylus fuscus, assembly GCF_031893055.1. Taxonomy (NCBI): domain Eukaryota; kingdom Metazoa; phylum Chordata; class Amphibia; order Anura; family Leptodactylidae; genus Leptodactylus; species Leptodactylus fuscus. The sequence continues at coordinate 21,423,123 of NC_134267.1, read as the reverse complement.
AAGTGTTAGGTCATTGAGTGAGCGGAGAGCACGGGTTGGGCGGTGGACAGAGATGAGGGAGGAAATGTAGGGAGGTGCGGCATTATGGAAAGCCTTGTGGGGGAGGGGGATAACTTTATATTTTATTCTATATTGAATAGGCAGCCAGTGTAGTGACCGGCACAGACCAGAAGCATCGCTGTAGCGTCTAGCCTGATAGATGAGCCTGGCCGCTGCATTCAGAATAGATTGTAGAGGGGAGAGTTTAGTGAGGGGAAGACGGATTAGTAAGGAGTTACAGTAGTCAAGGCGAGAATGAATCAGAGAGACAATAAGTGTCTTTAGTGTGTCTCTGGTAAGGAGAGGGCGTATTCTGGAGATGTTTTTGAGGTGGAGGTGACATGAACGTGTGAGTGATTCAATATGAGGGGTGAAGGAAAGGTCTGCGTCAAACATGACCCCGAGGCAGCGGGCCTGCTGCCTAGGAGTTATAGTAAGGCCTGAGACTGCAATGGATATATCAGGGACAGATCTGTTAGATGGTGGAAACAGTAGTAGTTCAGTCTTAGAGAGATTTAGTTTCAGATAGAGCGAGGACATGATATTAGAGACAGCAGAGAGACAGTCACTGGTGTTCTGTATGAGTGCAGGGGTGATGTCACGGGAAGATGTGTATAATTGGGTGTCATCAGCATAAAGATGGTACCTGAAGCCAAATCTGGCAATGGTTTGTCCAATGGGGGCTGTGTAGAGAGAAAAGAGCAGGGGGCCGAGGACCGAGCCCTGAGGAACCCCAACAGCAAGGGAAAGAGGGGAAGAAACAGAGCCTGCAAATGATACACTGAAGGTGAGGTCTGAGAGATAAGAGGAGAACCAGGAGAGCGCAGTGTCATTGAGGCCGACTGAGCGGAGCATAGTGAGGAGGAGATGATGGTCAACAGTGTCAAAAGCTGCAGAGAGGTCCAGAAGAATAAGAAGAGAGAAGTCACCACATGATGTAACCGAAGACTACAACCCTCAGCGGACACGGTAGGCAGATCCTACAAGTGCGGCTGCTATAAAGTCCATCACCTATATAAGATGGCCGACGGCTACTAATGGCATTTGTGGCAGCCTTTACCTTCTGTGGACTCCGGAGCCCCCTCCCCGTGGCCACTATAGTTCCTGGTGGTGTCATACACTGCAGATATAGGATCACTATTACTAGTGTGAACACTGGGAAAGTCACCAGTACTAGAGGACAGATTGGAGTCATTATATACAAGATGGAAATATCTACAACCATCATAGAAGTGTCTGTGTACAGCAAAATCCATTCACAGACTGACAATGTATGACTCTATTACAGAATACACGCACCACTAGGGGGCGCTCACTGCATACAGACGGAGACAGATATTAGATACATAGACATGATAGATATAATATTAGATACATCTACTCAGATATTAGATATTCACAGCAGGTAACATCTCTGCAGGCTGCACTCATGTAATAAAGAATCTGCCGGACTCCAGAGGTTTCTGTGAATTGATTCTGACACATTTGGTGCGGCGTTTCATCTCCACACCAGGGCCATGCGTTACAGTCACCACCTGTGTAAATAATATCTAGAAGCTTCCTGTGACCTCCTCCTGAGGATCTCATCATAGCGCAGGCCGCAGGTGTGAGAGAGAATCGTCACCTGTAATCTATGATGTCCAGGAGGGGGCGACGTGCGACCACTGAGCAATGGTTATACGTCATGTGTATGATCTGTATATAGTGAGGACTGTAGAACATTATCTGTATATAGTGAGGACTGTATAGACTATTATCTGTATATAGTGAGGACTGCATAGAACATTATCTGATATTCAGACGAGGACCCTTTAAGGAACAGAATCCTCTCTAGTGCCCTCTTGGTCATTTCAGGCCTTCTATGTACACACAGACCGGTTAGTCCGTTAGGTGTTTGTTCACACCTTTCAGCACTTTGTACCCCCACCTCCCCTTTGATCAAGAGACCTGAGAGGCCATTAGGCCGGTGGTAACATTGACTCCTCATTACACCCCATATGGATTGTTACTCTGGTTGCTGTTCCTGGTCACCGCCATGACACTGTCCATGCAACGTTTCACTGACCCGACCTGTTCTGATGGGAACCTCCGACAGGAAGAGTTGTCCAATCCTCACACCACGTCAAGAATACCCGATGAATAATCCCCACGACGGCCATCTTTAATGGACAAGCTGGTGGTGGCCTAAGGGAGTGGTCCAATATGGCGGCCTATGGTAGGGGACATTTTGATTGGCGACCAACCAAACTCATTCCAGCATAGTCATCTTATTATGTAATGGTTCTTTTATCTCAGGGGAAAATAGAGGGGGGGGGGGGGCAAAGCCAATTTGTATCACATTCTCATAGATGGTGGCGCTGTTTCATTTTCATCTATGAACGGTAAAGTGGTGAAAAGTGGTACTGCGAGTGATACAGGTAAACAGTACGGTGAATGGCAGGTCTCTAGTAATGGCGCCCGCTCAGAAGGTCAGCAGGCGCCATCACCACCAGGTCTCCACTATTTTATGCAGAACCAGCAGAGACATCTGATCACAACATTAACCCTTCATTCGTAGCCTGTTTCTCCCGTCCGAACCGATCCCATACTGGCGTGGCTCCTGCTTGGTGAAACAGTCCAATTACTATGACAAATGGAGCATTCTAAGGGCTTCAATAGTCATACAGGAATTTTACCAAAGACTGCAATACAGCAGTAGTCTATGACACAGGCAATCTAATGATCGCAGGTTCAAGCCCCATATGGGGAGGCTTAAAAAAAAAAAAAAAAAAAAGATTTTAAAAATATTTTTAAAAATATATAAAATTTCAAAGTGCCCCCTAGAAAAAAAAGTAATCATTAACATATGAGGTAACCCTGTGTCCGAAAATGCCCAAAATATAAAAATATCTAATTATTTATATGTAGTGAACACCACAGCGATAACAAAAATCTAAATGGCCGATTTATCGTTTCCTTTAGCCTCCCAAAAAAATTTGAATAAAGTGATGAAACATTGGACAGTCCCTAAAAAGGTATAAATAAAAACTACATCTTGGGCCCCCCAAAAAGGACGCCCTACAAAGCTCTATTCACAGACACAGTATCTATACACGACGTCTGCCTTACTGTTACAGCGGATGTCGAGAAGGGGTTAAAGGTGTTAAAAGATAACAGCAACCATATAAGTTTGACATTGGTGTGAATGCCATAAAAACAAAATTCTACCCCATTCTGAATTTTTTCCCAACTTCTCAGTACAATGTACAGAATATTCTGCAATACCGATATGAAGTGCAATTTGTCCTGAAAAAAATAAGCCCTGAAACAGCTCTTGGAAAAGAAAATGTGATAAGTTATGGATTTTTCAAGGCACAGAATGAAAAAATGAAAAAAAAAATGAAAATAAAAAAATCTACATTTGCACGTATCTGAATTTCAACTATATTTACAAAAAGTGGAGTTCCCCTTTAAATTTTGGTTACCTGTCCTGGAAGTCAGATAGAAGGTCGAAAACTATATTATATGAAGAAAGTTCATGTTATAATCTCTAGAATGATATTGATTGGACTATACGGTAAGTCTCGGAGCACTCCTTTATGCAGGTAGGTGGAGGTTTATCATGTAACTCTATTCCCATGCAGAGGATTTGGAGCTCTGTATCAGGAGAAATTAAGCTTTAACCACTGTATAGAAATGAATCAGGACACTTATCAATAATATTATTATTGTTTATTTATATAGCACCATTATATCCATGTGCTTTACATTATTATATTCATTCCATGGTGCTGTACATGATTATATTAATTCCATGGTGTTATACATTTGAGGGTTTGCATACAGTACACAAAATATACAAACATATATAATACTAACAATGACATTGGGGTAGAGGGCCCTGCCCACGAGGGCTTACAATCTATGAGGGAAGGGGGGTAGAGACAGAAGGAGAGGGGGAGACTGTACAGATGGCGGTGCGGTGATAGTGTTATTGGGGGTTGTAGGCCTTCCTGAATAGATGAGTCTTCAGGGCCTTCTTGAAGCCTGTGATTGTGGGGGTCAGTCTTATGTGTCTTGGTAAGGCATTCCACAGTATGGGGGATGCACGGGAGAAATCTTGGAGACGGTTGTGTGAGGAGCGGATGAGAGCAGAGCGGAGTAGGAGGTCATTGGAGGATCTGAGGTTACGTGTGGGCCGGTAGCGAGAGATTAGGTCAGAGATATATGTAGGGGACAGGGTGTGGATGGCTTTGTATGTTAGCGTTAGTAGCTTGAACTCAATTCGCTGGGCTATGGGTAACCAGTGGAGGGACTGGCAGAGGGGAGCAGCCGGTGAAGATCGGGGGGTGAGGTGGATTAAGCGAGCAGCGCAGTTTAGGGTGGACTGGAGGGGGGCGAGGGTGTTAGCTGGGAGTCCATGCAGAAGGGTGTTGCAGTAGTCTAGGCGGGAGATTATGAGGACATGGACGAGCATCTTGGTAGTTTCAGGGGTGAGGAAGGAGCGGATTCGGTGGATGTTCTTCAGTTGGAGGTGGAAGGAAGTGTTGAGGATTTGTATGTGCGACTTGAAGGATAGGTCAGAGTCCAAGGTTATCCCAAGGCAGTGGACCCATGGGACAGGGGTAGGTGGGGTTCCTTTAACTGTAATAGATGGGTCAGGTAGAGGGGCCACATGGAGTGGGGCAAAGATGATGGACTCTGTTTTCTCTGTGTTGAGTTTGAGAAAGTGGGAGGAGAGGAAAGAGGTTACGGCCGCTAAGCAATCTGGAATTCTGGTCAGCAGGGAGGTAATGTCTGGTCCAGAGATGTAGATTTGGGTGTCATCGGCATAGCAGTGGTAATGAAAACCATGAGATTCTATGAGTTGGCCCAGGCCGAGGGTGTAGATGGAGAACAGGAGGGGTCCTAGGACAGAGCCACAGATGTGAACCCGCCCTTACTAGTGTGAACACCGGGAAAGTCACCAGTACTAGAGGACAGATCGGAGACATTATATTATAGATGGAAATATCTACAACCATCATAGAAGTGTCCGTGTACAGCAAAATCCATTCACAGACTGACAATGTATGACTCTGGGACAGAATACACCCACCACTAGGGGGCGCTCACTGCATACAGAGGGAGACAGAGATATTAGATACATAGACATGAGATTAGATACATCTACTCAGATATTAGATAGTCACAGCAGGTAACATCTCTGCAGGCTGCACTCATGTAATAAAGAATCTGCCGGACTCCAGAAGTTTCTGTGAATTGATTCTAACACATTTGGTGCGGCGTTTCACCTCCACACCAGGGCCATGCGTTACAGTCACCACCTGAGTAAATAATATCTAGAAGCTTCCTGTGACCTCCTCCTGAGGATCTCATCATAGCGCAGGCCGCAGGTGTGAGAGAGAATCGTCACCTGTAATCTATGATGTCCATGTCCAAGTCATGTGGAAGGCTGAGACCTTCTGTAATATATTAGATGAAGAGAGTTGATTGGACTATACGGTAAGTCCCGGAGCGCCCCTTTATGCAGGTAGGTGGGGGTTTATCATGTAACTCTGTTCCCATGCAGAGAATTTGGAGCTCTGTATCAGGAGAAAAGCTTTAACCACTGTATAGAAATGAATCAGGACAAGATGGCCAACACTTATTATTATTAATATTATTATTGTTTATTTATATAGCACCATTAATTCCATGTGCTGTACATTATTATATTAATTCCATGGTGCTGTACATTATTATATTAATTCCCTGGTGCTGTACATTATTGTATTAATTCCATGTGCTGTACATTATTATATTAATTCCATGGTGCTGTACATTATTATATTAATTCCATGGTGCTGTACATTATTATATTAATTCCATGTGCTGTACATTATTATATTAATTCCATAGTGCTGTACATTATTATATTAATTCCATGTGCTGTACATTATTATAGTAATTCCATGTTGCTGTACATTATTATATTAATTCCATGTGCTGGACATTATTATATTAATTCCATGTACTGTACATTATTATATTAATTCCATGTGCTGTACATTATTATATTAATTCCATGGTGCTGTACATTATTATATTAATTCCATGTGCTGTACATTATTATATTAATTCCATAGTGCTGTACATTATTATATTAATTCCCTGGTGCTGTACATTATTATATTAATTCCATGTGCTGTACATTATTATAGTAATTCCATGTTGCTGTACATTATTATATTAATTCCATGTGCTGGACATTATTATATTAATTCCATGTGCTGTACATTATTATATTAATTCCATGTGCTGTACATTATTATATTAATTCCATGGTGCTGTACATTATTATATTAATTCCATGGTGCTGTACATTATTATATTAATTCCATACTGCTGTACATTATTATATTAATTCCATGTGCTGTACATTATTATATTAATTCCATAGTGCTGTACATTATTATATTAATTCCATGTGCTGGACATTATTATATTAATTCCATGTGCTGTACATTATTATATTAATTCCCTGGTGCTTTACATTTGAGAGTTTACCTACAGTACACAAAATGTACAAACAGATATAATACTAACAATGACCGACTGGTACACTGGGATGGAGGGCCCTGCCCGCAAGGCTTACAGTCTATAAGGGGGAGGGATAGAGATAGAAAGTGAGTGTAGAGACTGTTCAGATGGTAATGTGGTGACAGTAGTGTTATTGGGGGTTGTAGGACTTCCTGAATAGATGAGTCTTCTTGAAGCCTGTGATTGTCTTATGTGTCTTGGTAAGGAGTTCCAGAGTATGGGGGATGCACAGGAGAAATCTTGGAGACGGTTGTGTGAGGAGCGGATGAGAGCAGAGCTGAGTAGGAGGTCATTGGAGCATCTGAGGTTACGTGTGGGCAGTGGGAGATTAGGTCGGAGATATATGGAGGGGCCAGGTTGTGGATGGCTTTGTATGCTAATGTTAGTTACTTGAACTCTATTTGCTGGGAAATGGGTAGCCAGTTACATAGATGAGATTGGATAAAGACATCAGTCCATGAAGTCCGACCTTTAACCCTACAATCCCCTACAGTGTTGAAGGCAAAAAAAAAAAAAAAAGGCATGAGGCTCATGCCAATTGCAGGGGAAACTGACTCCAATTTGGCAGTCAGTATAAAAACCCTGGATCAACATGTCCTTGAAATCTAGAGTCCATAACCTGTTATATTTTTCTCTTCAAGAAAGGCACCAGGCCCTCTTAGAACTTGTTTAAAGGGATCCTATCATTCAATCACTTTTTTTTTTTATCATTAACACGTCAGAATAGCCTTAAGAAAGTCTTTTCTTCTCCTACCTTTCGTTGTCTTCTCCGCGCTGCCATTCACCTAAAATCCCGTTTTTTGTCGGTATGTAAATGAGTTCTCTCACAGCACTGGGGGAGGGCCCCAGAGCTCAAACAGCACTGGGGGCGTCCCCAATGCTTCCAGAGAACTCTTCAGCGCCGCCTCCTCTTCTTCTGGAACGAGGTCTTCACCGCGTCTTTTTCTGGCAGTGGCTTCTAACTTCTAGGCCTAGGGCAAAGCCAACTGCGCATGCTCGCGGCCACAAGAAAAATGGCTGCTTACATAGTTTTGTAAGCGGCCATTTTCTCGTGGCCAGCAGGTATGCGCAGTCGGCTTTGCCCTAGGCCCGAGGCCTAGAAGTTAGAAGCCACTGCCGGAAGAAGACGCGGTGAAGACCTCGTTCCAGAAGAACATGGAGGCGGCGCTGGAGAGTTCTCTGGCAGTATTGGGGACATCTCCAGTGCTGTTTGAACTCTGGGGCCCTCCCCCAGTGCTGTGAGAGAACTCATTTACATACCGACAAAAATCGGGATTTTAGGCAAACGGCGGCACAGAGAAGACAATGAAAGTTAGGAGAAGAATAGCCTTTCTTAAGGCTATTCCAACGTGTTAATGATAAAAAAAAAACGTGGTTGAATGATAGGATCCCTTTAATGAATCCACCATCACCACTTCCTGGGGCAGAGTGCTCCATAGTCTCGCTGTTCTTACTAAAGGGACTGGCAGAGGGGAGCAGCCGATGAAGAACAGGGGGAGAGGTGTATTAAGCGAGAGCAAAGTTTAAGGTGGACTGGAGGGGGGCCGAGAGTGTTCACTGGGAGTCCATGGTGTTACAGTAGTCTAAGCGGGAGATTATGAGGGCCTGGACGAGCATCTTGGCAGTTTCTGGGGTGAGGAAGGAGCAGATTCGATGGAAGTTCTTCAGTTGGAGGCGGCAGGAAGTGTTGAGGGTTTGTATGTGCAACTTTAAGGATAGAGGAAGGCCAGCGGCTAGAGATGGACATCTGCACTTTCTGGTCGGAGTCCAGGGTTATCCCAAGGCAGCAGACCCATGGGAAAGGGTAGGTGTGGTTCCATTAACTTTTTTAGATGGGTCAAGTAGAGGGGCCGTACGAGGTGGGGCAAAGATGATGAACTCTGTTTTCTCCATGTTGAGTTTGAGAAAGCAGCAGGAGAGAAAGGAGGCTACGACCACTAGACACTCTGGTACTCTTGCCAACAGAGAGGTAATGTCTGGTCCAGGGATGTATATTTGAGTGACACCAGCATAGCAATGGAAATGAAAACCATGAGATTCTATGAGTCGGCCCAGGCCAAGGGTGTAGATGCAGAACAGGAGGGGTCCTAGGACGGAGCCTTGGGGGAAACCTACAGAAAGAGGGCGAGGTGAGGAGGTGGCGTGCGAGTGGAAGACGCTGAATGTGCGGTCGGTGAGGTATGAGGAGATCGAGGAAAGGGCCAGGTCTAAGATGTCAAGGGATGAGAGCGTTTGTAACAAGAGGGAATGGTCAACTGTGTCAAAGGCAGAGAGGAGGAGGAGGAGGACAGAGTAATGGCGCTTGGCTTTGGCGGTTAGGTCATTAGTGACTTTGGTTAGGACAGTTTTTGAGGGGTCTGAAGCCTGACAATGAAAGAGTAAGTTGCACGAGAGACAATAGGATAGTCCGGAATCGACATGCTGCTCAAGCAGTTTTGAGGCGTACGGGGGCAGTGAGATGGGACGATAGTTGGTCGGAGAGGACGGGTCAAGCGACGGTTTCTTAAGTATAGGAGTGACGGTGGCGTGTTTGAAGGCTGAAGGGAAGAATCCATTGGTTAGGGATAGGTTGAAGGCATGGGTTAGGGCCGGAGTAATGACTTCAGTGAGTTTGGGGATGAGATATGACTGGATCGGGTCAAGTGCGCAGAAGGTGAGGTGGGATTTAGAAATTAGGATGGAGAGCTTTTCATCAGTTACGGTAGAGAAACAGGTTAAAGATGAAGAGCACTGAGCAGTTGGGTTCATAGACTGTAAGTCCTTGCGGGCAGGGCCCTCTACCCCACTGTGCAGGTTGGTCATTGTTAGTACTATATTTGTATATTTTGTGTACCGTATGTAAACCCTCAAATGTACAGCACCATGGAATTAATACAAAAATGTACAGCACCATGGAATAAATATAATAATGTACAGCACCATGGAATTATTATAATAATGTACAGCACCATGGAATTAATATAATAATGTACAGAACCATGGAATTAATACAAAAATGTACAGCACCATGGCATTAATACAATAATGTACAGCACCATGGCATTAATACAATAATGTACATCACCATGGAATTAATACAATAATGTACAGCACCATGGAATTAATACAAAAATGTACAGCACCATGGCATTAATACAATAATGTACAGCACCATGGAATTAATACAATAATGTACATCACCATGGAATTAATACAAAAATGTACAGCACCATGGAATTAATACAATAATGTACAGCACCATGGAATTAATATAATAATGTACAGCACCATGAAATTAATACAATAATGTACAGCACCATGGAATTAATACAATAATGTACAGCACCATGGAATTAATATAATAATGTACAGCACCATGAAATTAATACAATAATGTACAGCACCATGGAATTAATACAATAATGTACAGCACCATGGAATTAATATAATAATGTACAGCACCATGGAATTAATACAATAATGTACAGCACCATGGAATTGATATAATAATGTACAGCACCATGGAATTAATACAATAATGTACAGCACCATGGAATGAATATAATAATGTACAACACCATGGAATTAATATAATAATTTACAGCACCATGGAATTGATATAATAATGTACAGCACCATGGAATAAATACAATAATGTACAGCTCCATGGAATGAATATAATAATTTACAGCACCATGGAATTGATATAATAATGTACAGCTCCATGGAATGAATATAATAATGTACAGCACCATGGAATTGATATAATAATGTACAGCACCATGGAATTAATATAATAATGTACAGCACCATGGAATTAATATAATAATTTACAGCACCATGGAATTGATATAATAATGTACAGCACCATGGAATAAATACAATAATGTACAGCTCCATGGAATGAATATAATAATTTACAGCACCATGGAATTGATATAATAATGTACAGCAGCATGGAATTAATACAATAATGTACAGCAGCATGGAATTAATACAATAATGTACAGCAGCATGGAATTAATACAATAATGTACAGCACCATGGAATTAATGATGCTATATAAATAAAGTCATCAGATGAGATAAGTGATGTCAGGGGGGGCACAGGAGGATGGAGAAGGGAGTTGAAGATGGTAAATAGCTGTTTGGGGTTGCCGGATACTTAAGGGGTGTATCCCAGACTACCACAGACATCTCAGCTATTCCAAATTCTCCAGTTCACAAAAGTTTGCAATTTTTTTTCCTGCCCGTTCTTTTCCTGTTCTATACAGACAGTTGTTGCAGGAAACAGGAAGGGACTGAGAGTCTATTTGTGACACTTAGTGAGCTCTTTGTTCACACCATGTTACTGCACATCAATGGACATCCAGGTGAGAGGTGTATTGTGGGACAATGGAAAGTGTGGTCACTAATGGCCTGTGTGAGAATCCAGGATGGGCTGAGACCAAGAATACACAGTGACAAGTGACAAAGGACACAAGTCTTCAGTATCACTATCTATCTATCTATCTATCTATCTATCTATCTATCTATCTATCTATCTATCTATCTCCTATCTATCTATCTATCTCCTATCTATCTATCCATCTATCCATCCATCTATCCATCCATCCATATCTAGTGTTACACGTCTATGTAGGATCACACCACAACATGGGTGAAAGTTTGGTCATTGACCCATTTACAGTGGTTCATACATTTGGCACTTGCTCTGATAGTTGCTCCTCAGCTGCTGTGAAATGCAACTGGGATGGAGATTTACATTACAAGGTGTTTTCCTTCCTCCTCTGAAGATGAAAGCTCCAGCACTACACACTACACACCTCTTGTCACCTCCTGTCACATCTTGTCAACTCTTGTACAGGTAGAAGCTCAGCACGTCATGGACAGCAAATTATCACTAAGAATAGAGAGTTTCCTTTTTTTTTTTTTTAATTCAAATACGATAGAAACATATAATGCACCCTATAGATATATCTACTTATCTATCTCCTATCTGTGTGTCACATAGATTAATGAAGAGAGAAAAAATGAGGTTAGTTGTTAAAACTGGCAAAATATTTTCTATGATAACTCATAAAAAAATAAATGTTTTCCAAAAAAATCTGTTACATTGTTACATTTCAGGACAGGAAGGAGATGTGTGATGATGGATGGATAGATAGATAGATAGATAGATAGATAGATAGATAGATAGATAGATAGATAGATAGATAGATAGATAGATAGATAGATAGATAGATAGAGATATGAGATATGAGATAGATAGATAGATAGATAGATAGATAGATAGATAGATAGATAGATAGATAGATAGATAGATAGATAGATAGATAGGAGATAGATATTGATCATACATTTTATTTATATAGCACCAACATATTCTGCAGCACTGTACAAATTGTAGGCTTCAATGGGACTGAGGAACCTGCTCACAAGAGCTTACAATCTATGAGGTAGAGGGGGTGACACAAGAGATAGAAGGGGCGGCATTGCTTATACAGAGGTCAGACAATATTGTAATAGAGGTGACTCTCATTACACAAACATAAAATTGTATGAGCCGTCACCAGTCGTGTCCTTTAACATGCAGATTGTGCCTGGACATATAGAATATACATCGTGTGGGGTCATGTGAGAGCAGGAACAGAGGAGGGTTCATTTAGAGATTCTAATTGTGGAACGGAAGGGTTTACATTAGGAATTGTGATAGGCCTGTCTGGAAAGATGTGTCTTTAGTTTGCAGTGGAAGCTGTAGAAATTGGGAGTTAATCTGATTGTCTGGGGTAGAGCATTCCAGAGAAGTGGTGCAGCTCAGGAGAAGTCTTGTATACGAGCTGATATTAGAAGATGTAAGTCTCAGGTCATTGAGTGAATGGAGAGCACGGGTTGGGCGGTAGACAGAGATAAGAGGAAATGTATGGAGGTGCGGCATTATGGAGAGCCTTGTGGAGGAGGGTGATAACTTTATTCTAGAATGAATAGGCAGCCAGTGTAGTGACTGGCACAGACCAGAGGCAGCGCTGTAGCTTCTAGCCTGATAGATGAGCCTGGCCGCTGCATTCAGAATAGATTGTAGAGGGGAGAGTTTAGTGAGGGGAAGACCAATTAGTAAGGAGTTACAATAGTCAAGGTGAGAATGAATCAGAGAGACAATAAGTGTCTTTAGTGTACCTCTAGTGAGGAAAGGGTGTATTCTGGAGATGTTTTTGAGGTGGAGGTGACATGAATGTGTGAGCGATTGGATTTGAGGGGGAAGGAAAGGTATGAGTAAACACAACCCCGAGGCAGCAGGCATGCTGCCTAGGAGTTATAGTAAAGCCTGAGACTGCAATGGATATATCAGGGACAGATCTATTAGATGGTGGAAACAGTAGTAGTTCAGTCTTGGAGAGATTTAGTTTCAGATAGAGTGAGGACATGATATTAGAGACAGCAGAGAGACAGTCACCGGTGTTCTGTATGAGTGCAGGGGTGATGTCACGGGAAGATGTGTATAATTGCGTGTCATCAGCATAAAGATGGTACCTGAAGCCAAATCTGGCAATGGTTTGTCCAATGGGGGCTGTGTAGAGAGAGAAGAGCAAGGGGCCTAGGACCGAGCCCTGAGGAACCCCAACAGCAAGGGAAAGAGGGGAAGAAACAGAGCCCACGAATGATACACTGAAGGTGCGGTCTGAGAGATAAGAGGAGAACCAGGAGAGCGCAGTGTCCATGAGGCCGACTGAGCGGAGCATAGTGAGGAGGAGATGATGGTCAACAGTGTCAAAAGCTGCAGAGAGGTCCAGAAGAATAAGAAGAGAGAAGTCGCCATTGGATTTAGCCATTAGGAGATCATTGGAGACTTTTGTGAGAGCCGTTTCAGTAGAGTGCAGAGCGCGGAAGCCAGATTGTAAGGGGTCAAGCAGAGAGTTAGCAGAGAGATAGCGGATTAAACGAGAATAGACCAGGCGTTCCAAGATTTTGGAGATGAAGGGGAGGTTAGAGGCGAGTCGATAGTATGATGGGTAGGTGTATCCTGTGAATTGGAGAAAACACTGATATGGAGAGAGAGAAGGTTATGTTCAGAGAGCGACAGAGTAGAGTTAGGAAATCTGGAAACTGTGAGGAGTCGATGGAAGACAAGATCAATCGTGTTGCCATCTACATGTGTGGTGGAAGAGGAACATTGTGAGAGACCAAAAGAAGTGGTTAGTGAGAGAAACTGTGAGGCAGCGGGGCAGAGAGGGGTGTCAATAGGGATGTTAAAGTCACTCATGATGAGAGTAGGAATGACACTGGATAAAAAGAGGGGAAGCCAAGAGCCAAGAGAAAGTGAAAATTGGGAGGGTGAGCCAGGTGAACGGTAGATCATGGCTACAGGTAAGGAAAGTGAGCGGAAAAGTTTGATTGCATGGACTTCAAAAGATAGATAGATAGATAGATAGATAGATAGATAGATAGATAGATAGATAGATAGGAGATAGATACAGTGTTGGCCAAAAGAGAATGAAAAAAAGTCAAATCATTGCTCATTTTACACAAAACTCCAAAAATGGGCCGGACAGAAGTATTGGCCCCCTCAGCCTAATACTTGGTAGCACAACCTTTAGACACAATAACTGCGCACAACCGCTTCCGGTAACCAGCAATGAGTTTCTTACAAGGCTCTGCTGGAATCTTAGACCCTTCTTCTTTGGCAAACTGCTCCAGGTCCCCCTGAGATGTGAAGGGGGCCTTCTCCAAACTGCCATCAAGAGATCTCTCCCCCTCCCCCACAGGTGTTCTATGGGATTCAGGGCTGGACTCATTGCTGCCACTTTACAAGTCTCCAGGGCTTTCTCTCACCACCATTTTCTAGTGCTGACCTGAAGTGTGTTTTGGGTCATTGTCCTGCTGGAAGACCCATGACCTCTGAGGGAGACCCAGCTTTCTCACACTGGGCCCTACATTATGCTGCACAATGTGTTGGTCGTCTTCAGACTTCATAATGCCATGCACACGGTCAAGCCGTCCAGTGCCAGAGGCAGCAAAGCAACCCCAAAACATCAGGGACCCTCCGCCATGTCTGACTGTAGGGGGCGTCTTCTTTTCTTTGAAGGCCTCTTTTTTTCCTGTAAACTCTATGTTGAGGCCTTTTCCTACTTTTGTCTCATCTGACCAGAGAACATTCTTCCAAAACGTTTTTGGCTTTCTCAGGTAAGTTTTGGCAAACTCCAGCCTGGCTTTTTTATGTCTCTGGGTAAGAAGTGGGGTCTTCCTGGGTCTCCTACCATACAGTCCCTTCTCATTCAGACGCTGACGCTGGATAGTACGGGGTGACACTGTTGTACCCTCGTGAAAATAGATTTTGCTGCACACACTGTTTTGTGATCAAAGGAATATAGAGATTTATTTTACAATATAGTTAACGCCTTTTGACACAATGCAAAATATTGGCATAGAAAGACAGGCTAGATCAATTCGATATGACGCTTCGGTCCTTAGACCTTCATCAGACGCGATTTAGTGTGGTAGCAGGATCAGTATAAGTGTCAAGGCAAGATGCCGAAACGTCATATCCAATTGATCTAGCCTGTCTTTCTATGCCAATATTTTGCATTGTGTCAAAAGGCGTTAACTATATTGTAAAATAAATCTCTATATTCCTTTGATCACAAAACAGTGTGTGCAGCAAAATCTATTTTCACTAGTATATTTGGGTCGAAGGACCTTTTTTCGCTAGCACCACATATAATTTTAGAGTGTGCGGTACCATTGACTTTTTTGCTACTGTTGTACCCTCGGACTGCAGGGCAGCTTGAACTTCGAAGTTCTTTATCCACCATCCGCACAATCTTGCGTTGAAATCTCTCGTCAATTTTTCTTTTCCGTCCACATCTAGGGAGGTTAGCCACAGTGCCATGGGCTTTACACTTCTTGATGACACTGCGTACGGTAGACACAGGAACATTCAGGTCTTTGGAGATGGACTTGTAGCCTTGAGATTGCTCATGCTTCCTCACAATTTTGCTTCTCAAGTCCTCAGACAGTTCTTTGGTCTTCTTTCTTTTCTTTATGCTCAATGTGGTACACACAAGGACACAGGGCAGAGGATGAGTCAACTTTAATCCATTTCAACTGGCTGCAAGTGTGATTTAGTTATTGCCACCACCTGTTAGGTGCCTCAGGTAAGTAACAGGTGCTGTTAATTACACAAATTAGAGAAGCATCACATGATTTTTCCAACAGTGCCAATACTTTTGTCCACCCTTTTTTTATGTTTGGTGTGGAATTATATCCAATTTGGCTTTTTGACAATTCTTTTTGTGGTTTTCCATTGAAGACAAATTAAATGAAGATAATAATACCAAAGAATTTCTGATTGCAATCATTTTCTGGAATAAAATGAGTATTATCTGACAGAATTGCAGGGGTGCCAATACTTTTGGCCAACACTGTAGATAGATATAAGATAGATAGATAGATAGATAGATAGATAGATAGATAGATAGATAGATAGATATAGGATACACCTGTACTCAAACAAGTGCCTGCATGCAGTGTGTTTTGTACAAAGTGTCATTGTCATTAGTGCCTGTAATAAACACACAACTTTCCTCATCTCTATTGTCTCAGTATTAATGCCCCCTGGGGTGACACATCATCTACACAAGAGGCCTCTTATACAAGATGGACCCCAACCAGCCTGGAGTCACTTAAGACTGCCCAGCAGGAGTAACTAAACAAGTACACAAGGAGACATAACAGCCCTCACCCAAGTCTGTACAAGTATATACACTGCCCAAAAAAATAAATGGAACCCTCCAATGACACCTCCTAGATCTGAATGAATGAAATATTCTCATTGAATACTTTGTTCTGTACAAAGTTGAATGTGATGACAACAAAAAAAAAAAAAAAAAAAAAACACAATGTTGAAATTATTGTATTTTGGTCACTCCACCTCCCCCCCCCCAAAAAAAAGCAATAAAAAGTGATTAAAAACTTGTACGCCAAAAAAAAACGTAAATTAAAACATTATATGTACCCCAAAACGGTGCCAACTAACAGAATAGCCCCCCCTATGGCAATGTTGATAGGGGTATAAAAAAGTTCAAAATTTTGGAAAAATTACAGAAAATATGAAAAAAGGTTGAGGAGTCTTAACATAGTAGATGTATTGTGACAAAATATTACAAAAATGAACGTATCCTTTAAGGACCACAAGGTAGTACTGTACTGAGAGTTCTAAACTTATGGTCCAACCACAAATGATGGAGAGATCTGATCCTTGATCGTAAGATGTGTTCAGATTGTCATTAGACAACACAGGTAGACCATTCCCTGGTGTGAAGATCTCCACACCTACAGTGTTGGCCAAAAGTATTGGCACTCCTGCAATTCTGTCAGATAATACTCATGTTCTTCCAGAAAATGATTGCAATCCCAAACTCTTTGGTATTATTATCTTCATTTAATTTGTCTTCAATGGAAAACCACAAAAAGAATTGTCAAAAAGCCAAATTGGATATAATTCCACACCAAACATAAAAAAAGGGGTGGACAAAAGTATTGGCACTGTTGGAAAAATCATGTGATGCTTCTCTAATTTGTGTAATTAACAGCACTTGTTACTTACCTGAGGCACCTAACAGGTAGTGGCAATAACTAAATCACACTTGTAGCCAGTTGAAATGGATTAAAGTTGACTCAACCTCTGTCCTGTGTCCTTGTGTGACCACATTGAGCATGAAGAAAAGAAAGAAGACCAAAGAACTGTCTGAGGACTTGAGATGCAAAATTGTGAGGAAGCATGAGCAATCTCAAGGCTACAAGTCCATCTCCAAAGACCTGAATGTTCCTGTGTCTACCGTGCGCAGTGTCATCAAGAAGTGTAAAGCCCATGGCACTGTGGCTAACCTCCCTAGATGTGGACGGAAAAGAAAAATTGACGAGAGATTTCAACGCAAGATTGTGCGGATGGTGGATAAAGAACCTCGACTAACATCCAAACAAGTTCAAGCCGCCCTGCAGTCCGAGGGTACAACAGTGTCACCCCGTACTATCCAGCGTCAGCGTCTGAATGAGAAGGGACTGTATGGTAGGAGACCATGGAAGACCCCACTTCTTACCCAGAGACATAAAAAAGCCAGGCTGGAGTTTGCCAAAACTTACCTGAGAAAGCCAAAAACGTTTTGGAAGAATGTTCTCTGGTCAGATGAGACAAAAGTAGGAAAAGGCATCAACAAAGAGTTTGCAGGAAAAAAGAGGCCTTCAAAGAAAAGAACACAGTCCCTACAGTCAGACATGGCGGAGGGTCCCTGATGTTTTGGGGTTGCTTTGCTGCCTCTGGCACTGGACTGCTTGACCGTCTGCATGGCATTATGAAGTCTGAAGACAACCAACACATTGTGCAGCATCATGTAGGGCCCAGTGTGAGAAAGCGGGGTCTCCCTCAGAGGTCAGGGGTCTTCCAGCAGGACAATGACCCAAAACACACTTCAGGTCAGCACTAGAAAATGGTGGTGAGAGAAAGCCCTGGAGACTTGTAAAGTGGCAGCAATGAGTCCAGCCCTGAATCCCATAGAACACCTGTGGGGGAGGGGGAGAGATCTCTTGGTGGCAGTTTGGAGAAGGCCCCCTTCACATCTCAGGGGGGACCTGGAGCAGTTTGCCAAAGAAGAATGGTCTAAGATTCCAGCAGAGCCTTGTAAGAAACTCATTGCTGGTTACCGGAAGTGGTTGTGCGCAGTTATTGTGTCTAAAGGTTGTGCTACCAAGTATTAGGCTGAGGGCGCCAATACTTCTGTCCGCACCAGTTTTGGAGTTATGTGTAAAATGATCAATGATTTGACTTTTTTTCATTCTCTTTTGTGTTTTTTCATTGCAAGCAAAATAAATGAAGATATTACCAAAGAGTTTGTGCTTGTAATCATTTTCTGGAAGACACTGAGTGTTATCTGACAGAACTGCAGGGGTGCCAATACTTTTGGCCAACACTGTATGTCTTGACAGATTTCGGCCTTCACTTCCTCATGCTTCCTATTCAGAGGCTGAGCTTATGTTTGTCTTTGCAGAGAAGCGACAGAGTCAATTTACATCTTTTTGATCTACTTTAAACCCAAAAACATTTACTATGTGGCCCCTTCTTGTCACACGTACGTGTAAGTCACACCGAATATGCAGATTTGGTCTCGTAGATTCTACAGGACTCGCCACCATGTTTCCTGGCAGGTGCCAGAGATGAGCAGATATTACGTGCCTCAATAGATTTGCGGATTTCTATCCAAGGGCCCCATTTACAGCCCTTTGAAGTGGTAAAATGGAAGTGTGGAAAAAAATAGATTTTTTTAAGCGCCTCTGAGAGGTTCAAAGCATTGGCCAATTATCTTAGGGAGCCTTCACACGATGTAACGCTGCGCTCATTCTGATCGTAAAAACACATTCAGAATGAGCGTGTAAAAAGCAGCTCCCATTGACTTGAATGGGAGCCGGCATACGTGCCCCACTGTAGAGGGGCTGCCAGCAATGTCCTTCGTCAGTATGAGCAGGGAACGTGGACTAGGATGTGGATACCCAGCTGTATATCCACACCACAGTCCTGGTACTGGAGAGGGGCTGCCAGCAGCAGCAGGGGACATGGGCGAGGACGTGGCTATCCAGCTGGGTATCCACTCCAGAGTTCAGGTACTGGAGAGAAGCTGCCAGCACCCAATTTACTCTTCCTCCTCATACTCCTCCTCCTCCTCCTCCAACCCCAGCACCTACTCCTGAATGTGATAAAAAAAAAAAATTAGTTTTTTTTATTAAAAAAAAAAAATTCCAGTATACCACCCCCCCCCAGGGGCTTGCAACTCAATTTTTAGGGCTTCAGCCCAAGGGCCTGCAAGATAATTTGTTAGGGCTCACCCCCAAGGGGCTGAAATCTAATTTTTTAGGGGTCACCCCAAGGGCCAAAAAAATAAAACACTGCTGCTACATGGCTCTAGTGACCCCAAGGGCCAAAAAATAACACACTGTTTCTGCATGGCTCTAGTCACCCCAAGGGCCAAAAGCACTGTATTTTAAAGGCTCTAGTCACTCCAAGGGCCAAAAACACTGCTTTTTAAAGGCTCTACTCATGCCAAGGGCCAAAAACACTGCTTTTTAAAGGCTCTACTCACTCCAAGGGCCAAAAACACTGCGTTTTAAAGGCTGTACTCACGCCAAGGGCCAAAAACACTGTATTTTAAAGGCTCTACTCACTCCAAGGGCCAAAAACACTGCTTTTTAAAGGCTCTACTCACTCCAAGGGCCAAAAGCACTGTATTTTAAAGGTATTTTCCAATAGATTTTTGAGTGTGGGAAGTGTGTAGTTGTTAGGCTGTGATAGTGGGGTAAAACAGTGACTTTGGTGTGTTAGATGCCCCCAGACATGCTTCCCCTGCTGTTCCAGTTGCATTACAGGGTGTTGGCATCATTTCTCGAGGTGTCATAGTGGACTTGGTGACCCTCCTGAGTCGAATTGTGGGATCCCCTGAAACGAAGCATTTTCTCCCATAGACTATAATGGGGTTTGAATAGTCGAATATTGAGCGGCTATACGAAACGAATAACGAACATTGAATATTTTACTGTTCGCTCATTACCACTGGTAGAGTATCTTGTGGATATTGCCAACCATAGACAAGTCTCTGCCCAGCTCTGGATGGCAACAAAGGCTTCTGAGGCCGGGTAATCTCTCACCCTGTGGGTCAATGTCTACTTGGTGTTCAACATGCAGAAAAACTAGAGAAGACTACCGTAATACAAATGACAAAATGAATCCTATGTCCAAAACCAGAGTTGGCTGGTCCAAGCGAAAGCAGTGGTGGATTTGTGGATTCACAGGCTTGAATCCCATCATGACCCTATAGGGGTCCACATATCTTTTAGTAGGGCTAATAGGGCCAGGAGGTTGTAGACAGGTCTATTACATTACCAAAGATAATCAAAGGAGGTGGTAATTCAATCAGAGTCATTAAGGGCCATGGGGTGTCTACACATTTTTGAAGGTTCCTTAACACTAGTACCATGGTAGATAAGACACAAAGGCAATATTTATCATCCACACAAAATCTCTGGGGAGCAAATGGATTATCTAAATGTCATTAGAAGAGGGGAGGAGAGCCATTAGGCCAGCACAATGGGGTATTTTTGATTGTTGTAGGAAGAATTTGGTTTTTTTCCTGCTGGAGATATCTAACCAATTTGTAGGGCTGTGGTATATAGGTATACAGCTATGGAAGCTGCCATGATGCCTCCGTCCTGTAGACTAGACTAACGTATCAACCTCAGTTACAGGAGAAATCAGCAAGGCAAAATTAATCTTAAAATGTCCCCCAAGGTCTGTTATGACCCCCATGTAGGAGGGGCATACAGTGTAAATAAATAAATAAAAAAGGCAAAAACATGACATAAAAGCTAAGCCCTGGGGCAACATGGAGGCTCACTGGTTAGCACTGCAGCCTTGCAGCACTGGAGTCCTGGGTTTGTATCCTGCCAGGAACAACATCTGCAAGGAGTTTGTATGTTCTCCCTGGGTTTTTGTGGATTTCCTCCCATTCTACAAAGACATACTGATAGGAAAAAAAATATGTAATGTACACTCACCGGCCACTTTATTAGGTACACCATGCTAGTAACGGGTTGGACCCCCTTTTACCTTCAGAACTGCCTCAATTCTTCGTGGCATAGATTCAACAAGGTGCTGGAAGCATTCCTCAGAGATTTTGGTCCATATTGACATGATGGCATCACACAGTTGCCGCAGATTTGTCGGCTGCACATCCATGATGCGAATCTCCCGTTCCACCACATCCCAAAGATGCTCCTCTATTGGATTGAGATCTGGTGACTGTGGAGGCCATTGGAGTACAGTGAACTCATTGTCATGTTCAAGAAACCAGTCTGAGATGATTCCAGCTTTATGACATGGCATTGCATTATCCTGCTGAAAGTAGCCATCAGATGTTGGGTACATTGTGGTCATAAAGGGATGGACATGGTCAGCAACAATACTCAGGTAGGCTTTGGCGTTGCAACGATGCTCAATTGGTACCAAGGGGCCCAAAGAGTGCCAAGAAAATATTCCCCACACCATGACACCACCACCACCAGCCTGAACCGTTGATACAAGGCAGGATGGATCCATGCTTTCATGTTGTTGACGCCAAATTCTGACCCTACCATCCGAATGTCGCAGCAGAAATCGAGACTCATCAGACCAGGCAACGTTCTTCCAATCTTCAATTGTCCAATTTCGATGAGCTTGTGCAAATTGTAGCCTCAGTTTCCTGTTCTTAGCTGAAAGGAGTGGCACCCGGTGTGGTCTTCTGCTGCTGTAGCCCATCTGCCTCAAAGTTGGACGTACTGTGCGGCGTTCAGAGATGCTCTTCTGGCTACCTTGGTTGTAACGGGTGGCTATTTGAGTCACTGTTGCCTTTCTATCAGCTCGAACCAGTCTGGCCATTCTCCTCTGACCTCTGGCATCAACAACGCATTTCCGCCCACAGAACTGCCGCTCACTGGATGTTTTTTCTTTTTCGGACCATTCTCTGTAAACCCTAGAGATGGTTGTGCGTGAAAATCCCAGTAGATCAGCAGTTTCTGAAATACTCAGACCAGCCCTTCTGGCACCAACAACCATGCCACGTTCAAAGGCACTCAAATCACCTTTCTTCCCCATACTGATGCTCGGTTTGAACTACAGGAGATTGTCTTGACCATGTCTACATGCCTAAATGCACTGAGTTGCCGCCATGTGATTGGCTGATTAGAAATTAAGTGTTAACGAGCAGTTGGACAGGTGTATCTAATAAAGTGGCCGGTGAGTGTATGTATATAGAGCATCTCGATCTCCGGTCCTTACTGGGGTATTGTTATTTAAAGGGAATGGGTTGTCAGAAAATTACCCTTTTTATCAAGTCATAAACTATATTAGGCGTAGTGGCAAGAGTTGGAATTGCAGAATTTTAAGGATATTTTAACCCCTTCCCGCCGATGGCATTTTTTGAATTTCGTTTTTCGTTTTTGACTCCCCTCCTTCTAAACACCATAACTTTTTTATTTCTCCACTCCCAGAGCCATATGAGGTCTTAATTTTTGCGGGACAAATTTTTCTTCATGATGCCACCATTAATTATTCTATATAATGTACTGGGAAGCAGGAAAAAAATTCAGAATGGGGTGGATTTGAAGAAAAAATGCATTTCTGCGACTTTCTTACGGGCTTTGGTTTTACGGCGTTCACTGTGCAACCAAAATGACATGTCCCCTGTATTCTGTGTTTCGGTACGGTTCCAGGGATACCAAATTTATATGGTTTTATTTACATTTTGACCCCTTAAAAAAACTGTTAAAAATTTTTTTTTCTAAAAGTCGCCATATTCCGACGCCTGTAACTTTTTTTTATATGTAAGTGTATTGGGATGCATAGGGCGTCTTTTTTTGCGGGGCCGGGTGTACTTTTTAGTTCTACCATTTTCGGGAAATGTTATTGCTTTGATCACTTTTTATTCAAATTTTTATCAGAATCAAAACAGTGAAAAAACGGCAGTTTGGCACTTTTGACTATTTTTCCCGCTACGGCGTTTACCGAACAGGAAAAATATTTTTATAGATTTGTAGAGCGGGCGATTTCGGACGCGGGGATACCTAACATGTATATGTTTCACAGTTTTTAACTACTTTTATATGAGTTCTAGCGAAAGGGGGGTGATTTGAACTTTTAATACTTTTTATATTTTTTTATATTTTTTTTTACTGTTTTTTTAAAAATTTTTTTTTTTGCATTTATTAGACCCCCTAGGGGTGTTGAACCCCAGGGGGTCTGATCACTAATGCAATGCATTACAATGCTAATGCATTGCAATGCATTGCAAAAAATCATCCTCTCTTTTGCAGGCTGCATAGACCAGCCTGCAAAAGAGAGAATTTGCAGACAAGCCTGGGAGCCTTGTACAGGCTCCCGGCTGTCATGGCAACATGACGTCAGCCCTGGAGCATGCTCCAGGAGCTGGCGATCCCGGACAAAATGGCGGCGCCCATGTGCCGCCGGGAAAATGGCGCCTCCGGCGCCTTTGACCGCGGCGCCGGAGGGGTTAATGCCTCCGATCGGTCCGGGGACCGATCGGAGGCATTAGAGCCGGTTGTCTACTGCTTAAAGCAGTAGACACCCAGCGGCTATGGCGGCCGCCCGGCTCCCGGGCGGTCGCCATAGTTACAGACCCGACATGCGCCGTACTATTACGGCGCATGTCGAGAAGGGGTTAAAATACAAATAATAACATGCAAAATTAAAAACAACATAATTGATTTAAAATATATGTGGCTGTTTATGTGAAAAGGGCCCACATTGTCGATATGGAGTTCTTGGTATCATTGTAACGGTTATGGTGTAACATTGTCCGAAACAGCAAAAAAATTTTATTGAAAGCACAATTGACATATTTTTAAATAAAATTTTTGCATAAAACAAAATTGTGATTTTTTTACCCAAATATGTTTTGGACTATTTTCTCTATAATTAGTATCGACGATCTGGGCCCTTTTCACGTAAACAGCCACATATATATATATATATATATATATATATATATATATATATATGTTTAATATAAAAAAAAAAATGATTTTCAACAATAACTTATTTCCCTTTAGGCTGAGGCCCCACGTTGCTGAAACCCAGCGTTTTTTTGTTGCAGATTTTGTTGCGGTTTTTTGAGCCAAAGCCAAGAATGGCTACAAGAGGCATGAGAAATATATAAAGCATACACTATATTACCCGTGGGTCCAATTAAAAACATAACTTTTATTTCATATATAGTAAAATAGCAACTACCGTATTTTTCGGACTATAAGACGCACCCAGGTTTTAGAGGAGAAAAATAGGGAAAAAAAATTTTCAGGCAAAAAATGGTAAAATATTTAATATATGGGAGTTGTAGTTTTGGAACAGCTGCAAGACCACATTGACAGGTGACCCTGCAGCTGTATGGGGATGTATAGGGCGTTTTTTTTGTGGGGCCAGCTGTACTTTTTAGATATACCATTTTGGGAAATGTTTATTGCTTAGATCACCTTTTATTTAATTCAGAGGCAAAACAGAGAGAAAAACCTGGCGGTTTAGCACTTTTGATTTTGACGTTCACTGTACATAAAAATATTAGTAGACCGGGCATTTTCAGACACAGGGATACCTAATGTGTATGTTTCACAGTAATGTTATACTTTTATATGTATTCTAGGGAAAGGAGGTGAACTTTTATTTATTTTATTTTTTATTATATTTTTTTAAGTGTTTTTTTTTTTTTTTTTTTTTTTTTTACTATTTTATTATCCCCCGCCTAGGGGGCTTGAACCTGCAATCATTTGATTGCAAGTCCCATAGACGGCAATACAAGTGTATTGCCGTCTATGGGAGATTCTATACATTACTATCGCGGAGTGTCATAGACCAGCCGCGATAGTAATATATATCTATGACAGGCCTGGGAGCCTTCATTAGGCTCCCAGCTGTCATTGGAACAGGTCGGCTCCTGCGGCCTCGCCGTGCAGGAGCCGGCCTGCATCACTAAAGGTATGGGGCCGGTGGGGACCGGCCCCGGGGCTGACTGCCGGGACCTGCAGAGGAGGAGTGGATTTGCAGCATGGCCGCGCTACTGCCACCGCTGGTTTTCTTCAGCGGCAGGAGCGTGGCAATCTGCAGGCCCCGGCAGCTAAGACAGTCCCCGGCATCTGCTGTAATAGACCGGCGGATGCCGGGGAGTGTCTTAGCTGCCGGGGCCTGCAGATTGTCACGCTCCTGCCGCTGAAGAAAACCAGCGGTGGCAGTAGCGCGGCCATGCTGTAAATCCGCTCCTCCCCCCACATTCAGACTATAAGACGCACCCTCATTTTCCTCCGAAATTTGGGGGGAAAAAAGTGCGTCTTATAGTCCGAAAAATACGGTAAGTGCTTGCCACCCACTTGTGTGTGTATAGATACATATACCTGGAGATCCCAGACACACTCAATGTGAAATTCTACCCAGTGACATAAAAACATAAAAATCCCTATATCTACTCAGGACTGTAGATTGTTAATCCCTAGCATACAGGTTAATACTGAAGGCCACACTAACCTGTAGGATATGTGCTGGCGACTTTGTTCAACATATATGTAGCGGCATTAGCAGAAATATTAGATAATTTAACTATTGGGTGTGGAATTCTGACTATGGTTTGCCTGGTCAGCCTCTGTTGCATATACAGTCCTATGAAAAAGTTTGTGCCCCCCTGTTAATCTTAATCATTTTTAGTTCTAAATATTTTGGTGTTTGCAGCAGCCATTTCATGTTGGTATATATCATATAACTGATGGACACACTAATATTTCAGGATTGAAATGAGGTTTATTGTACTAACAGAAAAAGTGCAATATGCATTAAACCAAAATTTGACCGGTGCAAAAGTCTGGGCACCTCAACAGAAAAGTGACATTAATATTTAGTAGATCCTCCTTTTGCCTCTAGTCGCTTCCTGTAGCTTTTAATCAGTTCCTGGATCCTGGATGAAGGGATTTTGGACCATTCCTCTTTACAAAACAATTCAAGTTCAGTTCAGTTTGATGGTGGCCGAGCATGGACAGCCCGCTTCAAATCATCCCACAGATGTTCAGTGATATTCAGGTCTGGGGACTGGGATGGCCATTCCAGAACATTGTAATTGTTCCTCTGCATGAATACCCCTGTCCCACAGGCCCGATGCCTTGGGGTAACCCTGGACTCTGACCTATCCTTCAAGCTACATATTCAAGCCCTCAACACCTCCTGCCGCCTCCAGCTCAAGAACATCCACCGAATTCGCCCCTTCCTCACCCAGGAAACTACCAAGATGCTTGTCCAGGCCCTCATAATCTCCCGCCTAGACTACTGCAACACCCTTCTCCATGGACTCCCAGCTAACACCCTCGCCCCCCTCCAGTCCACCTTAAACTGCGCTGCTCGCTTAATCCACCTCACCCCCCGATCTTCATCGGCTGCACCCCTCTGCCAGTCCCTCCACTGGCTAACTATAGCCCAGCAAATTGAGTTCAAGCTACTAACGCTAACACACAAAGCCATCCACACCCTGTCCCCTCCATATATCTCTGACCTAATCTCCCGCTACCTGCCCACACGTAACCTCAGATCCTCCAATGACCTCCTACTCCGCTCTGCTCTCATCCGCTCCTCACACAACCGTCTCCAAGATTTCTCCCGTGCATCCCCCATACTCTGGAACTCCTTACCAAGACACATATGACTGACCCCCACAATCACAGGCTTCAAGAAAGCCCTGAAGACTCACCTATTCAGGAAGGCCTACAACCCCCAATAACACTATCACCGCACCGCCATCTGTACAGTCTCCCCCTCTCCTTCTGTCTCTACCCCCTTCCCTCATAGATTGTAAGCCCTCGCGGGCAGGGCCCTCTACCCCACTGTGCCAGTCGGTCATTGTTAGCATTATATCTACCTGTATATTCTGTGTATTGTATGTAAACCCCCAAATGTAAAGCACCATGGAATTAATGGTGCTATATAAATAAATAATAATAATAATAATGCCTTAGTCGATTTGGAGCAGTGTTTTGGATCATTGTCTTGCTGAAATATCCATCCTCGGCGTAACTTCAACTTCGTCACTGATTCTTGAATTTTATTCTCAAGAATCTGCTGATACTGAGTGGAATCCATGCGACCCTCAACTTTAACAAGATTCCCGATGCCGGCATTGGCTACACAGCCCCAAAGCATGATGGAACCTCCACCAAATTTTACAGTGGCTAGCAAGTGTTTTTCTTGGAATGCTGTTTTGATTTTTTTTGGACGCCATGCATAACGCCTTTTTGTATGACCAAACAACTCAATCTTTGTTTCATCAGTCCACAGGACCTTCTTCCAAAATGAAACTGGCTTGTCCAAATGTGCTTTTGCATACCTCAGGCGACTCTGTTTGTGGCGTGCTTGCAGAAACGGCTTCTTTCTCATCACTCTCCCATACAGCTTCTCCTTGTGCAAAGTGCGCTGTATAGTTGACCGATGCACCGTGACACCATCTGCAGCAAGATGATGCTGCAGCTCTTTGGAGGTGGTCTGTGGAGTGTCCTTGACTGTTCTCACCATTCTTCTTCTCTGCCTTTCTGATATTTTTCTTGGCCTGACACTTCTGGGCTTAACAAGAACTGTCCCTGTGGTCTTCCATTTCCTTAGTATGTTCCTCACAGTGGAAACTGACAGGTTAAATCTCTGAGACAACTTTTTGTATCCTACCCCTGAACAACTATGTTGAACAATCTTTGTTTTCAGATCATTTGAGAGCGGGCTGTCCATGCTCGGCGACCATCAAACTGAACTGAACGCGAATTGTTTTGTAAAGAGGAATGGTCCAAAACACCTTCATCCAGGATCCAGGAACTGATTAAAAGCTACAGGAAGCGACTAGAGGCTGTTATCTTTGCAAAAGGAGGATCTACTAAATATTAATGTCACTTTTCTGTTGAGGTGCCCAGACTTTTGCAGTGGTCAAATTTTGGTTTCCCCCTACGCCCAACAGCAGCACAACTGGGGTATTCCTGCCCCTATGAGCTGTTAGGACAGGTGGAATTTTTAATTACCTAACAGCTTTTGACCTCTATAAGAGGCCGGAAGACCTGCTCCTCCCTTGTGTTTTTTTCTGTCCTGTGGGACAGGACAGGTGGTCAGGGGGGGAGCAGATGTTCTGACCTCCTATAGGGGTCCACTACTCTCCCCCACCGGTACCTGACAGCAGAAGATCTTTTTTCTGGACATCCTCTTTTTTCAGCAGAGGTCCCCTTCTCCCGGCGGGGACCCTGCCGGCTCGTGCACGCTCCTGTCCGGCTGGCGCGCCGGGTCGGGGCTTTCCCCTAGGAACGCTAGACCTAGGAACCTTTCTCAGGTTCCTCCGGTCCGCCGTCTAATAGGGTCCGCCGCACATGCCAGTGCGCGGGTCTCGCGGCGGACGGGAAGAGAACAACCCCTAGACACGAGCATTGCACGGTAGTTCGGGAGGGGGGTCCCCCGGTCCTGGGGACCATACCTGGGTCAGATCCCCCTCCCCCTGTCTTCTCCCCTCCCCTTTTTTTCATGAGATTCTGGCTCCGTTGTAGCCCCTACCCCTTGGGCGGGGCTCCGGGCAAAACCCCGCCCCCTGGCCTATTTAAGTCCCCTTAGAGCTTCAGTTAGTGCTTGTCGCTCCGGTTGCAAGCACATCAGTTAGTGAAGCTCCCTGGTCAATTTCTGTGCTGGAGAACTGTCTTCATTGACTAAGGTTTGGTGGACATGGCCGGGGGGGGGGGGGGGGAGGGAGGTTGGAGAGTTGCATCTCTGAGTGCAGTAAGTAGTTAGTGTATCCTTTTTCTTCCTCCTCAGAATGTCTTCTTCTTCCTCCACTGTTCCGCCTAGAAGGAAGGCTACTTCCAAAAGGAAGCATCTGGCGTGCGCTTCTTGTAGAGTGCCGCTGCCTGATGACTCCCAATATCGCTTCTGTCAGGGGTGCAGGGCCCCCTCTGTTGAAACAACTCCCATGCGAGAGATGGTGTCCTGGGTGAAGGGGTACGTCCAGGACTCCATGAAAAGAATGGAAGCCGTCTCCCTGGCCAAGAGGCCACGGCTGGATTGCGAATTGTCCCTGCCGCCTCTGGAAAAGCTGCGCCTCAGGGATGTGGAGTCGTCTTCTAGTACGGAGGAGGAGAAGGAGATTTTTCCCCTGGACAAAATGTCCAGAGTATTCAAGACCCTAAGAATCAGAGACCGGGAAGGCGGGGAAGGCTCTAGCCGTAGGTCTCGTACCTTCAGGCCCTCTTCGGAGATGCTCCGCCTGATGGAGGGCGAATGGAGGCACCCGGAGAGATCCTTTGCGCCATCCACACGCTTCAAGGCACTTTTTCCCGTCTCTGAGAGTCAACTAAAGGCGTGGGGTCCCCCGCCAAAGGTGGACGTCGCCGTGGCCAAGTTATCAAGGCGCTCCATCCTTCCATCAAAGGACGGCTCGGGCCTCAGGGACCCCATGGATCGCCGAGTCGAAGGATCTTTGAGGCGTGTATATTCGTCCGCCTCTGCCCAGGCCTCTTTGGGCATGGTCGCGAATGAGGTAGCAACTGGCTTACGCGCAGAACTGTCATCCCTGGCCAAGGACATCGATTCCGGCGTGGATCGTGATGATCTCCTTGCGGCAGTGTCCGACATCACGCTGTTGGTGGATCACCTGACAGAAGCTACCCATTTTCAGACCCGGCCAGCGGCGATCCGGGAAAGGAAGAGGTCGGGGCTCATCTCGTGGCCGTAAGAATGCCCCCTTCTAATTCCCTCTCAGTACACCCCCCCCTTCCTACTCCCCCCCCCTCCCCTGGGGTGGGCGGTCGTCTTTCCCACTATGTGGAGGCCTGGCGGCAGAATATTTGGGACCCCTGGGTCATCCAGATGATCCAGGAAGGTTATAAAATTAATTTTGTTTCCCAGCCGCCAGAGAAGATGGTAAGAACCCGCCCTCTTCAGGGCCCCAAACAACTTCATCTGGAGAGATTGATTCAGGAGTACGTGGACAAGGCCGCGCTAGAGATGGTTCCTCGCGCAGAACAAGGCACAGGCGTCTACTCTCCAGTCTTCTTGGTCCCCAAGCCATCAGGCGAGTGGCGTATGATCATCGATCTCAGGTATCTGAATCACTTCATCCGCAGGCTGCGGTTTCGCATGGAAACCATAAGGTCAGTACTACCTTTCATGCACCCTGGAGATCACTTCGTCACTCTGGACCTGAAGGACGCCTACCTCCACGTACCCATCTTTCTGGCACACCGAAAGTTCCTAAGGATTGCCGTAGACATACAGGGGAAAGAGGCGCACTTCCAGTTCGCAGCCCTCCCGTTCGGCATATCCTCCGCCCCCCACACCTTCACAAAGGTCATAGCTCCGGTCGCTGCCGCCCTGCGCCTTCAAGGCATATTCATAGTCCCGTACCTGGACGACTGGCTTCTGAAGGCTCATTCAAAGGAGGTTCTTACCACGCAGGTGCAGACCGTCGTAGCTCTACTAGACAAGCTGGGGTGGCTGGTAAACTGGCACAAGTCAGTGATGGTGCCATCAACACGAGTTCAGTTCCTGGGACTTATTCTAGACTCTCTCAACATGACGGTCTCTCTACCCTCTCCTCGCAAAAGGAAAATTGCTCGGGCGGCACATCATTTGTCTTCCACACGGAAGGTCACCATCAGGACGGCGATGAAGGTCCTCGGATTGATGTCCGCTGCCCTAGATGCAGTTCCTTGGGCCCTATGGCATATGCGCCCTCTACAGAACGAGATCTTGAGAGTCTGGAATCACAGTCCTTCAGGTTTACAGAAGCCAATCCAGTTAACCATCAGCACCCGGCAAACCTTGCCCTGGTGGACCCATCTGCGAGATGGGAAGTCCTCGGTCCAGCCCGTCTGGACCCTGTTGACTACAGATGCCTCCCTCACAGGCTGGGGAGCTCATCTGGGGGAGACCCCGGTTCAAGGTACATGGAATCAGCGGGAGAGGACGCACTCATCCAACTGGCGCGAGCTTACCGCAGTTCATCGAGCCCTTCTGTCATTTGCACCACTTCTACGAGGGAAAGCGGTCAAAGTAAGATCAGACAATCTGACGACAGTCCACTACATCAACAAGCAGGGAGGAACCAGGTCCCCCTCGCTCATGCAAGTCACCAACCTGATCTTCTCCTGGGCAGAACGAAACCTCTCCCAGCTGGCCGCGGTACATATCCAGGGCCGCCTGAACATCCTAGCGGATCAACTCAGCAGAGGCCGGCCGACCGCAGGCGAATGGTCCCTGAACCAGGACATCTTCCACTACCTGACCAGGAGGTGGGGTCTCCCCGAGGTGGATCTGATGGCCACCCAACACAATGCCAAAGTAGAAAGGTTTTGCTCCCTGTACCGGAAAGACAACCCTTTAGCTGTGGATGCCCTGTCAATACCATGGAGGTTCGAACTGGCATACGTGTTCCCTCCCATCCCGATGATACCGAAGGTATTGGCGAAACTCAGGCAGGACCAGACTTCGGCAATAGTGATCATGCCGTTCTGGCCAAAAAGGGCATGGTTCACCGACCTTATCCTTATGAGTCGGGGGAACTACTGGAGGCTTCCACCAGTCAGGAACCTGGTGTCACTGAACAGTCGGCCGTGCCTGGGCCTAGACAAATTCAACCTCACTGCCTGGAGGCTAACCGCGCCATACGCGCAGAGGATTGTCCCAGGGAGTGCTAAGTACCTTAGCCCATTCAAGAGCAGAGGCAACCAATCAGAGCTACCAAAGGATCGCCCGGATATTCCGAGATTGGTGTACAGGCAGCCACCGCGATCCAGACAGAGATGCAGTCCTAGAGTTCTTACAGAACAGCTTGGAGAGAGGACTAGCACCTGCCACCCTCAAGGTTCAAGTGTCAGCTCTATCTGCTCTCCTGGAGACACGGTTATCACAAGATCCTCTTGTCAAACAGTTCCTTAGGGGGGCTGCCAGGCTCCGCCCCCAGGTACGGCCCCCTGTCCCCAGGTGGGACCTGGCCGCGGTTCTACAAGGGCTATGTGCGCCCCCCTTCGAACCATTATCTGAAGTGGACTGGAAGTACCTGTCATTTAAAGTGACCTTTCTGTTGGCAATAACCTCCGCCAAGAGGGTTGGCGAATTGCAGGCTCTAGCAGCCTCCGAACCTTTCATAACTTTCTTTCCTGACAGAGTACAGCTAAGGTTCGTCCCAGGATTCTTGCCGAAGGTACCCACACTTCAGAACACCAATCAAGTGATCACCCTACCGGGGTTCTTTCCCTCCCCTGCCACTGAGCAGGAGGAGAAGCTACACACCCTGGATCTGGTAAGAGCACTACGTATCTACCTGGATCGTACAGCACCGTTCCGAAGATCAGAGAATCTTCTGGTTAATGTGTTTGGCCACAATAGAGGCGCTAAAGCATCAAAGGTAACCCTGTCTAGATGGATCAGAGAAGCTATCAGCTGTTCCCTACGGGCTCAGAATCTTCCTGTTCCAGATTTCCTACGAGCCCATGCCACCCGATCAGTGGCGACATCATGGGCAGAGACACGGTTCCTCTCTCTAGAGCAGATATGTGCTGCAGCCTCTTGGAGCTCACAGCTGACTTTTGCCAAACACTACAGATTGGACTGGCGTACGGCCGATGCTACAGCATTTGGGCACTCCGTCTTGGCATCAGCTTGCCAGGAGGTCCCGCCCTAGGGGAGATAATACTTGCTAAATCCCCAGTTGTGCTGCTGTTGGGCGTAGGGGGAAAGAAAGATTATGAATGATAATCTGTTTTCCCTTAGCCCAAACAGCAGCACAAGGCTCCCTCCCTAAGAGGTGCTATTGTACAGATTTTGTGTATGTGTGTAGCTCTTGGCATAGATTGCTCTGTATATCATACTTGTTACTAACACAAGGGAGGAGCAGGTCTTCCGGCCTCTTATAGAGGTCAAAAGCTGTTAGGTAATTAAAAATTCCACCTGTCCTAACAGCTCATAGGGGCAGGAATACCCCAGTTGTGCTGCTGTTTGGGCTAAGGGAAAACAGATTATCATTCATAATCTTTCTTTAATGCATATTGCACATTTTCTGTTAGTACAATAAACCTCATTTCAATCCTGAAATATTACTGTGTCCATCAGTTATTAGATATATCAAACTGAAATGGCTGTTGCAAATACCAAAATATTTAGAACTAAAAATGATTAAGATTAATAGGGGTGCCCAAACTTTTTCATAGGACTGTATATGCTCCCCCACGTCAGTCCACTACAATGACCCACATTAGCCTAATACATAGAATCAATCTGCCATGCCCTCCTATGGTTGTCAAAGAGTTAACCTAGTCCTCAACGCGTTACACCATTAAGGATTGTCAGGAGGACGATGTATTCGATATATTCGCTAGATACAGGATGATTTGCAGTGCACTTCCCGGGGCCTTGATGGTAGACCCCGGTACATATGTAGCCTCCTAATTAGGAAGCTTTTTTTGGACCTTGCTGCATTTTAGGAGCTTTTTTTTGTAAAAACAGCTTAAAAAAAAGCCAGGCTGTTTTTCCCTC
The DNA here is from genome assembly GCF_031893055.1 of Leptodactylus fuscus. Classification (NCBI taxonomy): domain Eukaryota; kingdom Metazoa; phylum Chordata; class Amphibia; order Anura; family Leptodactylidae; genus Leptodactylus; species Leptodactylus fuscus. The sequence goes on along the minus strand of NC_134267.1, from coordinate 21,389,433 downwards.
CTGTAAAGTGAATGGGTCGAAAAAAAGGCGTCGCTTTTTTTCCGCACGGTTTTTTGCCATTCACTTCTATTACTTTCTTCAGGCGGAAAACGCCTGAAGAAAGGTCATGTCGCTTCTTTTTTTCCGCTACCAGAAAAATCTGCTAGCAGAAAAAAAAAAGCTAGCAGTCTACATAGACCACTATTGTAAAGGGGCTGATTTTGAAGCAAAATCCGCTGTCAGAATCAGTCTCTTTGCCTCCGTGTGAACTAGCACTAAAAGATTTGGTTCATGGGGTCCTCTCCCAGATTTGGTACATGGGGTCCTCGGGTTTCCATGGGTAACTACTTTTTTGAGCAGAAGTGGTCAACCCAAGTGCAAGTGTGAATCTAGAGTCACTGTTGATACTGAGCACAGGCCTCTGTAGTTATGTTACTATGGCAGAATGTTCCGGATTCTACAGAAGTATAAAATATTTGAGACTGCTCTGAATAAAACAGTGGGAAAGGTTTTTATAATACTCCCCCAGGTAACCCGTCTGGGCCTTTACAAGATATGGGAGACTCGACTGCTTCTTGGACTGGCCCTGAAGCGCTTAGAGACAGGACCAGAGACTGCATGGCTTGCTTTCCAGTTGGTGTCATATGAAAGGAGGAACTTTGATTATCTCTCTATATTATAAAAATGAATTCTTGTTTCTGTCTGTCTGTCTGTCTGTTCTCTAATGCGAACCAAACGACTGGACCGATCTTCACCAAATTTGGTACAGAGATACTTCAGATATCCGGGAAGGTTTAAGACGAGACTCCAACTCGCTCGGACGTACCGTTGCTGAGATACAGCATTCCAAACACAATGCCCCCCCCTTAGCCAATACAAACCTGCAAGTCTTTCACTCATATTCCAACTGCAATACACACGGTCACTCCACATACACAACCCAACACTGATATCCAAAATGAGATACACGCATCAGAGGATTAGATACACAGATCAGCACAGAGTATCACACGCCAGAGGATTAGATACACGGGTCTGCACACAGTCCCACACACCAGAGGATTAGATACGCACGTCTGCACACAGTTGTACACGCCATAGGATTAGATACACGCGTCTGCACACAGTACCACATGCAGTAGGATTAGATACGTGCGTCTACACATAGTTCCACACGCCGAAGGATTAGGTACGCGCCTCTTCACACAATACCACACAGGCGAGGATTAGATACGTGTGTGTGCACACAGTACCACACTTTGGAGGATTTATACATGCCTCTGCACACAGTACCACAAGCCAGATAATTAGAAACGCGTCTCAGCATACAGTATCACACGGGGAGGATTAGATACGTGCGTCTACACACAGTACCACATGCCATAGGATTAGATACGCCCGTCTGCACACAGTACCACATGCCGGGGGATTGGATACACGCCTCTTCACACAATACCACACAGGGGAGGATTAGATACAAGTGTCTTCACACAGTTATACACGCCATAGGATTAGATACACGCGTCTGCACACAGTACCACATGCCGTAGGATTAGATACGCGCGTCTACACACAGTACCACATGCCGTAGAATTAGATACACGGGTCTGCACACAGTACCACACACCAGAGGATTAAATACGCACTTCTGCATACATTTCCACACACTGAAGGATTTGATACGCGCGTCTGCACACGGTTCCACATGCCGAAGGATTAGATACAGGTGTCTACACACAGTTCCACACTCCAGAGGATTAGATACGCACGTCTGCACACATTTGTACACGCCATAGGATTAGATACACGCATCTGCACAGAGTACCACATGCCTTAGGATTAGATACACGCGTCTACACACAGTTCCACACGCCAGAGGATTAGATACATGTGTCTTCACACAGTTGTACACGCCATAGGATTAGATACACGCGTCTGCACACAGTACCACATGCCGTAGGGTTAGATACGCCATAGGATTAGATACACGCGTCTGCACACAGTACCACATGCCGTAGGATTAGATACGCGCGTCTACACACAGTACCACATGCCGTAGGATTAGATACGCGTTTCTGCACACAGTACCACATGCCGTAGGATTAGATACGCGCGTCTACACACAGTTCCACACTCCAGAGGATTAGATACGCGCATCTGCACACATTTGTACACACCATAGGATTAGATACACACGTCTGCACAGAGTAACACATGTCGTAGGATTAGATACACGCGTCTGCACACAGTACCACATGCAGTAGGATTAGACACCCGCGTCTACACACAGTTCCACACGCCGAAGGATTAGATATGCACCTCTTCACTCAATACCACACAGGGGAGGATTAGATACATGCCTCTGCACACAGTACCACAAGCCAGAGAATTAGATACGTGCAGCACACAGTATCACACGGGGAAGGATTAGATACGCACGTCTGCACACAGTACCACACGGGGGAGGATTAGACGCGCGTCTACACACAGTACCGCATGCCGTAGGATTAGATACGCGTGTCTGCACACAGTACCACATGCCGGGTGATTGGATACACGCGTCTACACACAATTCCACGCGCTGTAGGATTAGATACACGCCTCTTCACACAATACCACACAGGGGAGGATTAGATACACGCGTCTGCACACAGTACCACATGCCATAGGATTAGATACGCGCGTCTTCACACAGTACCACATGCCGTAGGGTTAGATACGCGTGTCTGCACACAGTACCACATGCCGTAGGATTAGATACGCGCGTCTACACACAGTACCGCATGCCGTAGGATTAGATACGCGTGTCTGCACACAGTACCACATGCCGGGTGATTGGATACGCGCGTCTACACACAGTTCCACGCGCTGTAGGATTAGATACACGCCTCTTCACACAATACCACACAGGGGAGGATTAGATACACGCGTCTGCACACAGTACCACATGCCATAGGATTAGATACGCGCGTCTTCACACAGTACCACATGCCGTAGGGTTAGATACGCGTGTCTGCACACAGTACCACATGCCGTAGGATTAGATACGCGCGTCTACACACAGTTCCACACTCCAGAAGATTAGATACGCGCGGCTGCACACATTTGTACACACCATAGGATTAGATATACACGTCTGCACAGAGTACCACATGCCGTAGGCTTAGATACACGCATCTACACACAGTTCCACACTCCAGAGGATTAGATACGCGCGTCTACACACAGTTCCACACTCCAGAGGATTGGATACGCACGTCTACACACAGTTCCACACTCCAGAAGATTAGATACGCGCGGCTGCACACATTTGTACACACCATAGGATTAGATACACACGTCTGCACAGAGTACCACATGCCGTAGGCTTAGATACACGCGTCTACACACAGTTCCACACTCCAGAGGATTAGATACGTGCGTCTACACACAGTTCCACACTCCAGAGGATTGGATACGCGCGTCTGCACACAGTTGTACACGCCATAGGATTAGATACACGCGTCTGCACAGTACCACATGCCTTAGGATTAGATACGCGCGTCTACACACAGTACCACACTCCAGAGGATTAGATACGCATGTCTACACACAGTTCCACACTCCAGAGGATTAGATACGCGCGTCTACACACAGTTGTACACGCCATAGGATTAGATACACACCTCTGCACACAGTACCACATGCAGTAGGATTAGACACCCGCGACTACACATAGTTCCACACGCCGAAGGATTAGATACGCACCTCTTCACTCAATACCACACAGGGGAGGATTAGATACGTGTGTGTGCACACAGTATCACACTTTGGAGGATTAGATACATGCCTCTGCACACAGTACCACAAGCCAGAGAATTAGATACGCGTCTCAGCACACAGTATCACACGGGGGAGGACTAGATACGCGCGACTGCACACAGTACCACACGGGGGAGGATTAGATACGCGCGTCTACACACAGTACCGCATGCCGTAGGATTAGATGCGCGTGTCTGCACACAGTACCACATGCTGTAGGATTAGATACGCGCGTCTACACACAGTTCCACACTCCAGAGGATTAGATACGAGCGTCTGCACACATTTGTACACACCATAGGATTAGATACACACGTCTGCACAGAGTACCACATGCCGTAGGATTAGGTACACGCGTCTACACACAGTTCCACACTCCAGAGGATTAGATACGCGCGTCTACACACAATTCCACACTCCAGAGGATTAGATACGCGCATCTACACACAGTTGTACACGCCATAGGATTAGATACATGCGTCTGCACACAATACCACATGCCGGGGGATTGGATACGCGCGTCTACACACAGTTCCACACGCCGTAGGATTAGATACGCGCCTCTTCACACAATACCACACAGGGGAGGATTAGATACGTGCATCTGAACACAGTACCACACTTTGGAGGATTAGATACAAGCCTCTGCACTCAGTACCACATGCTAGAGAATTATATACGCGTCTCAGCACACAGTTCCACATGGGGGAGGATTAGATACGCGCATCTGCACACAGTACCACACGCCAGAGTATTAGATACGCGCATCTGCACACAGTTTCACTTACTGGAGGATTAGATACGCGCCTCTTCACACAATACCACACGGGGAGGATTAGATATGTGCATCTGCACAAAGTACCACACCAACAAGGATTGGATACTTGCATCTAAACACAGTACTACACGGGGAAGGATTAGATACAGCTTTACTCCTGGTATCCATAACAACTGATCACAGGTTTTTCACTGGCATTCAAAATGAGATACACATAATCACATGACGCTTATGGACATACACACAAACCACATACAAAATACACCAGTGCAAAATTGGACAATTCTTATGGGGCCACTACACAAACATAAAATGTAATATACCCGTGCGAAGCCGGGTCCTCCCTCTAGTAGTTAATAAAGTTGGTTGATAGGTAGATGGAGTTAAGATTAGAGATGAGCGAGTACTATTCAAAATGGCAGTTTCGAATAGCATGCACCCATAGCAATGAATGGGGCAGCCGGCGTTCTGACGCTTAACCACCTGCGTGCCGGCTGCGTCCATTCATTCCTATGGGTGCCTGCTATTCGAAACGTACTCGCTCATCTTTAGTCAATATGTTAAAACTAGGGGGTACGTAGGCGGGCGGGCTCACCTTCTACCGTTGGGGAAACACGGTGAGAGGAACGTACTTCAGTAGTTATATTTGTTAATAGTGTCTAGCTTTGAGAATTGGTTGGGCCTCACCGGCCTCTGTTTTCTCTTTTTCAGATGTCACAGCAGTTGGCGGTTTTCCATGCTGGTGCTTAACAAGATGGCCTCACCTGCACGCGGTCTCGCAGCGTTCGGCAGTCCAGGTAACAACGCGATGCGAAGTGGTCAACACGAAGCTGGCATGGATTTGGTTTATTACATGTTAAGAGTTAATAAAGCTGTGCCCCCACATTATCCAAGTTGTGTTTATTGGAGGGTTAGCGTCAGGCCTGGTTCATATCTGAACTTCATGAACTACTTGTCTCTCGCCATGTTCCGTGCGGACACCGCACAGAAAACACACGGATCCTATTATAGTCTATGGATTCCGTGTGCTTTCATTGCTCATCGCTTGCCAATGCGTTCCTCAAGTGGACTCCCTGGACAGAATACCAAACGCAGGTGTGACCCAGTCCATGCAGACCCTGCTAGAGGTGCAGAGATAAGATAGAAAAGACGGGTATCGTCCTGCCATGCTGTCTGGATTGTTTAAGATAACGTGTCCGAATCTTTGATGTGCGTACAATAGTGTCCTGCATACTTACAATATACATACAATGTCACTATCTCCACATATTGGAGCAGCTGGAGCATTGAGTGACAGTATTTGTAATACGGTAATATAGATATTGGCGGTATGTCTTAGTATATATCATCCAGGGATGGATGGATCGATCTATCTATGACTGCCTATATTAGTATAGGGATCTTGTGCGGTGTCCCCCCTTTTACCAGGCACGTCTGGATCCCCCCCCCCCCCAGGTATTATGTATATCGCTCAGGCTAGCTGTCTGATATCTAGCAGTGAACACTTCCATAAGGTGTTTTGTTTGATCTCCAGCTCTTTGGCTATCTGCTTTGTTTGACTTCCTATGTCCTGTGTTAGGACACATGTCCATAGATCTTTCCACAATAGGTGTTACCCATACACATTAAAGAGGGGAAAAAAAAGAAGACAAACTCAACTAAAAACAAACCTGTGTCTCATGACGTATCTTACATTGCATTAGATTATGTGATGGTATGTTATATATATTCACAAGGACAAGGGTCCAAAAAAAAAAAAAATCTGGAAAATTAAAGGCAAATTCACAAGGACATTAAAAAAAAAAAAACCCCGTCATATAGGAACTTTTTTTTATGCGTTTTGAGGCATAAGCCCCTTACTCATAGCACTTCAAACAAATGGCCAAAACCAGGAATAGATAGCCATGCCAATTAGTCTAATTCAATTTCACTCCAAGATCCATTGTAAAGAAAAACAAACAAAAATTACCATCCATCCAGAAACAGAACCTCACCCCTAGAAGGAGATTTTTCAGTTCCTCTGAATGCGAAGTGTCTAATGGGGAGAGTTTATTTAATAGAAGTTCCTCTAACCAAGCATTTACGACAAGGAGTGATCTGTCAAAAAAACGAAAGCACAGAGCGAGTCGCAAGCAATGCAAAAGTCTAAGATGTTTTACACGCATAAACAAGGAATATTATCATTACTTACTTCTCAAAAAGATATTATTTTGGGACATTCTGAAGAGTCTGATACATCTAGTAGTGTGTTGAATTGTCTTCCCTCATTATATCTAATGATTAGAGACGAGCGAACACTATTTGAAGCAGCCGTTTCGAATAGCACGCTCCCATAGAAATGAATGGACGTAGCCAGCACGTGGGGGGTTAAGCGGCCGGATGCCGGCAAAGTCTGCAGCCGCTTCCATTCATTTCTATGAGAGCGTGCTATTCGAAACGGCTGTTTCGAATAGTGTTCACTCATCTCTACTAATGATTTGCTCTTCCTATTAGGAAGAGGACTTCATTTTGTTCCATCACAAGGCTGATATTCTTTTGAGACATTGCTGGATATCACTAGTTCCTGGAGTCCGTAGGCAGCACAAGCTTGTGTAATTGTGCTGCCTACGGACTCCAGGAAATGAACATTTCTATTTCTGCGTTCCCTAGACCCTTTTTTGAAACAAATCAGATAAATGTTCATATAAATAATAGTGTCCATAATGAATTAGTTGATCTCAACTTTAGGGAACTAATGTGTCTCTTTACATTACAGGGGTTGCAATCCACATGTAACACTGATGCTGTTCGTGATATTCATACCACTACATACAATACATACAATCCTTTTTATTACCCAGTTGATTCCTTTCAATATACTGTTAAAAGGGATTTAAGACAACATTCTGATACTATATCACAGATCAGATTTAAGGATAATCTGACTACCTAGGAAAGGTTGGCCTTGAAGGAATTGCACCATAATGATTCTTTGATTATAAAGATGGCGGATAAGGATGATAAGGTGGTGGTGTTGGATAAATTGGATTATCTCCAGGGTGTCCCGAACATCCTTAATGACACTATTACATATAGAGCCCTCAATCATGATCCCACCGCCACCCTTGAATCTGTTTTATCAGAGGGAGTCAATTTGGGCAATATTCCTGAACTCGGGTTAAGTATCTTAGGGGGGGGGGGGGGGGGTTCACACTTGTGCCCATATCCGCCCGTCAGGTCTCCATCCTATTCCTATGTCCCTTGTGCTCATATGGGATATGTTTTTGACATTTTTGATTTTAAACATTAAAAGTTTTCATACCACTGGATAGATTTTTTGAGATTTATATCATACTATACACTATTCCTGTGATATAACATGTATATTAGGTGATGGTTTGTTATATAGGAAGGTTTTATATCCTGCTACACATTAGTTCTATATTATACGAGTGTGCATTACATTACGTGACGGTATTCATAGATGACAATATAGTAGGTTTTCCATGCGCTGACGCAAGTGATAAACAGGTGGGCTAAGAATAATGGCCCGGCAGCAGTGACGCCCCCTCTGATATGTAAAGAGACTGCCAGTCTGACAGTCTGAATCCACGTCCCACATTCCCCAGGAAAAAGAAGGGAAGTGACTTTCTGAAGCTCAGGCTTGGAAACCAGACACAGGATGGACCCACCTGCCGCCTCTTACCAGCCATTGTGGCAACCTGTAAGCTCAGGGTAAATAGCAAATCACTGGCCCTCCCTCCATCACAGGAGTCTCTGTCCCTATACCCAAATTATACAGAGGATGTGTCCACATCAAAAACACCAACCCCGGCCCAAACATGAAGCAGACCAGGCCATATGGAATATACAAGTGATACACAACTGAGTCTAAAACCTACACAATGTCTCCCCTAAAGGCTAAAAGCTACAAAGATGTCTAGCAAATAATATCTAGATAACAGGGGCAGGAGAATCTTCTTTGATATCTGGAATATTAGACGTTTATGTGCAATAAATCATTATTTTGTCTTCAAGGGTTTTTTTGTCTTTAACTCTTTTCGTTATTTTATTAAGACTTCCTGTTCTGGTAGACAGAAAATCTATCTATCTATCTATCTATCTATCTATCTATCTATCTATCTATCTATCTATCTATCTATCTATCTATCCATCTAGCTGATGGAGCCTGCCATGTGTTTGTTTACCCAGCATAGTAGGCTAGAATGGCTGAGCTAGGAGACTTCAATGTCTTCTACCTTGCATTCAGACCCTGACCCATCCCCTCACACCGCCCCTGGGCATTCTCACACCTTAGCACTTTGATCTTTGGGAATGCCCACTAAATCTGCTATATAAAGAGGCCAGGACAGGACTATAGCTAGTTCTTTCAGAGCTGAGGAACACTCAACACTCAACGTCATTTACTCCTTGGTGGCCAAGACATCTCAGTCTTCGCTGCAAGAATGGATGAATTTCCAGAAGAAGAAAACTTCCCTTTTGCAAACAGTCCTTACCAAATGGAATATTCTACCCCACAGAACAATAATGTCATGCTAAATATGACACCAACACAACAAGACTCTGAGCAACCCAATACAAGTGGTAAGTAGCACTGGAAGATCTCAAAGTAATCTTGAGGGACCTACTAGTTCCTCTTCTTTGGTGCAGTTATGTATTTATATTTAATCACTATTTTTGTGTTTTTGTAGACCAACCAGAGCAATCTCAAAATGTAAGTGGTCTCCCAGAACCAGTGACGGGACCAGCGAACCAAAGAAGAAGGAGGACAGTGTTCACTCCTGCCCAACTAAGGGAACTTGAGAGATGCTTCCAGAAGAACATGTATCCAGATATCCATGATCGAGAACATCTTGCAAGCCAAATGAATCTGGCAGAGTCAAGGATCCAGGTATGGCTTATCTTCTATCACCTTCTGAAAACTATCCATACAGTCATTTGCCCTTGCTTGTCCATACATCTGTAGCCCTTCAGCTAAGATATCATCCCAATGTAAAGGTAGTTGATATATCCTTCAGTTCCCAACCTTGGGATCTTCAACTCCATGTGGGGTCTTACATAGTTACATAGTAGATGAGGTTGGATAAAGACATTAGTCCATCAAGTCCAACCTATAACCCTACAATCCCCTACAGTGTTGATCCAGGGGAAGGCAAAAAACCCCATGAGACTCGTGCCAATTGCCCTATTTCAGGGGAAAAAATTCCTTCCCGACTCCAAATCTGGCAGTCAGTATAAAAACCCTGTCCTTAAAATCAACGTGTCCTTAAAATCTAGAGACCATAACCCGTTATATTTTTCTCTTCAAGAAAGGCATCCAGGCCCACTTCTCTCCTCCAGACGTAGAGGACGTCCTCTTGTCACTGTCACTGGCCTAGGAGTAAAAATATCCTTAGAAAGTTCTTTGTATTGTCCCTTCATGTATTTGTATATTGTTATTAGATCTCCCCGTAGACGTCTTTTCTCTAAACTGAATAACCCCAAGTTTGTTAATCTATCGTTGTCCTCCAGTCCACCCATTGCCCTAATCATTTTGGTTGCCCGTCTTTGCACTTTTTCAAGTTCACTTATGTCTTTCTTGTATATCGGGGCCCAAAATTGCGCACAATATTCTAAGTGTGGCCGTACCAGTGATTTGTATAGAGGCATAACTATGTCCTTGTCATGAGAATTTAGACCTCTTTTGATGCATCCCAGAATTTTATTTGCCTTAGCAGCAGCTGCCTGACACTGGTCACTACTGGTAAGCTTGTGTCCACCAAAATCCCCAAGTCTTTTTCATTGACAGTCTTACCCAGTAATTTACTATTTAGTACATAGTCATACATTTTATTACGTCGCCCAAAGTGCATTACTTTACATTTGTCAACATTAAACTTCATTTGCCAAGTCTCCGCCCATGCTTCCAGTTTCCTTAGATCCCCTTGTAATATTCTACTATCCCCTCATTATTAATTACCCTACAAAGTTTAGTATCATCTGCAAATATAGGCACTCTGCTTTGTAAACCCTCTACCAGGTCATTAATAAAGATATTAAACAAGAGAGGGCCTAATACTGACCCCTGCGGCACCCCACTGGTGACTGTGGCCCAGTCTGAATATTTACCTCTGTTTCCTATCAGTGAGCCAGTTGCTAACCCAAATGCATATGTTTTCCCCCAGTCCCAACAATCTAATTTTGCATACCAACCGTTTATGTGGAACAGTATCAAAAGCCTTTGAGAAGTCCAGGTACACCATGTCTACTGCATTACTCATGTCCAGATACACCACGTCTACTGCATTACTCATGTCCAGATACACGATGTCCTCTGCATTACCCATGTGCAGATACACCATGTCCTCTGCATCACCCATGTCCAGTCTTGAACTAACATCCTCATAGAAGCTGATCAGATTAGTCTGACAGGACCGATTCCTCATAAACCCATGCTGTTTTGGTGTTATAAATCATTTACATTTTAGATACTCCAGGATAGCATCTCTTAGAAAGCCCTCAAATATCTTTCCCACCACAGAAGTCAAACTTACTGGCCTATAGTTTCCAGGTTCACTTTTACACCCCTTTTTGAAAATTGGCACCACATTTGCTATTCGCCAATCCTGTGGAACAGACCCAGTCATTACTGAATCCTTAAATATTAGATACAAGGGTCTGTCTATGACCATGTTTAATTCCCTCAGAACTCGGGGGTGTATTCCATCTGGACCGGGCGATTTCTCTATTTTAGTTTTTTGCAGTCGGTGCTGCACTTCTTCCTGGGTTAAGCAGGTGACATTTAATTGAGAGTTTACATTACCCCTAATCATGTTGTTGGCCAATAGATTTTCTTGTGTAAACACTGTAGAGAAGAAGGCATTTAATACTTGTGCTTTATCCTCATCCTCCTCCACCATTACACCCAGATTATTCTTGAGAGTGCCCACATTGTCAGTTTTTATTCTCTTATTATTTATGTAATTGAAGAATAATTTTGTATTACTTTTACTTTCCTTGACAATTTTTCTCTCCGCCTCAATCTTCACCTCCTTTATTTGTCTTTTGCACAAGTTATTTTTCTCCTTATAGTTTTTTAATGCTGTGTCGCTCCTCTCTTGTTTTAGTACTTTAAATGCTTCCTTTTTATCCCTCATTGCATTCTGTACTGTTTTAGTTAGCCATATTGGTTTTCTATGATTTCTAGCCCGCTTATTTCCATAGGGTATGTGTTTTCTAGTGCTCCTATTTAGTATATTTTTGAAGATGTCCCATTTAGTTTGTGTTCCCGTCACGTTGAGGACATTGTCCCAGTTTATGCTGCTAAGCTCCTCTCTCGGCTGGTTAAAATTTGCCTTCCTAAAGTTTAGTGTTTTTGTAAACCCTCTAATGAACGTCTTCTTAATGTGTACAAGAAAACTTATTATGTTATGGTCACTATTACCCAGATGTCCCCCAACCTCCACTTTTGATAGTGTGTCAGGTTCATTTGTTAAAATTAGGTCTAGTCGTGCCTCACCTTTTGTTGGGTCCTGCACTAGTTGCGATAGGTCATTGTCTTTTATTACTGACAAGAACCTGTTCCCTTTGTTGGATCTGCAGGTTTCTGCCTCCGAGTTGATATCAGGGTAGTTGAAATCCCCCATAATAATGACTTTATTCTGCTTTGCGGCCTCATCTATTTGTTTTACTAGTATATTTTCAGCTTCTTCCATTATATTTGGAGATTTGTAACAAACCCCTATCAGTATTTTATTTTTTGTTCCTCCCGTAATGTCCACCCATAAGGACTCCACATAATCATGTTCCTCCCATTTTCCTCCTCTTCATATTTTTCTCCTGATGCATGATTTTTGACTATTGGTGGCACACCTACTGTTAGGGTGCATGCACACTGAGCAACGCCGGGCGTGTATGAGAGCCGTACATGCCGGCATTACAGCAGACTGCCGAACACTTCCCATTCACTTCAATGGGAGCGCTCGTAAACGCCGCTGTTACGAGCGCTCCCATTGAAGTGAATGGGAAGTGTTCGGCAGTCTGCTGTAATGCCGGCGTGTACGGCTCTCATACACGCCCGGCGTTACTCAGTGTGCATGCACCCTTACAATGACTTTTGCTTGTTGTTCTTATTGTACTTATTGAGTTTCTTATTTACCTACAGGTGTGGTTCCAAAATAGGAGAGCCAAGGCCAAACGAAAAGGACTTATACCTACAGCCAATCGTTCCAATGAAAACAATTGTTCTAACGTGCTTGGAGCACAGTCCGTGTATATGTCAACATCTTCTACTCGTCCTTCCATGGTTCATCAAGAAATGGCTCGTCAGCAGGCAATGGTTCGTCAGCAACTAATGTCTTGTCAGCAACCTATGGCTCATCAGCAGCCTATGGCTCATCAGCAAGCAATGGTTCGTCAGCAACTAATGGCTTGTCAGCAACCTATGGCTCATCAGCAACCTATGGCTCATCAGGAAGCAATGGTTCGTCAGCAACTAATGGCTTGTCAGCAACCTATGGCTCATCAGCAACCTATGGCTCATCAGGAAGCAATGGTTCGTCAGCAACTAATGGCTTGTCAGCAACCTATGGCTCATCAGCAACCAATGGTTCGTCAGCAGCCAATGGTTCATCAGCAACCAATGGCTCCTCCCCAGCAGCAGTTCCAACCAATGGGAAACATTCAGCAAAATTTGCACCAAAGTGCCAACTACATGGAATATCCTCAATACTCACACGGGATGTCTGGACAAGGCATGTTCATGAATCAGGCCTCATCTTGCGTATACCAGCTAGATATGTCCTGTAACATCTCAATGGGGAACCAGCCCTTCCCCAATAATACCATGGCCCCTGTTGTGGGTTTAAATAACCAAAGCATGGATTTAGGAAGAGGAAATTTTCAAGTGCCAATGGAAACCAACTATGCCGGGAATTATGGAGAAGCCAGCAGGCCCAATACATATGAGATGAATGGCACCATCCCACCCGAGAGGAATGGTAACAACCCACCTGTGCAGGTCTCCACTGTGGCATCCTACAGTGAATTTGCTGCTCCTACTGCTCAGATGGCTCTTTCCACACCGGCCATGCAGACTGACACCACCGTGCATGATTCTCCAGATTCTGCAGATTCTGCATTTGACGAGCATCTGTCCGATTGGGAAGAGATCTCACAACAGTAATCAATGCCTATTGCACTAGATATCTTCTTGTTACTTATTCATGAGAATACTTCAGATATATTGAACATTAAGATCAATAATCGATGTATATGAGGTAAGAACAAGATAGATAGAAGAAAGGATCCAGATGGATCCTTGAAACAAAGACACTTTTTCCTTCAGTATTGCCATATAATGTTCTTTCCTCACTCTTCATCTATTTTGTGAATTTTAGTGACCAGTCCCTCCTGCAACAACCGCCCCCCCCCCCCTCTCCCATACCCCCCGCAACATGCTGCCACCACCCCCAGGGTTCCCAGTTGGGATGTTGTTCTCAGGCTTGCAAGCTTCTCCCAATTTTCTCCAAACCTACTGAAAAAGGGAGACACTTGCAAACCTAAGAACATACCATGTAGTGACACCATTTTTGGGTGGACAAAAGGGCAAATTTAGCAGATTTGCAGGATATCTGACAACAGTTCTGTAGTGGCAACAGATGACACTTTATATTAATTTTAATATGGCCCTGGCCCCAGCTGGATGCGTCCAGACCTATGGAAGCTATCACGATTTATTTTACTTTTAAAAGATTGTTAAAAAATTTTCACAAATAAAATTTGTGTTTTGCAAAAACAACGTTTTATTTATTGTATTATTTTATTTTATTTCAATCTACTTATTTATTTGTTTGACAGGTCACACTTTATGGTACTGCTCAACTTTGAAAAGAAATTTTGGGAAAAATAAAAATTGATAGATTTAAAAAATAATAAATATATATATATATATATATATATATATATATATAAACAAGGTGCAATGCAAAATGAAAGATATTGGGTCTTGCAATATCTTCATTATCCTTGGGATAGGCGACCAGTATGAGGATGTGACACAGCCACAATGTAGATCTGGCACTGTGTCCCTTTCATTGTTTTCCCAGACACACTGCCTGATCTATATTGTGGCTGTGTCTGGTACTACAGTCACTCATATACTTTTTTTAAAAAAATTTTTTATTAGTATTAAAAGCAGACAGTGAAATCGATCACATTTTTGTGCTCATTGGTTTGTAGATTTTTTTTTTTTATTCCATTTTCATAATTATGGGGGCGGCCATCTTACTGGAGCCTCTCCTCTGCTAACAGCATTTACAGCACATTCATATCCATGGGTAGCAATAGTCTGGAGCAGACTCAATAAGGTCTATGAGTTTTATAGACATGCTCTGTGCAGGGAGGGGTGAGAAGATAAACCGTGACATCATCTTCTGTCAGTAGTGATATAATGATGTCTGTTATTGTCTGTGATGTAAATGAGGTTTCTTCTGAAAAGAAAACCCCTACAAAATTGTCAGTCTATTAGGCTTAGTGGACAGAGTGAAAATTGCAGGATATAATACTCAAAAAAATATATAGATGAGGACATGGAAACATGAAAGTTGGCTCAAAGAAATTAGGTAATTTTCTGGGACACATTCTAGTTGCCCTAGCTTTAATAATAATAATAGATCCTCCTTATCAATAGCCCCCTTATTAACACGGATTCGTTTTAGTCCAGTGTAAACATATGGGGGGGGGCTATTTATAAGGAGGATCTATTATTATTATGGCCCCTTCACACAGCATAAGCGCGCCGCTCATTTAGACACCTATACACATGTCTGAGCATGGCGCTTCAAAACAGAGCCCATTGATTTCAATGGGAAGTGCGCGTATATCAGCGTATACAATGTGAAAGTTTGTGGGTTTGGATGTTTGCGGATCAATCACAAATGGCTGAACGGGTTTTTCGGAAATTTCACAAAGGGCTACATATTGGTCAGGTAGGAAACATAGGCTACTCTAAAAGTGGGTCACTCACCCCAAATCGCCACTGCGACCATCAAAAGTTGGCTCCGGCTCCACTGCAGGACCTGCCGTGACGTCAGCACCGGAATTTCAACGCACCTCCTATTGGTGCATGGCGGTGAAATGTGGGCATGGCAAGGGACCATGTACAGTCTGTTGAAAATGGCGGCTGCCTGCATGTTGCGAGCGCCGCTGCCATGCCGGCCGGCTATAGCTTATCTCATGCCAGCGTAGTAGGCAGCTACGCTCCCAGCCCTGTAGCCACTACCCCAATAGTTAATGTCCCCCCTATTTGCCCCAGTTTAAACTGGAGCGCGAGGAGAGAGACTTCATACTATGGGGAAATTGGAGCGAATCATGATAATGTGGGGGCGTATAATGTTAGGGTGACTTTAGGAGCATTATACTGTGTGGGGGCACAAAGAGAAAATGAATGAGAATGAGCGGAGTCAACATAGAAGTGGATGGAGATTTTTTATTTTTTTTTGTAGATGGTGAGCCCCATATAGGGATCACAATGTACTTTTTTTTTTTTTTTTTTTTTTAACATTAAATTTTTTATTAAGGTTTTTCCAAGGGTTTAACAAAAGGAGAGGGGGGGGGGAAGGCAGGGGAAGATCAGGGAGACAATGGGAAAGAACAGGGGAAAAAAGGGGCAGGGAAGGGAAACAGGGGGAAGGGGAGGCGGACTCCGACGCAGCAGAGTTACAATGAACAATGCATTTCAGGTAGTTAGAGAAATAAAGAAGAAAAATGCGACAAGAACCATAATGTGTTTTAAAAGCATAACAGAAGAAACAGCAATCTGTAACACTAAAGTACTAACTGAGGTTATGCGATTACCAGAAAGGTGATTGACAGGAAAGAGTACCGGAAATAGGCAGGCATCATACAGGCGAGGAAGGGAAAAGAGCACGAAAGTCAGCAGAGTAGTAGAACATGTTCCACAGTAGCCAGGTCTGATGGTGAAGTCAGTCATCAGGGCAAAGCATCGCCAGCATGTCCTCCATTGTGCGGATATGGAGGAACTCCTTAAGCCAGGAAAGGAGCGTGTGTGTGTGTGGGGGGGGGGGGGGGTCTGGGACTTCCACAGTCTCGGGATGACCGAACGTGCAGCTACCAACATAAACCCCAAAAGCTTGCGAATAGGTTTCCGGAATTTACGAGAGAAAAGAGAAAGGAGCAGAGGGGCCGGATCATCTGCTAAAGCAACACCTGTCACCTGAGAAATAACCCCTCTCACACTATCCCAGAAAGGGCGGAGAAGGGGACATCCCCACCAGATGTGAGCCATCGTGCCGCGATCGGTGAGACATCTCCAACACCTATCAGAGGTGGTCGGAAAGATGGCGTGGAGCAGAGTCGGGACCCTGTACCACCTAGAGAGGATTTTATAGTTCGTCTCCTGAGCCTTGCAGGAAATGGAGAACTTATGGCACATCTCAAAGGCTGACGACCACACACCCGGCGGGAACGCCACCCCCAACTCCCTCTCCCAACCCCCCACGAAAGGCGGTAAGCCACTCTCCGAACCCTCTAACAGAAAATTATATAGAAGAGAAACCGTATGTCCCGGTCGAGAAGCAGAGAGACAGAGGCGTTCCAAAGGCAGAAGCGGTCTGTGGAGATCTTGCGACCGCTTCAAGGATAAGTAAAAATGGGATAATTGGGAACAATGCCAATGGGCAATTACTGAGTCCGGACTGGGGGCTAAGGCCAACAACTCCGAACGGGGAAGGAGAGTAGAGGTAGAGGAAACATGCGTAAGCCGGAGAAGAGGATGGACAGGGAGGCGACCCAGAAAGGGGGAAGTAAACGCCGCTGGAAAGTCGGGGTTGCCCGAGACCGGAGTCAGAGGGCCGTCATTCCGGAAGAGCAAACGCATACCACTATAGATACGACACACACCCATAGTCTGACTCGCTACGAACGGGAGCAAATAGGGCTTACAGTCCGTCCAAAATTTCCTGTGGAGCCAAGGGAGCGCCGTGAGCGGTATAGGGCTCAAAGACTCTTCTAAGGCAACCCAGAACTTAGAGCGGGACGAATGGTGCCAGTCAAGAATACGCGTAGCGACTGCCGCAAGGTAATACTTAGAGCAGTCAGGCACCGCCAGGCCTCCTCTCTTCTTGGGCCGAGACAGAGTATTCCGAGCAATGCGAGGGGGTTTAGCAGACCAAATAAACTTACAAAAAGTCTGTTTAACCATTGAGAAAAAAGATGCCGGGAGAATACAGGGGACTGTTTGGAAAAGGTACAACAGACGGGGGAGAACGTTCATTTTCAAGAGGTTGATACGCCCCAACCAGGAAAGACCCTTCACATCCCAGCGACCGAGATCCGATCGCAGCGTGCGCAATAACGGGAGAAAGTTCAATGAATAGGTGTCCGACAGGAGAGTCGGGAGCTGGACTCCCAGGTATCGAATCTACTTGTGGGACCATTGGAAAGGGAAAGAGGCTCGTAGAGAACTAAGGACCGTCGCAGGCAAGGAAATATTAAGCGCTGAGCTTTTAGAGAGATTTATCTTATAGTTGCTATAAGAGCTGTAAATGTCAATCTCCTTAAGGATAGACGGAAGAGACGTAAGGGGCTGTGTGACAAAGAGAAGGACATCGTCAGCAAAGGCGGAAACCTTAAGATGTAAGCCACCCGTTCGCAAGCCATTAATATCAGGGTTCTTCCTGATCGCCACCAAGAGGTGTTCCATGACTAAGGCATAGAGCAGAGGGGATAGGGGGCAGCCCTGACGCGTACCATTGTAGATAACAAAGGGAGAGGAGAGGGAGCCATTGATTCGAACCCGAGCCTCAGGGAAGTTATAAAGAGCTCGAATACGAGTAAGCATAGACGGGCCAAGTCCTAGTTGAAGAAGCGTGGCTTCCAAGAACTTCCAGTCCACCCTGTCGAAGGCCTTCTCCGCATCCAAGGAAAGAAGCAACATAGGCGTACGTGAGCGCTGAGCGTGACGGATGGCGGAGAAGGCCTTCAGGGTATTGTCGCGGGCCTCCCTACAGGGGATAAAACCCACCTGATCCGGGTGAACAAGATCCCCCATGTGTGGGCCGAGCCGGTTGGCTATCAGTTTGGCGTACAATTTAGCGTCAGTATTAAGAAGGGAGATAGGTCTATAGCTGGAACAGAGGGTATGATCTTTGCCCTCCTTAGGTAGGACGGTAATGTGAGCTTGGAGAAAGGAGGAGGGGAAGGGCGTATCAGGAGAGACTGAGTTGAAAGCGCGTAGAAGAGGCCGGAGCAGATCAGTCTTAAGAGTTTTATAAAACCGAGCCGTGTAGCCGTCGGGGCCGGGGCTTTTACCTCCCGGAAGAGATGAAATACCCGCCTCTAATTCCTGTTCCGAGAACGGGGCTTCAAGCAAAGCCGCGTCATCACGTGACAAGGACGGCAAAGCGGTCTCCGCTACATATTGTGCCAATGTAAGAGTAGAGGGCGAAGGGGAGTGAGAGGATCCAGGGGGGGAAAGATGATAGAGGGAACTGTAATAGTCCGAAAAGGCGGAAGCGATATCAGAAGTAATATGCGTGATGGAGCCCGACGGTTTCTTAATGGCCAAAACGTGAGAGGCGGACCGGCGATCACGTACAGCACGCGCAAGAAGGCGCCCCGCCTTATTCCCCCATTCATAAAAAGAGCGCTGCCCCAGCTGACGTAACCTCTGCTGCCCACGCTCAAGCATAGATTTTATTTCCTGACGCGTGGCCGTCAGGGCGGCCAACGTCGATCGCTGAAGGGATCGTTTGTGCTGAGCCTCTAGGGACGCCAGATCAGACAAGAGTGAGCGGAGTCTCAAACCCGCCTCTCTCTTCAGACGCGCCCCGTGCCTCATCAAGACCCCATGAAGTACACACTTCAGGGCCTCCCACTGGATAGGGGGGGAGGTAGCATCATTTGCGTGATCGCAAATAAAATGAGAGGTGGAGAGTTTCAGATCAGCTAAGCATTGAGTATCAAGAAGCAGAGACTCGTTCAGTCTCCAAGTATTAGAACGAGGACACGAAGACGGGGGGCGAAAAGAGCAGGAAACAGGAGCATGGTCGGAGAGGAAGGTCAGGCCAATTGTAGAGGTGTCAACAAACGAGAGGAGACTATGAGAGAGAAAAACGTAATCAATCCTACTGTATGAATTATGCGAATGCGAGAAGAAGGAATAGTCCCTATCTAGAGGGTGAAAGATGCGCCAGACGTCACACAAGAGCATAGAGTTTAGGAGCCTTCTAACCTTATTAATGGCACCATAAGAAAGCTGGGACCTGCCTGAAGAAGTGTCCAATAAGGGGTTAAGGGCCAAGTTGAAATCCCCACATACAATCAAATGGCCTTTAGCGAAATCTTGGAGGGACGCAAGGGTGGATAAAAGAAAGGGAACCTGGTCAGCATTAGGGGCATATATACTAGCAATAGTATACAGTACCCCAGAAATCTCGAGGATCAAAAAGAGGAACCTGGCGTTTACATCAGACAAAGAATCTAGAACCTTGATCGGCAAATTCTTATGGAAGAAGACCGCTACACCCCAGACCTTACCTTGTTGGCTACTACTGTGGAACCAAAGCGGAAAGTACCGATTCTTGATCGCAAGAGCACGGTCGGACAGAAAGTGTGTCTCCTGGAGGCACAGAATCTGCACTTTGCGCTTATGTGCATCATACAGAATTTGCGAGCGTTTCTCCGGGACATTAAGTCCTTTGACATTGAAAGACGATACAGAGATATCCGCCATTTCAGGGGGGGAGAAGAAAGGGAGAACAGAAAAACGGGTCAACAAGATGGAGTAACCAGAAAAGGACAAGAGGAGCAACAGACCAAACAACAGGGGAGGACAAACAAGAAAAGGAAGAGGGGTCTGGAATCACCCTCAAAGGGAACTAAGGGGCCGGAGCACAGGTCTCCAACGGGCCCCGCACTGCAGGGACCAAACTATGTGGGGACGAGGAAGACAAGACGCAAGGCAAATGGAGAGAGAAGAAAGCAGGCAAAAGAAAGGGAAAAATATAGACAAGGAAAAGTCAAAAGCCAGAAAAGGAGAGAGAAGGAGTAAAAGAACAATCCAGAGCAAGAATACTCCGGCTCCGACACACAAAATTTGCAACAGAACTTATAGAGCGGTAAGAACGGTGCAACACCAGTAGTAAAGACATGAGAAAACTAAGACATGGGCAATAACAGTCAAAGTGCAACATAACTGCAAAACAACCAGAGAACAAAGATGGATAATGAGTCTGCCAGTAAAGGGGAAGACAGCAATCACAAAACAATATGATCAGTGCGGCAGCAATCGGGCCGAAGAAGACCGCCGTCCGCGTTGGGATCGTTGGGAGCGGGGTGGGTCTCCGGGAGGATGATCAGCCGCATCCCATTGCAAGCGGGGAGGACCAGTGTGATTAGGATCAGCCAAAAGTGAGGACCAGTCCGGCAACTGCATAGGGGGGAGATTCAGGACTCAGAGGAAGGTCGGCAGGTCAGCTGGATGAGCCAGTGAAAGGATACGGTCCCGGTGGCGAACCTGGAGAGCGAAGGGGAAGCCCCAGCGGTATGGGATCTTACGGTCCTGTAGGACGGACAGAAGAGGCTTCATGGCAGAGCGTTGACGCAGGGTATATCTAGAGAGATCCGGAAAAATAGACAAATCATGGCCCTCAAAGGGCACAGTGCGGCTGTTGCGGACCTTCTGCATAATCTCCTCCTTGACAGCATAAAAATGAATTCTGCATATCACGTCACGAGGTTTAGAGTCATCAGAGCTGCGAGGGCGTAGCGCCCGATGAGCACGGTCCATTTCAATATGAGAGCCAGACGGGCGCCCAAGCAGAGAGTTAAAAAATCCTGTGAGTGTAGGGACCAGGTCGGCCGTTGGAACAGACTCAGGGAGGCCGCGTATACGGATATTGTTGCGGCGGTTACGATTCTCAATGTCATCCATATGAGAGATCAAATTGCGCACCTGGGAGGAATGAACATCAGAATCCTGTTGCAGGGCATCAATAGAGGAGGAAGCTGTAGATTGAAAGTCCTCCAAGGCCTGCACCCTTTGTTGCAGATCCGAAATGTCAGATTTCACAGCGCGCAAATCATGTCGCCAGGCACGCTTTAGATCAGAAGCAAGACTGTCCATATCTCTCCTGCTCAGGGCCAGCAGAGCCTGCAACTCCGGGTGTTTCTGTAAAGTAAGAGCAGCTTCATCAGGGGGGGGGAGATGGGAGACAAAGGAAGGGGCATCTACCCGTAGGGCTGTGGGAGCAGGAGCAGGCCGGGAGGGTCTCTTGCAGGTCTCAGGAGGCCAGAAATCTTCATCAGAGGAGGCGCCATCAGAGGGCGACTGGGGGCTCCGCTGAGCAGGATGTGGAGTATGGAGGAAGGATTTCTTATGTGGGGGGCTAGCACCCCAGTCAGCAGGATCAGGGGGGCCAGAATATGGAGGGGTGACCTGCCGTAATTGAGGGGGAGTATGCAGGAGAGACCCAGGAGTGCAAGCAACTGCCTCACCCTGGGAGGGTGCAAGAGTCTCCATCACTGTAACTGCCCCCAGCCGGGGAGCAGTTGGGGAAACGGCCACGTCCAGGGCCTCCTTCCCCTTAGAACAAGACACATGGAGTGGCTGTACCTGGGGAAGTCCTGACGTCTCAGCAGAAGGAGCCGCGCCTGCAGGAGTCTGTGTGCGGGCGTCCGGTGCGTGAGGAGAGCTGCTGCCGCCATGTTCCGGAGCCTGGCGCGCAGGAGGAGAGGAGGAAGAAGATGGCGGCCCTCCAGCATTGTAGGCCGCAGCGTCCTGGGTCCCGCGCCGCTCGCCGCGAAGAAGTCCGGGATGGAGCACTCCGTGTGCACGGAGGTGAGAGGAGTCTCCCTGTGCCTTTGTGACCGCGTTTTGCCCATGGTGATAGGCGTTGCACCAGCGAAAGTCGGAGCCTGAAGCGGAGCTCTGTTCACAGGCGTCCGCTCGCGTGCATGCCTAGCCACGCCCCCCCCCCCCCCCAATGTACTTTTTTTTCCTATCTTTGTCTTTGTAGAATGGGAAGAAATCCATGCAAA
Source organism: Leptodactylus fuscus (assembly GCF_031893055.1). Taxonomy (NCBI): domain Eukaryota; kingdom Metazoa; phylum Chordata; class Amphibia; order Anura; family Leptodactylidae; genus Leptodactylus; species Leptodactylus fuscus. The sequence goes on along the minus strand of NC_134267.1, from coordinate 21,366,836 downwards.
CACAGTGAGAACATACAAACTCCTTGCAGATGTTGTTCCTGGCAGGATTCGAACCCAGAACTCCAGCACTGCAAGGCTGCAGTACGAATCACTGAGCCACCGTGTTGTCCCTAGCTAAATTTGTGCGGTGCACATAAAGTGTCACACATTTTGTCCCTCTTTCTGTTCTTTGAAGTTTGGGAGATATGCAGTGGGTAGTGATAATAGCGCAGGGTCTTGCAGAGGTGTTACAAAGCTTCATGCCTTAGCCTTCCCTTTCTTTTGGGTACACAGAGTTGACCAACTCAATTTTGGGATCAGTAAGAAGGTAGGTGGGGGTAAGGCTGGGCTTACATGGCCGTAGTGCAAGTCCGCAATTGAGGGTTTTCAATTGCGGGCACATTATATTCAATGTGGCCGGGCCGCAACTGTGGTCCGCAATTGATAGGACATGTCCGTAATGGCTGTGAATTGCGGCACTGCACGGACTCGCCCATGGAACTCTGAGTGTGGCAGGACACGGAAATCTGCAGACCCTATGTTGCCGATCAACAACTTGCGAACTGTACATTCAATACAGTCGTGTAAGACCAGCCTAACAGTGGTAAGCAAATAGAAGGGCCAAGATTCACTTAGCTGATAGAGCAAAAGGGAGGTGTAAGTTTGTGTTGAGGGTCCTTTGAAAAAGATAAAGGTAAGGAGGATGAGGCAGAGATCTTCTCCTGGCTGACACTTGGAAATCAAATTAAGATAAGGGAAAGACAGGGGAAGAGGCACCAGTATATTGTCCTGTGATTTTCTGCTATATGGACACAATTGGGGCTGGGGGGCTCATCATGCCTATTGCAGCCGAACATGTCTAAGGCCTGGTTCACAACTGCATTCGGTATTCCGTTTGGCGCACACCACTAGTGTGGGCATCCATGAAGAGTGCCTAGAGATTATAATGGGTTGGGGAATCCATCAGGAGTTTTAGGTAAGAGACAGGGTCACTAAAGTGTGTGTAGAGCTCACTGGAACAGACTGGTAAGACCCATTGAGTGAGGTAACACCATGAAAGGCCTTTTTTGATGGGTGAATAGCAAGATGGCCATACGTGTATAATACAGTTTGTGAACATTGAGACTTGCTGGCCCAGGATGAAACCAAGTTGCTATTTAACAGGGGTCCTCAAACTACAGCCTGCAGGCCACATGCGGCCCACCGAGGGCATTTATCCGACCCGCCACATGTGACCCACGCCGCCGCCTAGATTGCTCACTAACAGGGAATCCGATTCCCTGATAGTGAGCGGATCACTGCTTTCAGTGTAGGCCGACGCAGGCGCAATGTCATCGCTTCTGCAGTCTGAAAGAGGAGGCCAGGTGGCGGTGGCTCTTCATGGGCAAGTATGATAAAGAGTTTGTTGTACTGAGGAGTATATAATACAGTAGGGGGTACTGAGGTGCATATAATACATTGGGGTGGCGGTGTACTGAGGAGCATAATACAGTGGGTAGGGTGCATACTGAGGAGCGTATAATACAGTAGGGAGGGGGTGTACTGAGGGGCAAATACTGTGGGGGGGGCATACTGTGAACTGCCCCCCCCCCAGTTGAAAATTTTGAGGACCCCTGCTATTTAGGGTTGTAGACTTGTCACAGGGATGGTGTAAGGCCTGGTTCACATCTGCGTTTGGTATTCCATTTGGGGAGTCCACATGGAGAACCCCTGAACACATTGACAAATAGTGAGCTTAAAGAACATTGACCCCATAGATTATAATCATAGATTATAATGGGGGTCCATGTGTTTTCCGCATGGAACATGCGGACAGAAAAGTACTTCATAAACTACTTTCCTAGCCACATGACTTGTGCCAAAACCACATGGACCCCAATAGTCTATTGGGTCAGTGTGCTTTCGATGCACAGACCACATGACCTTACACCATCCTTGGAACTACAAAAAAAAAAAAAAAAAAACCTACAACCCTAAATATATAGCCAGTGCTTGGCATTTAGGAAGTGGCAGCATACTCTACAATACAGTGATGCTTTTCAGACATGTGCATGCTCAACCAGAACTGAACTCAGAAGGAACATTCAGGCCTAGTTAAGGAAAGGGAAGACCAGACACGTTTTACAGCCACCTTCAACCCAAGCCCATATGTACCCGTTACAGAGTCTCCCAGGCAGCAGATCTCGTGTACAGACATCTTTATTCACATAATTTAAAATGTACACAAACTTTTATACAAATATTAATATATTATATAAAATCAGCTAAAAAAAAAATACTAGTCACTATTATTACATTATCCTACAAATCTAGACCTGCCATATAAGATTACATGTTTATTCCATTTCCTGTCCAGTATTCCTTAAGGAACTAAAGCGACATCTCCAGGCTCAGGTTGTAACAGGGATTTCGTTCACCCAAAGAAAAGGAGTCTTCCTAGTCAGAGCCCACAAAGCAGTCACTGAGGCCGGAATCTGAGCCAGTGGAGCTTTGGTTGTGGAAGTTTCCATAGGCCATGGGCACCTGGTATGGAATGGGTGTAGAGCAGGAGTTCAGGGCTGTACTAACAGGAAATATTGGGGCCCCACCACTCCTCTCAGACATGGCTGTGTTGAATTGAATCCGATTGATGAGGTTGGTCACACGGGAAATCTCTTGGTTCAAGTCTTTAGCCTCATTGTTGGTCACTGGGGCCAGATTGCTGTAGACTTGTTGTTGTTGGACCAAGTTCATGCTGTAGGAGACATTTTGGAAGTGGGCTTCAGATATAGGTTGTACCTGGGATGATGGATAGGCATATGCATGATAACCCATAGAAGATACCTGAGGAAGGAAGTTTGTCTCATTGTTTTGTCGCTGGCATAACACACGATTGACTCCAGTTTTGTCATAGGGAAAATCCATCAATACCATTAGCGTCTTGCTTGGATTCGTTTGCCGACGCTTCTCCTTTTGCCGTCTGTTTTGAAACCAGACCTAGAAAGTGCAGAGACACCATGTTAGTGATAAGCAGGAGTGTGTTGGGAGAACTTACAGGGGTGGAACCATCTACTATAGGCCTGTGGAGCAGATCCACTAGGCAATGCCTGGTCTCACTGACCAGCCACACATGGGGCCCTTAGGCTCTCATCAAGGCCCCATGAGTTTCAGCAGCTGGTGGTGAAATGGACCAAGGTCCAGTTAGTAGGATGGTTCCAAGCCAAGCAGAGTATAACAGGTGTATATGGAGGGGAAACCATTCATACGTGAATCCTTGACTCGGCGAGAGATAGAGCTTTTGACAGCTCTTCCCGGTCATCGATAGTTGGGTAGTGGTTGTTTTGGAAGAAAAGCTCAAGAGCATCCAGCTGTGGTCTGGTGAAGACGGTTCTCCTGCGACGTGATCTCCCACATTGCTGAGTGTCCAGGACCGGATGTTCTGTGGCATTACATGCCTTCTGATGTAAGTCAGTGCAGGCGCCTGAGTATTGAGACGTCAGCTGATCTACAAGAGAAAGAAAGTTATGGTACAGATTCCATCACAGTATATAACATGGGGCACATATCAAGTTGCTTTGATGAGACAGTAATGATTTATTAAGGGGAGTGGTAGGATTTTGGGGGGCCCACATATCACACCTATCCATTGTGTCCTATATTGCAGCTTAGATACACTTAAAGGGGTTACCACTATGGACATTTACCCCCTGTTCTGTGACTAGGGGGCAAATGGGTCACCCAGTGATCAAGAGGATGGGGTACCAGAAGTTTCCCCTAAGGAATGGAGTCCCAGTGCACTTGCCTGACCCATGATCCATTGACTTCTATTGCACTGCCACACACACCACATTGCATTGCCACCACAATTTTTTCTCAGTGTTTTTTTTTTTTGCTACAGCCCACTGTATGGGGCTTTAGCCTTAAGTGTTAAAACTTTTGGTTGCAGTCTTTATACAGATAGAATATGCTTAAAGATTTACAATTATTGAGAGCCATATGGTAGCCATCTTTCACGGTCATGTGAATAAGGCCTAACAGAGGAAGAACATTCCACAAAAAAAAAAAAAAAAAAAAAAGTGTACCTACATTGGAGGTCTAAGTCCATACAAAGCCCTCCTTATTCAAAATCCTTACATGTCCACATTGGAACCAGTTGCTGCACATGTTAGAGGATGGCAGACATTACCCAAAATATTGCATCACACTATACATAGGATTTTGGACCAACATTTCAAAAATCACATCTTTTTAAACCTCAAAATTTGTGACGGGTCACAAAAATCAGGTACTCCATTTTCCACCCTCTTATACTGAACCACCATGGAGCTACTTACCAGTGAGCACAAATGGCTCTATAGCCCTGTGGTTTTGGGGCCCACTATGAGGATTGCATTGCCTAGACACCTCCTCACACCCAGCCATGTCTACTTTCCACTATCTGAAGCTTCTCTAATGGCTTCCACCTTGGGCTCTTTTATATAAGGATGCAAGGTAATGAGGCGTCGCCTTCAGAGGTGCGAGGAGGAGGAGACCAGGAACAAGGTATTGATTTCAGGTATCCTGACTCATTTGTAGTTTCCTGAGGGGGCTAGGCTACTTTCTTCAATACACATTTTATGGCTTTTTTTTGTTTGCACCCATTTAGAGCTCCAAAATTTCAAAAATTTGCAAAAGTCATAGTCATTCCTGCAAAGGATTCTCATGTGCAAATGGCAGTGATAACATAATGGCCGCTTATCAATGGTCTGCGGTGATATTACATACACATATGGGGGATATATATCTATACTGTCCAGCTTTGCCCCATTGATAGTTTTAGACATACTTATGATTTTGTGGTACGGACCTTAATACACGATGTGCTCTCCTCCATGTACTAAAACTCTGTCTCACTTTCTGACTTATAGAAATCCGTAAAAGTGAAGGCCTTATTCACACAGCAGTGGCAGCCATTGGATGATGAAAGTGAATGGGTGCATATTTTTTTTGTAGATTGTGAGCCCCATATAGAGATCACAGTGTACATTGTTTTCCTAGCAGTATGTCTTTGTAGAATGGGAGGAAATCCACTCAAACACGGGGAGAACATACAAACTCCTGGCAAATGTTGTTCCTGGCGGGATTCAAACTCAGGACTCCAGCGCTGCAGTGCTAACCACTGAGCCACCACGTTGCCCTTTCAATGGATCAGTTTTTAACAGACGTGTAATGGATCGACATCCCAGGGACATCCATTAAAAATATTCCAATGATTTGAGTAAAAACAGGGATTAAAAACAGATGACGCTGTGTTTTAATGCCTGTCCTCCATGACTGTGTCACTCAGAGGGCGTTCACCCTCGCACACATGTCCGTCCGCTGTGTTTCCTTTCCATTCCCTGGGAAACTAGATAGGGGATGACTTGCCAGCGGTCAGTTTTAAAGCCCATTCATTGAATGGGTTTCAAAGCAAAACGCCATTGTCCGTAAGTGGCTCCTCTGCGGGAAAACCGTTTTTTTGCACAGACACAAAGTCGTACATGCAGGACTTTGTGTCCGTGCACAAAAAACGGTTTGCAGGCAGGCTGCATACGGACACCGGAGGTTACCTTTAAAAACCTGTTCAAATGAATGAATTTAAAAACTGACCGCCGGCAAGCCGTCCCCTGTCCAGTTTTCCCGGGGAATAGGACAAAGACCCAGTGGGCGGACACGGGCACTAGTGTGAACGCCCCCTACTGGTCAGCAGTTTCCTGCCCCTTTGGCATTTTATAAAATATACTTTTTGAATTTGCATCAGTTTTGCATTTTAACCTAAAAACTGGTCCTTATAGACTTGTATTGACTTGTATTGGGCCATCAGGCTAGATAAAGGGACAAAGTTAGGACATGTCCATTTTGAATAAAATTAGCCGTGTGAATATCTCCAGTGACTCCCATTAGTCTAAAAACAGACATGTAAACGGACAGGTCAGAGACTATTTTTCCCGTCCTTTACATGTCAATTTGTTGTGTACATTGGGATCTAATACGATCAGGAAAATATAAAGACGATACTTCAGAAATGGAGGATCGCGGTGCCGGGATATAATTTTACCGTATGAAGGCTACACAGGAGATACAGTATATACAGTGTGGGTGCCTAAGGGGGGCCATTTAATGTTCTGAGGCAACAAGCAGACATTACACTGTGTTTGGGGCCAGTGATGGGGCAAATTTATTGTATCAGTAATATAGATCTATAGTATAACTATCTGTGTATATATATATATAGGGGTAGATCTATTATGACTTGTACACCAGACTTCCACTTTAATAAAACTTTTTAATAGAAAAAAATTTTGGGAAAATTTTACTTCTGCACCCCCTTTGTCACTTCCCCAAAAAAGGCGGCATGGTGAGGGCAGCAGGTTCGAGGTGGAAAGTGTGATTAGATAGATATGAGATAGATAGATAGATAGATAGATAGATAGATAGATAGATAGATAGATAGATAGATAGATAGATAGATAGATATTAGAGAGGAGATAGATAGATAGATAGATAGATATTAGAGAGGAGATAGATAGATAGATAGATAGATAGATAGATAGATAGATAGATAGATAGATAGATAGATAAATAGATAGATAGATATTAGAGATGAGCGAACAGTGAAATGTTCGAAGTTCGATTCGAGTAGTCGCTCGATACTCGACTGTTCAATCGAACATCGAACTCCATTATAGTGTATGGGAAATAAATAGAGATGAGCGAGTACTGTTCGGATCAGCCGATCCGAACAGCACGCTCGCATAGAAATGAATGGACGTAGCCGGCACACGGGGGGTTAAGCGGCTGGCCGCCGTCAAAGCGGAAGTACCAGGTGCATCCATTCATTTCTATGGAGTGTGCTGTTCGGATCGGCTGATCCGAACAGTACTCGCTCATCTCTAGAAATAAATACTCGTTTAGGGGGAAACCACTATTCGACTCAGGAGGGTCACCAAGTGCTGGCTACATCTCTGATGCAGCAGAGCTGCACTCCGGTTTAGCAGTGCTGGCCATACGCTCAGCTCGGCTCATCTCCAGGGTAGTCGAGCTGAGCGCACAGCCATCACTGCTACATCTCGGCATAGGAATGCATTGACCAGCGTTGATTGGCCAAATGCCATACAGACTACAAAATTTGCCAATCAACGCTGGTTCTGCCAGAGGAAGCGGGGAATAAGATCGGTCCACAGCAGTCTCCATTCTGGTCCGATCTTAGACTCTGCCTCCTCACAGACGAGCCTCCGGAGATGTAGCAGTGCTGGCTGTGCGCTCAGCTCGACTACTCCGGAGATGTGCCGAGGTGAGCGCACGGCCAGCACTGCTACACCGGAGATGAGATGCAGCAGAGCTGAGTGTGCAGCAGGGTTCAGTGTTTACACGTTCCGAATCAGCCAGTGTATACTCCTTGTGAAGGGGCCCTCAGACTAAAATGGCTTTACTATTATAAAATGCTATACTTTTATCAACTATTGTACAGTTTACCCCTTCCCGACATCCGCTGTAATAGTACGGCGTATGCCGGGTGTGTAACTATGGCGACCGCCTGGACCGATCGGAGGCATTAACCCCTCCGGCGCTACGGTCAGAGGCGCCATTTTCCCGGCGGCACATGGGCGCTGCGATTTTACCGGTGATTGCCGGTGCCTGGAGCAAGCTCCAGGGCTGACGTCACATTGCCATGACAGCTGGGAGCCTTGTTAAAGGCTCCCGGCCAGTCTGCAATCTCTTTCTTTTGCAGGCTGGTCTATGCAGCCTGCAAAAGAAATGATGATTTTTGCAATGCATTGCAATGCATCAGCAATGTAATGCATTGCATTAGTGATCAGACCCCCTGAGGTTCAACACCCCTAGGGGGTCTAATAAATGCAAAAAAAAAAAAGTTAAAAAAAAGTTAAAAAAATATATAATTTTTTTAAAAAGTATTAAAAATTTAAATCACCCCCCTTTCCCTAGAACACATATAAAAGTAGTTAAATACTGTGTAACACATACATGATAGGTATCCCGGTGTCCGAAATCGCCCACTCTACAAAAATCTATAAAAATATTTTTCCTGTACGGTAAACGCTGTAGCAGGAAAAATAGTCAAAAGTGCCAAACCACCGTTTTTTCACCGTTTTGATTCTGATAAAAATTTTAATAAAAAGTGATCAAAGTAATAGCATTTCCCGAAAATGGTAGAACTAAAAAGTACACCCGGCCCCGCAAAAAAAAAGACGCCTTATACATCCCCGTACACGGATGTATAAAAAAGTTACAGCTGTCAAAATATGGCAACTTTTAGAAAAAAAATTATAAACACAGTTTTGGATTTTTTTAAGGGGTTAAAATGTAAATAAAACCATATAAATTTGGTATCCCCGGAATCGTACCGAAACACAGAATACAGGGGACATGTCATTTTGGCTGCACAGTGAACGAGGTAAAACCGAACCCCTGACGCTTTTTTCTCCTTTTGCCATCATGAGCATTGTCTAATTGTTCTGTACCCTATTCCGGACGTTCATGCATTAAATGTTAAGTTTTAATTCGTTGGAGTTTGCTGGAATCATCTCTTGAAAATATGCATTTGTAAAGATGTCCAACTTTTCAAGCGGACAGAAAAAACCTACATGTTGGGTTTTGCTGTCCGCTTGAAAAGTCGGACATCTTTACAAACGGACAGTTAAGGAAGGGCACGGAGTGCAAAAGAATGCACCCGATCGCCATTTAAATGAATGACACAGCTAGTGTCCGCTCCTAATGTCCGTGCGAGATTTTGAGCGGACACTACCTGTCGGACACTGACGGTAGTGTGAACGCCCCCTAACATTGCATGATTATAGTCTGAACTGGATGAGCGCAGGTCTTTGCTTTAGGCTTCATGCACATGACCCATTCTCTTCCGATGTTCATTCCATTCTTAAATTTGTACATCATGTCCTATTTGGATCCTTTTTCGTGGGTCTGAACCGCCCATTTAAAACAATTTAAAACGAACAATACTCCGACCTCATGCGAATGTCACTCAACGACATAAGATGTTCGGCTTGCACACTCGGTCGTACTTTATTATACAGGGTTCTAAGTGTCTACTGGATACTTCTGATTCTTTTCTTATCTCTTGAATAAACATGATGTGTTGTTACATTGTCCTACTACAATATTCAACATGTTGTATTGTCTCTGTTTTTGACTTTTCCATGTCTTGCACCTTATCTGAAGGTGTCATTTGTAAACACCATGTATGACAATGGAACTGAGTGAATTCAGGTGCTGTCACAGGTATCTCCAGCAGCTCCACTCTCCACAGGTGCCAGCATGTCTGCAGGACAAGATTGGGTCAAAAAGAAAATGTCAATCCAGAGAGCCCATAGAATTATCATTTTGTCACCTGCGGGATGTCAGGTTCAGAACATGTTCAGACATGGTAGAATTGTCGCAGATTGTCAGTGTGTATTCTGTATATCAGGACAGGTAGGGTGGCGGTAAGGCTTGCTTATGTGACCAAAGATTGAAGTTACTTTGTGAGGGTGCCATGACCCCAACTTCAAGCTTGACTTTTTTGCAACTTGAAGTTACGTTCACAGCGCCCTCAAAGATGAACTGTGACTGCCAGGGGCATAATGTGAGGGGTTGCAGAGGGTGCAGTCACACCGGGGCCCAGAAACCTTAGAGGGCCCAAAAGCAGGGCCGGCTCCAGGTTTTTATGGGCCCTTGGGCGACAGAGCCTCAGTGGGCCCTCTTGTAAAGGAGGTGGGGGAGTCGAGACACTGTGCGTTGCAGATGAAGCGAGTGACGTCATGCAGGAGTGTGGCGTCACCAACGCCATACCTCCCAATCTTTTAAAGAGTAGAAAGAGGGGCAAAATGTGCGGCGCACTCTGCGCGCCGCGGCAAATTTAGCTCCACCCACTTTTATGTTGATTCCACCCATTCTCATTCATTTATTATGTGCTCCCACACAGTATAATCCTCCTACAGTCACCCGTAAATTATATGCCCCCCTCCATCTCTCCCCCAGTTTCATATACACCCTTCCTCTGCCCCCAGTTTCATGTCCCCCCTCCATCTCTTCCCCAGTTTCATCACGTTCTCCCTCTTCATCTGCCCACAGTTTAATGTCCCCCGTCTCTGCCCCAGTGTCATGCCGTTCCCCCCCCTCCCCTTCATTTGCCCCCTCAGTTTCATTGGGCCCCTTCCATCTCTGTCCCCAGTTCCATGCTGTTCTCCCCCCCTCCATCTGCCCCAGTGTCATGCTGTTCTCCCCCCCTCCATCTGCCCCAGTGTCATGCCGTTCCCCCCTCCCCTTCATTTGCCCCCCAGTTTCATGGGCCCCCTTCATTATGTTTCACCTTAATATGTAATACAAAACAAACACTTACATCACTCACCTTCTATCACTCACCTTCCCTCGTTCCCCCGACGCTCCTCTCTCTCTCTCCCTCCAATCACATACGCGATGCAGGAGCTGTGAGATCAGCTCCTGCTTAGCTCCGGACCGGCTTGCGTGTGTAGGCGTGATGCGATGACGTCATCACACCTACACACGCAAGCCGAGGCCGGAGCTTTAAAGCAGGAGCTGATCTAACAGCTCCTGCATCGCGTATGTATTTCAGCTCATCGGCGGACGGACGCCGATGAGCTGAAATTGTGACAGGCAAGTGCCGGGGGGCCCCCAGAGGCTCTGTGGACCCCGGCACTTGCCCGACTATGCCGTGCGCTGACGCCGGCCCTGCCCAAAAGCACTGGTATCCATATTGAGATTGCAGTTTCCATCTGGCCCATAAACCAAGGAGACCCACAGATTACCCTAACCACACTAAGGTGGATTAAACTTCTACCACCCATAACCATCACTGTCCAGAATTCGCTGTAGGGATGAAGTAGGGGGCCCTGGACAAAAGATTGCATCGGGGCGCACAAGACTTACTGGTGATTGCACTCACTAACATAAGTGAAGGAGTTGCAGGGCGACTTGGTGATCTTTGGTCATGCAACAGGAGTCACAGCCAAAATCACTGTACTCACTGTGAGGTAGATTGTAAGAAACAGGTTCCCCAGCAGTACAGAGTACTTCAGGAGTGGAGAGGTAACAGACTTAGGCTACCTTCCCATCTGCATTAAGTATCTGATCCGTTAAGAATCACTGAACGAAAAAGTGCTGTAAACCAGGAAAGAGACAGACACCCAGCAGATCCCATTATCAGAAATGGGGTCCCTCAGGCCACGCTTGTGTCTGATATATTTGGGATCAGTTGTCCATTTTTATTCCGAAGTACCTGAAGAACAGGAAAAAAAGTGCAGAAGTGAATGCCACGTAAGGAATTACATGGGACAACATGTATGATCCCCCAGCAGTGCAGAGTATTTCAGGAATGAAGTGTGCAGATTTTGTGGGAGGCCACAGACTTAGCGGTTACATAATGGAAAATATAGTTTCCCCCAGCAGCACATAGTATTTCAGGAGTAGAGTGTAGAAATCCTGTTTTGTGACAGCAGTCTGATCAGCACAGTGTTCTGAAATACTCTGTACTGCTGGAGAATCTACTTTTCTTACAGTGGGCAAAGTGAGTTCTCCAGCAGCACAGAGTATTTCAGAAGTGTGTGTTGATTATTTGGAGATGGCAAAACAAGGACACGTCTACAATAAAAGGAAAAATGATATAAGTGTTTTTCGTAGCCATCTTAAAGACAATGAGCGTGAATGAAGATGTTCATGTGTCCGTTTTTTTCTTGATGGTTGGGTTAAAAAAATATTGACATCTTGTATTATTGCCTGTGTTTACTACTAAAAACTTTCCTGGATAAAATAATAGACGATAGATGATTTAGGCCAAAAAGGACAGATTTATTTGTTTCACAGATATACGGCGTGTGAAGAAGGGAATGGTGATGTTCACAGTGGAAGAAGTACTGTAGGTTTCTCTAGCAGCACAGAGTATTTCAGGAGAGTGCTGTGCTTATACTGTTGGTGAGATACATAACGGAATAATTAGTTTCCCCCAGCAGCACAGAGTATTTCAGGAGAGTGTGCTGATGTTGGGCTGTGGGGTGGGGTAACAGTCAGACTTAGGCTAGGTTCACACTAGGCATCTTCAGAATAGCCTTATTGAAACTGACTTAGTTGCCCCTAGCAGCCAATCACAGCGCAGCTTATATTACTCAAGAGCTGAATACAGAATGAAAGCTGCGCTCTGATTGGTTGCTATGGCTGTGGTTGATTTCTAGGGGCAACTGAGATTCTTTTGCTTTTAGACCCTTCATGTGCCCCCATGTTTATGAGGCTTCATCAGTCTTCTAGGCCCCAACATGTTTTATAGATGGTTGTGTGATGTGACACGTGACAAACAGAATGGTTGTGTGAATACGGTCTTAAGGTTTCAAAGTAGAAGTAGGTCTCTTCAGCAGCACAGAGTATTTCAGGAGCGGGCTATGTTGTATGTATGAGAGGTATCAGGTGCAGGGGTATCACTTATGTGATGATGTTAGCGAGGACAGGGCTGCCGGTGTTATGATATGATGAAGGGAATGAAGCTGAGTAGGGTGAAACTACCCGGTACTGAGTACCACAGCAGCACAGAGGATTTCAGGAGCAGAGTAGATACATTTAAAACCTGACCTGAAACTAGTCATATACATAATGTTGTTAGTACATCTTATTACCCTTACTGTCCCCCAATATCCCCCATCTGGGGTGAAGCATAGATCACACTGGCCAGAGTTTTACCCCACTGATTTGTTACTTCAGGAGATAAGCAGCGGCACAGTTGTCTAATGGCCGCTTATTTCCTTAAAGAGAATGTATCACCAAAATCCGCCATATCAGCCAAGCCCGCAAGTAGATAGTTCAGGGTCACCTGAATTATACAGCGTCTCCCCCTTGAGATTTGTTGCCTCTATTACCAAGATCATACCTCCCAACTTTTGAAGAACGGAAAGAGGGACAAAATGTGCGGTGCGCGTAGCGCACCGCGGCAAATTTAGCCCCACCCACTTTTGTGTTGACCCCGCCCACTCGTTAATTTTTCATGTGCCCGCACACAGTATAATCCTCCTACAGTCACCCGTAAATTATATGTCCCCCCTCTATCTCTCCCCCAGTTTCATATACACCCTTCATTTGCCCCAAGTTTCATGTCCCCCCATCTCTGCCCCCAGATTCATGTCCCCCCATCTCTGCCCCCAGATTCATGTCCCCCCATCTCTGCCCCCAGATTCATGTCCCCCCTCTATCTCTGCCCCCAAATTCATGTCCCCCCAGATTCATGTCCCCCCTCCATCTCTGCCCCCAGATTCATGTCCCCCCTCCATCTCTGCCCCCAGATTCATGTCCCCTCCATCTCTGCCCCCAGATTCATGTCCCCTCCATCTCTGCCCCCAGATTCATGTCCCCACATCTCTGCCCCCAGTGTCATGCCGTCCTCTCCTTCATCTGCCCCCAGTTTCACGAGAGGCGCGCAGCGGAAGCGAGGAGCTGACTTGTGTCAGCTCCTTGCTTCAGCCGCATATGTGTTCAACTCAGATCTGCGTCCTCTGGACATACCTCCCTCCAACCGGGACCGCGGGACATGTCACCCAAATCGTGACTGTCCTGCGGAAATCGGGACGGTTGGGAGGTATGCAAGATATTGCTGCTTTTCTCAATATGCAAATTAGCTCTTTGCAATGGCGGCCTTCTTGTTCTTCCTTTGTGCATTGACACAAACTGCAATATCTCAGCAACTCACAGGGGGAAAACTCTGTAGGATTCAGATGAGTCACTTGACCCATCTATATGCTGAGTCAAGTGACCCTAGTCTATCTTTCTGGGGGGCGGGGGTGATAGGCTGAGTCTGGTTCCTTTAATTATTTAGTTGGATACAATGGAACCCTCTAATGTTGATAATCCCATTCTTTACTGTCGCTCTTATTTGAGGGAGATAACCCCCCACAATACAATTTACAATAACCTGGTACCGGATACTTCTAGTCTAGACATTCCCCAAAGTTAAATCTTCTATTCTAACCAGTTAGCTTCTTTAAGGGGTTCTTCTTTATTGATAGCAGAGATCCCTGTAGATAAGATAATCATAGAGTGTACTGGAATCTATGGGGGATTGTAGCATTTCATCACCCTGCAATGCCCCCACAAGAGAACTGAAGTATTACACAGTTCTCATTGAAAGCATTAGGCAGTCCATTTATTGCATGGACAGGGTAGGTGCTCCAAAATGAGAGATCTTTGAGGATCTATCCTATTGACTACTTAGCTAATTTGTGGCCTATCCATGAAATAGGAGTTATCAGATCTTCATTGGTAGCTGAGCCGCCGATCCTAAAATTTTTTTTTCCAAACAACCCCTTTAATAATGAGTTTTTCTAAACCAGACAAGCCCTTTAAAGCAACACAAAGAACATCTAAAATATTGTGCACAACAAATCTTTATTAAAATATGTGAAAAATACAAAACCAATAGAAAAGTAACATCAAGAACATTTTATCGAAAGCAAATTTTCGCAATGAATAAGACAATCAGCTAAAAAGCATTCAAAGAGTCTTTATAAAAAAAGAGAACAAAATAAAACGCAGAGAAATGAAAAATAGCAATAAAACTCCATGATTAATGATTGATTATTGATAATTTTTTTGCATTTTTTGTTTAGAAACAATAAAATTCAATATTTCAATAAAAAAGCATGTGTACAAATGTAAAAATTTAAAAAAAAAAAAAAAAAAAAAAAAAAATCGGCATCAAAACATTGTTTATACAGTTTATCAAGTTTAGTTCCTTTAAGGGCCCATTCACACAGAGTAAATGCGCGTGTATTTTGGCAAAATAGTACACGTGTAAATATAAGACTCCCATTGACTTCAATGACATTTTACACGTGTATTTTGATGTGTATTTTTACACATGAAAAAAATTTCATTGAAGTCAATGGGAGTCTTATTTTTACACGTGTATTTTGCCAAAACGGGCCCTAAGAGATTTCTATACCAGACAAGCCTGTTAAAGGAACATGATCAACATCTAAAACACATGCAAAAAATACTTTAAAAAATTAATTAGTTAAAGAGGACCTTTGATGATTTGGGGCACAGGTGGTTCTATATACTGCTGGAAAGCCGACAGTGTGCTGAATTCAGTGCAGCTTTCCCGATCTGTGCCCCGGGTAAAGATCTATCGGTCCCGGTACTGTAGCTCTTTACAGTCAGAAAGGCGTTCCTGGCAGTCAGTCAGGTACGTCCTTCTCCACAGCAGCTCGTATCGCGCTGTACAGTGTGAGCGGGAAGGAACGCCCCCTCCCCTCCTGATAATACTCGTTTATGGACGAGCACTGTGAGCAGAGGGAGGGGGCGTTCCTCCCCGCTCACACTGTACAGCGCGATACGAGCTGCTGTGGAGAAGGACGTACCTGACTGCCAGGAACGCCCTTCTGACTGTAAAGCGCTACAGTACCGGGACCGAAAGCTCTTTACCCGGGGCACAGATCGGGAAAGCCGACAGTGCGCTGAATTCAGCGCACTGTCGGCTTTCCAGCAGTATATAGAACTGACTGTGCCCCGGACTATGAAAGGTCCTCTTTAAAATATGTATAAAATACAGTCAAACATCTAAAACTGAATAATAGCAATAAAACTTTCAATACAAATAAATAAATAAAAAAAATAAAACACATTTTTTTTTGTTAGACATCAATATGAACAGTCACTTTAATAATGTGATCTCAACACCAGATCGGCACTAAAAAGCAACATGATCAATAAATATAAAAAAAAAAAGTGCAAAAAAATAAAATAAAAATAAACCTCTCGCCATCTGTGGTGACTCCTTAAAGGAACAAATCCAAAGAGTTGTGGAGTTCTACGGGAAGAGGCGACACAAGTTTAGATTCTATGTAGAGAAATCATATCCTAAAACTTGAAGAGCTAAGCATATTATAATATAACTAAGATCCTTGGTGGCCTTTGAAGACGACTTCATTGCTACATCACATTTTTGGCTCCAAAATGGCTCACAAATTTTGAGCCCCGAGCATGAAGGTCTCACATACTGAAGAAGTAAAACTAACTCCAAAATCGGTGTCAGAAGAATTCCACTTGTAGATATTAACCCCCATGTTTTGCCTCTAATATTGGGATTGACCTCTGAAGTGATTCTATCTTGAGACCCCTAGCTTCTGCAGGTATGGGTGGGATATTGTTGTTGGCTAGACATTTGGGTCGGTGTTCTGCTCAGCTCCATCACATTGGTGTTTTCGTTCATATTCATAAATAATTGCATTTGGCTGGTTCCGGCTGGTTCGTTAACATAGGAGTTGTTTGACATTTGGTTCATGTTGAGCATATCTTGGGGCACAGGATGAGAATATGAAGGGCATGAAAAGGTGTCAGGAGATCGGAGGAACATATTCTGCTGAAAGTTCTTGGCGACTTGTTGGGGCATCATGGGTTGGGGCTGTTCAGTCACTGCTGGCCCTGGTAGAGTATAGTTAACCATCGGACAATTTTTGCGGTTGGGTGCAGCCATATTTTTCAATTTGTTCATTTCAGTTTCAATTTTCCTCTCCGATTTTGGTACCAGATCTGAGAAATGAGAGAAAATGAATAGCAAAATCCCCCAAAATAGCAGCGGTCTCCTACAAGGAAGATCATTTATTGGGTCCCATCAGACACCAGGGCTTGGCTACTACTCCAGACATCTCCCCACATATAGTAACACCCCTGCCTGTATGTTCTACGAAATTACCAACATTTCCTACCCCTATAAACACACTGGTGGTGAAATTCACTCACTTGTATCCGATCCTCTG
The DNA here is from genome assembly GCF_031893055.1 of Leptodactylus fuscus. NCBI lineage: Eukaryota > Metazoa > Chordata > Amphibia > Anura > Leptodactylidae > Leptodactylus > Leptodactylus fuscus. The sequence continues at coordinate 21,350,091 of NC_134267.1, read as the reverse complement.
GAACATTGGTACGTTTTGCGAGTTCCTCGCGATGATGTATATCTGGATATCTTGTGTTCTGAAATAAAGCTTCCAACTGTTCCTTTGTGAACACCGTCCTCTTCCTACGATGGGATCCACATACTTGTTCCGAGAATGTGCCGTCCGGTCTCTGGCTTTGAACCGTTTGCTGTGACGTTGAACTTTCTGGAGCGTTTTGCTCACAAATGGGTTGTCCATTTGTCGCAACTGTAAATGACTGTATCCGTTAAGAAAAAGTGCTGTAAGCCCGGCTCTTTCATCCAGGAATTTCAGCTAAAGAAACAGACACCCAGCAGATCCCATTATTGGCAATGGGGTCCCTCAGGCCACATTTGTCTGATATTTTTAGGATCAGTTGTCCATTTTTATTCCGAAGAACAGGAAGGAAAAAGTGCAGATGTGAACGCCACACAAGGAATTACATAGGACAACATGTATGATCCCCCCCAGCGGTGCAGAGTATTTCAGGAATGAAGTGTGCAGATTTTGTGGGACGCCAGACTTAGTGGTTACATAATGGAAAATACAATTTCCCCCAGCAGCACATAGTATTTCAGGAGTAGAATGTGCAAATCCTATTTTGTGACAGCAGTCTGATCAGCACAGTGTTCTGAAATACTCTGTGCTGCTGGGGAACCTACTTTTCTTACAGTGGGTAAAGTGGGTTCCCTAGCAGCACAGAGTATTTAAGAAGACTGTTGATTATGTGCGGATGGCAAACCAAGCCATCTTAAAGACAATGAGCATGAATGAAGATGTTCATGTGTCCGTTTTTTTTTCTTGATGGTCAGGTAAAATACTGACATCTTGTATTATTGCCGGTTTTTACTACTAAAAACTTTCCTGGATAGAATAATAGACGATAGATGACTTAGGCCAAAGAGAACAGATTTATTTGTTTCACAGATATACGACGCATGAAAAAGGGAACGGTCATGTGCACAGTGGAAGAAGTACTGTTGGTTTCTCTAGCAGCACAGAGTATTTCAGGAGAGTGCTGTGCTTATACTGTTGGTGAGATACATAGCCAAATAATTAGTTTCCCCCAGCAGCACAGAGTATTTCAGAAGAGTGTGCTGATGTTGGGCTTGATTTTCTCAATATGCAAATTAGCTCTTTGCAATGGCGGCCTTCTTGTTGTTCCTTTGTGTATTGACACAAACTGCAATATCTCAGCAACAGAGGCAGCAACTCACAGGGGGAAGAAACTGTAGGATTCAGAAGACCCTAACCCATCTATCTGTGGGGGCGGGGGTGATATGCTGGGTCAAGTGACCCTACTCGATCTTTCTGGGGGGCGGGGGTGATAGGCTGAGTCTGGTTCCTTTAATTTTAGTTGGATACAATGGAACCCTCTAATGTTGATAATCCCATTCTTTACTGTCGCTTTTATTTGAGGGAGATAAACCCCCTCAATACAATTTACAATAACCTGGTACCGGATACTTCTAGTCTAGACATTCCCCAAAGTTAAATCTTCTATTCTAACCAGTTAGCTTCTTTAAGGGGTTCTTCTTTATTGAGAGTAGAGATCCCTGTAGATAAGATAATCATAGTGTACTGGAATCTATGGGGGATTGTAGCATTTTATCACCCTGCAACGCCCCCCCAGGAGAACTGAAGTATTACACAGTTCTCATTGAAAGCATTAGGCAGTCCATTTATTGCATGGACAGGGTAGGTGCTCCAGAATGAGAGATATTTGGGGATCTATCCTATTAACTACTTAACTCCTATTTCATGGATAGGCCACAAAATAGCTATCGGATCTTCATTGGTAGCTGAACCGCCTATCCTAAAAAAAATTCCAAACTACCCCTTTAATGAGTTTTTCTAAACCAGACAAGCCCTTTAAAGCAACACAAAGAACATCTAAAATATCGTGCACAACAAATCTTTATTAAAATATGAAAAATACATAAAAAATTACTTAATATGTATAAAATAGTCAACCATCTAAACGTGAATAACAATAAAACTTTCAATAGAAGTGCTTTTTTTTTTTGTTTTTTGTTTTTTAAAATTGAATAAAAAAAACATTTTTTGTTAGACATCAATATTAGAGATGAGCGAGTACTGTTCGGATCAGCCGATCCGAACAGCACGCTCCATAGAAAAGAATGGATGCACCTGGTACTTCCGCTTTGACGCCGGCCGCTTAACCCCCCCCCCCCCCCCCCCGCGCGTGCCGGCTACGTCCATTCATTTCTATGAGAGCGTGCTGTTCGGATCGGCTGATCCGAACAGTACTCGCTCATCTCTAATCAATATGAACGTCGCTTTAATATGATCTTGACACCAGATCGGCACTAAAAAGCAACATGATCAATATATAAAGTGCAAAAAAAGACATCAAAATAAACTTCTCGCCATCCGTGGTGACTCCTTAAAGGCATAAATCCAAAGATTTGTGGAGTTCTACAGGAAAAGGCGACACAAGTTTAGATTCTATGTATAGACATAGGAATTGTGCAACATTTGGTTCATGTTGAACATATCTTGGGGCACAGGATGAGAATATGAAGGGTATGAAAAGGTGTCAGGAGATCGGAGGAACATATTCTGCTGAAAGTTCTTGGCGACTTGTTGCGGCATCATGGGTTGGGGCTGTTCAGTCACCGCTGGCCCTGGTAGAGTATAGTTAACCATCGGACAATTTTTGCGGTTGGGTGCAGCCATATTTTTCAATTTGTTCATTTCACGTTTCAATTTTCCTCTCCGATTTTGGTACCAGATCTGAGAAATGAGAGAAAATGAATAGCAAAATCCCCCAAAATAGCAGTGGTCTCCTACAAGGAAGATCATTCATTGGGTCCCATCAGACACCAGGGCTTGGCTACTACTCCAGACGTCTCCCCACATATAGTAATGCCCCTGCCCATATGTTCTACAAGATTACCAACATTTCCTACCCCTATAAACACACTGGTGGTGAAATTCACTTACTTGTACCCGATCCTCTGGGACATTGATTCGTTTTGCGAGTTCCTCGTGATTATGAATATCTGGATATCTTGTGTTCTGAAATAAAGCTTCTAACATTTCCAACTGTTCCTTTGTGAACACAGTCCTTTTCCTACGATGGGATCCACGCAATTGTTTCGAGAATGTGCCGTCCGGTCTCTGGTGTTGAACCTTTTACTGTGACGTTGAACTTTCTGGAGCGTTTTGCTCACCAATGGGTTGTCCATTTGTCGCAACTGTATATGAAATATATGACGTTTATAAAATTGATCTTTTTGATTAATGGAAAGAAGATGGTTTGGTAGACGGAGCCCTCTGACCTCTTGTCACCCACATCTCCTAACCTTTGTCTATCTCATGTGCTTGTCTAGATTATATCTGTCATAAAATTATGATATGACTGACTGTACATTGTTGTTTGTGATATTACCCTGTAACGTTTTTGGGTAACTCTACTACATCTGCAGAGTGATAGCTAAATAGATATATCTGGATTGAGAGATTATATAGGAACCATGAAAGCCATAGATAAACCCTACCTTGTGGACCATCCTGTTGGAATTCACCTTTCTGCAAAGCATTGATGGATCTTTGCATATGATGATCCTGGTTTTCAGCTAAGGTAATTTGGTTTGACACAGGGTCAAAGTAGAATTCAGCCATGTTTCGTAGATCAGAAGATTTTTCAGAGCTCTTCACCTGCTGCTATCAAACTGGCCAAAGTGATTTGTGGAGGAGCTGAATTAAACCTTTATATAGGGGCTTGGGGGAGATCTAAACCATTACACTTAAGTGTGACTTGGCCAAGACTTCTTAAGGGGTAGCCCTCTCACATTGCCAGGGGACATTATCTTCTGCAATGGAAATTCAACTTAATACACATTTCTGGGGTGTCGGCACACTTGACATCCAGACCCAGACAAGTCCTAGCAGGAAGGATGGAGTCATAATAATTGTCCTCCATGTAGTTATTTTATCATTTTGGAGTAAATACTATTTGATATTGAATATTTATTGAGGGATTCCTGACACCTTTCTTTCCTCTGCCAGTCCTTGTTCATGTTTGTGTGTTTCTATTTTCTAATGAATACATATTTGATATTTTCTGATATACATTGTGGGTTTTTTATGCATATATTTTTCATTTTTTAGTTTTTTTTATGTTGCTAAACACAAGTTACATTTGGGATACTCTAGTTGATCTTCTAGAGAAACTTTATGGATATTGTTCTTCTTCCTGCAATAAATCTTTATTTTTTCTTTAAGTATTATGTTAATGTTTATACAGAATTATAAGTGCCCATAGTCAGGACACTGGGCTTACTGCTAGTTTCTTACAATGTATCAGTCTGGATTCAAGGCTCACAAAGGATTGTCTAGACTTCTAGACTGGATACAATTGTCTCCACTTCAAGACTACAGTAGATATATTCAGTGTATGGGTCTGTGCACTTGTGCTTTGTCAGTTTTGCACTGACCTATTATACTCTAATATATTATATAATACACACCCATGTAATATCACAGTCCCGTGTAAGGGCGACACAACTCAGGACAGTCCATGTCTTTCAGACTCTGAATATTGTCAAAGGGCCCCTTGAGATCTGTAGCTGTCCATTGATTGTTTTTGTGACTATTTGCAAAAAACGGGTGTAACTATTAATGTATTCCCCAATGATTATTACTGGTGCTGAAATTAGTGGTCCATTGTCTGAGGGGCGATACATGAGAATATTATATCACATTGTAAACCAAAGCCCATTACAGTCAGTGGGGTCATCAGCATCGCAAGATGTATCTGTCCATATATGGATTTCTCTTTTCCTGTTCCTGGAATTCTGTTGGTTGAATAAACGCATATAATGGACGAATCTACAGGAAATAGGACATCTAATGGACCCCTGCTGCTACGGTGAGGCCTCAGAAGGGGCTTGTCTAAATCTACTTTCCCCTGGTTTGCTACTAGTGGGGTAGTAAAACCCATTAGCATTTGGATTGCAAAGTAGTCATGTATGAGAAACAATGTATCAATGACTATTCAGACTCTAATGTGAAACCCTAATACACAAACTAATACAATCCTGTACAGATTATATTGTCAGAGCCATCCAATAATCCACTAAAATTTCACTAGGGATTTAAAGGGATATATATGACACCCCCTGTTTATAGGGTACATAGTAGGATAAAAATTGGTGCAAGGCAGATAGCCATATTGCTGAGACGATATAGGTGAGCATAGAACATGGATGGATGGATGGATGGATATTGGGTAGATGGATATTGGATATTGGATGATTGGATGGATTGGATAAAGATAGATATTAAATACAGAGATATTAGATTGAGACAGACATTAGACAGAAAGATACATAGGTAAATATTAGATACCTAGAAAGATAGATATATAGCTATTGGATTGATATGAGAAAGACAGATAAAAGTTAGATGATTCTAAAACAAAATAATGAAAAAAAAAATACACAAACACAAATCATAAAATATAAAAATTATGAAAATATTTAAACAAAAATAAGGAAAAAAAAAATCATAATTTAAAAAGCAATTTTTAATTCACAATTCACCATTAATTACGAACCACTTAATAAAGGCATTCATTACCCAATGGTATATATGTCAGGCTGGGTGTATACAGCACTTATGGGTGTAATGGCCTTTACAATACAGGTGAGATGTTTAGTAAGGGCTCGTTCACATCTGCGTTGTGGTGTCCGTACTGCAGGTTTCCGTTTCCTGCCTAAAACAGAGGCAGGAGACGGAAACCTGCAGGAGTCTCTCTCACCCATTCATTTGAATGGGTGAGAGAGATGTCCGGCCGTGAGCGTTTTGCGCTCTCCGCCGCGAAACCGGGTTTTATAATCCGGACACAGTCAGACATGCAGTACTCTGTGTCCGAATAAAAAAAAACGGCCGGACCCGGTCTGTGCTTTCTGTCTTCTGGCATGCAGAAGACGGAAAGCACAGAACGGAAAGAAGAACGCAGGTGTGAACCTAGTGTAATACGGTATGTATTACTGGAAGTAAAAACTGCAGGCTGTAACAAAGCACTGTGTGACCCAAGGCCAACAATTATCATTAGTGACCTGAAGGATTTCACAATTGTCATTGATGGTCTGCCAGCCACTTGTGTATGTGCAACTTCCTTAGTAATAGCAACATTTTTACATAAATTGTGGAGAATTCTTATCAGCCTTATCAGTTTTGCCTTTGGAGAAGCACAGGGGTCTAAGACAAGTAGTCAAGATCATTTATTCTTTTGGTGACCTTTGCACAGTCTATTCATCTAGAACAATGGGACCCTAACACATATACAATTCTTAGCTTTCGGGCCATTTCACACCTCTGAGGAAGACTTAGTACAAAACCCAAGCTGTCTGTGTCCTATGTCTATGAATGTGGTGGTTTTTTTCTGTCTGTAAATGCTGATGCACAATACACAAGTGTACAAGTCATCTGTGATCACAGCTCCATAAAGACTCGTATGATCCCCTAGAATTGTCTGTGCATAGGATGTGCTTCATAATTTGTAGTCCTTGTATACGGCACAGACACACAGCCGCAAAAACTACAGCTGTGTGTATGAGCCCATAGAAATGAATGGGTACAAATTACAATCTGTAATTACAAATAAAAACCTGAGGAAGCCTCAGAGGTCCAAACCATTCAGGAACGTCTCCGAGATAACAACTATGTAGGATAGGTTCACATCTGCACTGGGCTTGGGAGCCCAGATGGAGAGCCAGAACAATAAAACAGTGGACACCGGCGGATCCCATAGACTATAATGGAATATATCAGTCGTGATTTCTGCGACTCAGTAACCAGCATAGATGTGACCTTAGCATTACTAATAGAAAACTAGACGTTGTTACCCGTAAGCTAGACCTTGGCATACCTAAACCAGTCCTCATTACCCATAAACTAGGTCTTGTCACCCCTAAACTAGGCCTCAGGCCTCATCACTCATAAACCAGTCCTCATTGCCCATAAACTACAAATTGTTGCCCATATACAAGGTCTCCTTACCCATAAATTAGGCCTCGTCACCCATAGAAAGCAGTCAGGCCCAGTTGTTCTCTAATACATGACTCTGAGCCTTAGCAGATTAAGACAGGGCAAATAACCCAAAAGACAGGCGATTGTATGGCGGTGCTGGATATAAAGGTGCAAACTTGAGAGCACCAATTTCCCTCTAATACACATCAATCTTCCCATTGCAACCATTTTTCATTTTTTACCATTTACATTTTTAACTCGCCACCTTCAAAAAGCTTTTATTGTTCCATTCAGAGTCACATGGGGCTATCGATCTGCAGGGCTTGTGTTATAGAAGGACACCATTTAATATTCTATACTGTGTACTTAGAAACTGGAGAAAAAAATCAAAATGGAGGCATTGAGAGAAAAAAAACTGCAAGAGCACCATTTTCTTATGGGGGTTGTTTGTATGGCATTCGCTATGCAGTAAAATGATTCTGTGAACTTTTTTTTTTTTTTTATTGTAAAAATTACATTTTTTTGCATTATTTTTAGACCCTTATTTAATGATCTTTCTCTAGTGATCTCCTGCTTATAGCACCATTATACACTGCTCAAAAAAACTAAAGGGAACATTATAGCAACACAATGTAACTCCAAACATTGACTGACAATCAATTTCACCTGCTGTTGTGTAAATGGAATAGACAACAGATAGAAATTACTGGGGGACACACACAATAAAGGAGGGCCCTGCAGGTGGGGGCCACAGACCACATCTCAGTACCAATGCTTTCTGGCTGATGTTTTGGTCACTTTTGAATGTTTGTGCATTCACATGACTCTACACCCCACACAAGTGGCTCAGGTAGTGCAGCTTATCCAGGATGGCAATCTAAAAATACCCTAAGATTGATAAATTGTATATGTACCAGGATAGGCAAAATCAAAAAAATAGTGAATAAGGTACATTAAAATGTTACTTTTATTTAGTACTAGCTTTTACCCGCGACGTCATCTGCGGTGATTTGAGAATTGGGCGGACACAGATGTGTTAAACTGTGAGAGTACTTTAAAAATCTGGCTGGGATAGCAAATGTGATATTTTAGATTGTGTATGTAGTAATACAGACAATTTGTTATTTTGAGAGTATTTTTATTTTTTCAGCTGGTATATGGTAAAGTTGAGATGTACATACTGTATTTGGGAGCAAGGTATTTTAAGTTAATACACTTCCATGGTAACTAATATGTATATGGATCAGCCCTGGGGGGGGGGGGGGGGTGTTTTTATAGTTGGTGGGAACCTGCAGTTATTTGATTGCAAGTGCCCATAGACGGCAATCCAAGTGTATTGCAGTCTATGGGAGATTGCAGCCATTAGCATCGGGCCTGGGCGTGTAGCGGAGAGCCGCTTGCTATTGTGACCGCTCTGCAACAAAGCGGTTGGCTGTACTTTTACATTCTTGGAGGATGTCGTGGAGGGCCGAGCCGCAGCATCGCACCACTCCTGCCGCTGCAGGAAGCCCGCGGTGGCAGGAAGGTTGCGACCGTGCTCCTCTACCCCTTGCCCCACCGTATACCCGGCGTATAAGACGACCCCCAAGTTTTCTGAAAATTTATTTTTTCTGGGGCAGGGTGTGGGGGAGTCGTGTTATATGCCGGAACATGCAGTGAGGTTGTATGTGGTAGTGGCTGGAGGAGCAACTGAGGAACAGGGCACTGCAAGACCCTCGGAAGATAGCAACTAATGTAATGTGCCGGCTGGCCGCCCGGCTGTGTTGTATGGCTGGGGCGGAGGACACAGGACAAAGAGCAGGGCAGCTTATGTATGGAGCAGCTGTCCATAGAAGACTGCGAGGATGGATATAACCGAATTACCGTTCCCTTCCCATTACCGGATATACCCCAAGTAAATAATGACACGGGACAACGGATAAACCTTTGTTGGGCTGGAGGTCGGCCACAGCATTTATTTCCGGTTAACCTTTGAACTTGTATTTGCATAACCATAACAAAATTAACCAACGTGGGACGGAAAGGCGGACGCCCGGCCCCTTCACTTCAGGGAGGCCACTCCCACTTCCCGACCGACTATTTCCTCTGGAAAACCGCCAAGAAGGACCTGGCGAAGAGCCTAAGCTGGGCTCCGACCCCCACCCAAAAGAAAAATGGCCTGCTCTACGCCATCCTGGAGTCCAGATAGGAAAATGTCCATCCCAATCTCATTAAGGTGCACACCATCTTGACGCATGAGCCCTCCATTGTCCCCCTCAAGTTGACAATGACGCACCACGATGCAACCCTTCGAGCGGATCAAGCGAGCCATCTGGGAATTCACGGTCCTGCGAGACCTCTCAATTGCTGCAGCGTCCCTATTGGAACGCCATGACACCCTGGACACGATTTCCGACCAAACTAGGACGACATTGTTGAAGGAGGAGAAACTATCAATGTCCGACCGCATCATGGTCAGCAGCTCAACCATGTGCATGGAGACCAAGTCATTTCCACCAGCGTGAAGAACAAGGATAACCGCCGCAGGAGCGAGCCTGCTCAATTCGACCACCTCCGGCAACACTTGGGACCAGCGGAGACCGCGGACACCTCTCCAAAGTACGTCCAAATCGACAAAGCCAAGATTCCTCCCGCCAGGGCGAATGTCGGCATGCAGTGCCGCCCAATAGACGTATGAATGCCCGAGGAAAGCTACAAGAGGAGGATGGAGATCTGCAAAAGAGGAAAATCACAACACCAGCTCAGGGTGAACATAGCTAACAGGAAGACTTCCACCTGCCAATCCGCTGTACATCCCCTTCCGACAGGCCAGCCCTAGAAGCCTCCGTCGCGGCACCAATACGGAAAGGGTGAGCAGCAAACTCTAGAGGTGGAAGACCCAGAACCCGTAGACATTTACGAAAGAGAGACTGAAACTGAAAACGAGTGACAACAGACCCGTCCTGATGAGACATAAAATACGGACTAGAGACAGGGAAATGAAAGAAAGAGGAAACAGCCGAAACAGGGCAGGACGGGCCAGAGACCGCAAAAAGACAACCAAACCCCTCTTCCCAGCTGATCAGTCTTAGGGTGCATTCACACTGAGTAAACGCTAGCTTATTTTGTAGAGTAAAATTACACTTGTAAATTTTGCTATCCCATTGACTTCAATGACATTTTACAGGCGTATTTTTTACAGGCGTATTTTTTACAGGCGTATTTTTACACTTGTAAAAAAATATCATTGAAGTCAATGGGATAGCAAAATTTACAAGTGTAATTTTACTCTACAAAATAAGCTAGCGTTTACTCAGTGTGAATGCACCCTTAGAACGTCGTACCTTAATTTTGACAAACCAGTCACCCAACACCACGTCCTCACGCAACAACCCTCCAGGTGAAGAAGCAGAAGGGGAACACAATTCACCCACCCTCAGGGCCTCAAAGAAGGCAACACAAAAACCGGCAGTCCAAAGCGCCACCTCGTAAGGAGAACAGCACACCGTACCTAACGAAGAGAGCAAACGCAACAGGATAGCATGAGTGACAGGGCAGCGACATTCACGACAAACAACTTCCTTCCTCCAACCCTTAATGATCTGACGTACAATAAAAACCTGGGAAACATCCGGGAGACCCCGCAGACGCAGATGAAAACCCACACCCGCCAACCTCTTTTGAGCAACAGAAGCTGAAAACCCACGCTCACGGAGATCACCTAAATAACTGTTACTCAGTACTACTCTCAAAGACGCATCGGAGGACAGTGAAACCCCACCCCAGACAGACAACCATTCAGACCAAGCCTTACCATGCGCAGTCCAAGTGGAAGGAGCCACGGAAGATTGGAGTAACGGAATTAGACGAGGGTCACTAAGTCCCAAACTTGTGGAGGGCAAGAGGCACCCACCGCCGCAGCCCCCGGCAACCGCTCCCGAAAAACCTGCCAATTGAAGCGGGACAAGGCATCAGCAACAACATTTTCCAGGCCGGGAATGTGACGAGCCCGGAACCAGATGTTAAGCTGCAAACACCTAAGTACCAGGTGACGGATCAAAGACAACACAGGGGAGGAAGAGAGGGAATTAATACAATGAACTACGCTCAAATTGTCCGTCCAAAAACGGACCCTCCTGTCCCGCAACTGTGGACCCCAAATCTCAATTGCCACCACAATGGGGAACAGTTCCAGGAGAGTAAGGTTCTTGCAGAAACCATTGTCCCGCCAGGCCGCCGGCCACTCTTCAGCACACCATTGCAAACCAAAAACAACACCAAAACCGAGACTACCAGAAGCGTCGGTAAACAGCTCCAAGTCTGCGCTACTGACCTCTGGCACCTGCCACAACATCCTACCGTTATAACCCAACAAAAATTCCTTCCAAACCAATAAATCATCTTTTAATTTACGCGTGATGCGAATTCTATGGGATGGGAGCTTCGCACCCCGAGTAGCCAGGGATAAACGCCGGGAGAAGACCCTGCCCATGGGCATGACCCGACAAGCGAAAACCAGGGAACCAAGGAGAGACTGCAGTTGGCGCAACGTCACCTTGTCCGCTGACAAAAAACCTTGAACCAAATCCAAAAGCTTGTGGAGCTTATCCGCAGGTAAACGATAGCACATAGCCACTGAATCGAATTCAATGCCTAAAATCTAAATACAGGTTGTAGGACCCTCAGTTTTTTTGGCCGAAATAGGAACCCCAAAAATACCCATCAGACGCTGAAATGAAGCTAACAAAAAACCGCATTGACTGTCATCTGCCGGGCCCACAAATAAAAAATCATCAAGATAATGCGTGACGTCCCTAAGGCCTGTCTCCACCCTAACCACCCACTCCAAAAAAGTGCTAAACATTTCAAAAAAGTGGCAAGAGATAGAACAGCCCATAGGGAGGCACGCATCGTAATAGAAAAATTCATCAACCCTACACCCTAATAAGTGATGACAATCAGGGTGAACCGGGAGCAACCGAAAAGCCGACTCTATATCAGACTTGGCCATAAGTGCGCCACGACCCGACTTACGAACCAAATCCACGGCCCTGTCAAACGAGACGTAAGACACGGAAGAATCCTCAGGCAGAATACCGTCGTTCACCGATTCGCCTTTGGGGTACGAGAGATGATGAATTAATCTGAACTTGCCAGGTTCCTTCTTTGGTACAACGCCCAAAGGCGAAACCCGCAAGTTAAAAAACGGGGGGTAAACAAAAGGGGCAAACATCTGCCCCAACTCCACCTCTTTTGCTACCTTGGAGCGCAACACATCCGGATGCTCATGGGCCGATTTCAGGTTATAGGAAAAAAAACGGGGACCTACTAAACAAAAAGGGGATAAAGAACCCGAGGACAAACTCGAACGCAGTCCCGCCGCAGCCGATTTATTGGGATACCGGTCGAGCCACGGGGACATCGCCTGAACGCTCACCGGAGTTTTTCCCATCCGATTTGGGTATGGCCGAAGGGGGAACCGCCTTGGTACAACGGGAAGCGGGGTGATTTGCTCCACAAGAGGAACATTCATGACGGAACTTGCATAGCCCGAAGAACCGGCAGTGCCCTTCATTGAAGAGCCAGCAGGTTCCCGGGCGCCGAACGGCCACCGGTCCAGGGGAGCTGCCGCCCTGACCGGAGGCCGCCCCTGGAAAGGGCGAAGACTTCTGAGCCAAAATTAAACGGATCCAAACATCCGTAGCCTTTACCGCCCATCCAATCTCGGGTTGCATCCCCAAACGCCGACGAAACTCTTCATCATATCTCCACCACGCGGTTCCGCCATGAGATTTGTACGCAGAAAAAATTGTATTAAAATACACAGAGTTCCGTGCAACGTTCGGGATGCCTCTGACCCATAACGCTGCCCAGAACCGCGAAAGCCTGGCACCAATTGCCAAACGTTTTCGCGACCCTGGGTCTCCTATCTAAAGCCTTCTCAGTAACCACCCGACGCTCCTTGTCAACAGTGTGCTGGTCTACAGAGATTAACCCCTTAAGGACCAGGCCATTTTTTGGTTTCGCATTTTCGTTTTTCCCTCCTCACATTTCAAGAGCCATAACTTTTTCATTTTTCAGTTCAGAGTCACATGATGGCTTATTGTTTGCGGGACAAATTGTACTTTGTAATGGCACCATTCAATATGCTGTGCAATGTACTGGGAAGCTGGAAAAAAATTCAGAATGAGGCGCAATTGGAGAAAAAATGCATTTGCGCCATTTTCTTATGGGTTTAATTTTTACAGCATTCACTGTTTGGTACAAATGACATGTTACCTGTGTTCTACGTGTCAGTACAAACGCGGTGATACCAAATTTATATAGTATTTGAAATTTTTTGATACTTTTAAAAAAATGATAAACTTTGCAAAATAGAAAAAAAAATTTGTGTCATCATGTTCTAACACCTGTAACTTTTTCATATTTCCATGTATGGAGCTGGTTGTGGTGTCTTTTTATGCGGGACAAGATGACGTTTCTATTGATACCATTTGGGGAAAGATCCGATGGTTTGATCACTTTTTATTCAATTTTTTATAGGAGGCAAAGTGTTGAAAAAAACGCTTTTTGGCTGTTTTTATTTTTTTTGCCGCTACGCCGTTCGCAGTACGGGATAAATGTTTTAATATTCTAATAGTTCAGGCATTTTGGAGCACAGGGATACCTAATATGTTTATGTTTAATGTTCTTTAATTACTTTTATAGCTGATCTAGGGAAAGGGGGGTGATTTGAACTTTTATATTTTTTTTATTTTTTTAATACTTTTAAAAACTTTTTTTTTTCTTCTGTTACATTTATGATCAGACCCCTTAGGTACCTTGAAACCTAGGGAGTCTGATCGCTCATACTATTCACCGCAATACTACAGTATTGCAGTGAATAGGAAAATCGCAGCACTTCTATTAGAGGCTGCCTCTGGCATCGTCTAATAGATCTAGCGCAGAGACAAGCCTGGAAGCCTTCAATAGGCTTCCGGCTGTCATAGCAACCGATCACCGCCCTCTTGTGACGTTCAGGAGGGCGGCGATCGGGGAAACATGGCGGCGCCCATGCCGCCAGCGCCGTTTACACACTGCGGTCACGTTTGACCGCAGTGTGTAAAGGGTTAACAGCAGCGATCGGCTCGGGCACCGACCGCTGCTGTTAGTGGCAGGTCCTGGCTGTATTATACAGCCGGCATCTGCCGTGTATGGAGCGAGCTCAGCGTGTGAGCTCGCTCCATACATCCCCATGCGACCCATGACGTACAGTTACGTCAAGGGTCGCTAAGGGGTTAAGGACCAAATGTCCACGTACTGACAAGACCAAATTTTATTTCTGGTCTCATCATCTAAATGACTACCAAGTGGACTAACACCACAGAAAAAGGATTCTTTATGCAGGCTAGCTCTAACCGGGGACTCCGGAACTAATTTTAAATCCTTGGACTTTTCTAACTGCTTTAAGGCCTTAAGGGCAGGAAGTAAGTTAGAACTATCATTACCCCCCACCCCCCCAAGCATCGGTAAAGTTAAACTCACCATGAGATGGATGCGCAACCGACACCTCAGGAGGAACCATAAACGAACCCGGAACCGCACTGGCCACGCTAGCCCCACGGGACGACCGCTCCTGCGGCTGCACAGGCACCTGCCTCTTGGAACGTCTGCGGGAGGACCTGCCAGAGCCAGGGGAACTGCAGGACGAATCATCAGATGAAGATGGAGAACGGCGACGACGGGGCTTAGAGCTCCTGGATCGCCGTCTGCGCTTAGACACACGGGAAGAGTGACCTTTCTTATGCTTGTCGGAACGATGGCGCCTACGCCTGTCACGTTCCTGGGAAGTGGAGGAAGAAGAGTCAGTGCTCGAGTCCCTAGCCCTTCTAGAGCTATGACAGCTAGTAGTGCCAGCAGCAGGCTCCATGTGGGCCCTAATGGCCTCCATTAGCACATGGGACGAGGGGGCGGGGGATGGGGAGGAGGAGTGCTGAGACCCCCTAAGCATGCCGTTCCGCCCCAGCCAGTGTAGAAGCGGCTGCCTGGGTTGCCGGAGGGGTTAAAGGGAGCTGCTCCGCAGGAGGCTCCTGTAGGGATTCCCGGGACCCCATGATGTTGCTGCAAACTTCTCCGGCGCCAGAAGCAACTAAAATGGCGGCCGGAGACGACTGGGCGGAAGGGGCGGGGCCACTGAGCCGCGGGAAGGAAGGCCCCGCCTGCTGACACGAACGTCCAGCAATCGAGCCCGAGGCCCTGTCCCGCGCCAGGCCAGAGGTGGAGGAGCTAGGGCTCAGGCGCGCCGGAGGCCTGGAGCGCCTAGTAGATTTCCGGGGGACACGCCGCAGGTCCCGAGGAGGAATCCTGCCGAACGCCTGAAATCAGGCGCGACAGGAAAGCCTCCCCTTCTGCCGCAAGACCGGCCCTGAGGGCCGAGATCAACTGCTGCTCGTCAGCCATTACCTGCAGATGCGCAACGAGCCAAGCTCTTGCGGTTGTTCAGGCAGCCGGAAAGGAAGTCCGGCAAGCTGCGCTGCAATATAGAGGGACGGGGCATACCAATAGAAGCCCCGCCCCGAAAGCTGGGGGGGGGGGGAAGAGAGGAGAGAGGACAAGTAGGCTAAGCACGGGCAGAGAGAAGAGAGAAGAGCAAAAGCTAAGAATAAAGGGCAGAGTTAATAAATAAGGAGAAATATAAAGAGAATGGGAAAAAACTTGAAATATGAATAGAGGGAAAAACCAATAAATGAATACCCCCACCATCGCAGTCCCTGGCATCCTCCTATAAAGGTCCGGTGCCTTCAAGAATGTGTGCTGCGAACTTACCGCTGAGCATGGAGATCGTGGGAAGCAGGAGGATCGCGGAAAAAGCAAGCCAGTTAAGGTAAATTCGAAGGTCGGGGATGACTGTGGAATGCCGGCGTGCGGCCCAGGCTGTGTGTTCGCTGTAGTGACGTGTACACAGGAAGTGTGCATGCGGCCTCCTCAGTGCAGTGTAGTTCGTCTCACTGCCCAAGCAGTGTTGCGTTGATGTTCAGCAAACATGGCGGTCCCAGAGCGTTGGCTTTGGTAGGCTGCTGAGGTATATTACCGTAAAGTGACTGTGTAAGGTCAGCAAATACATGTAAATGTCATTGAGTGGGGTTAGGGCTACCCTTGAGGCAACAATGAGTGTGCAGGTAGTTTGTGGATGGAAATGCGGGGAAGTGTGTGTGATTCTACAGCTGGGGTTGGTAGTCCTGCTTTTGTGACTGTCCTGGCAGGAAAGCATGTTGTTTAGCGGCACCAAAAGTAGCCTATGTTTCAATCACAAGCGAAAACTATGTTTGTGGAAAATCTCACGCAAATCCGTCCAGGCATTTTAGCGTGATTGAGTAACAAACACCCAAACTCACAAACTTTCACACTTATAATATTAGTAGGATGCCATAAAAGATCCCTCCATAACAAAGGGGTGCTTATACTTATGAGTCAAAAGAATAATAAATAGGAGGCTAAAAAATGATAGTGAGCGTCAGCCTCTATGTGTGTGCTAGATAAGGCTCCAACAGAAAAGAGGGGTGCATAAAGACCCTAGCAATGGCGGTGATAATCCCCACACTGTTTAGCTCAACATCACCCACTGATAACCGGGTGCACCTGGCTCTTTTAGTGGGCAAAGCTTAACATGCCAAACATTCAGGGTCTGGTGAAAAACACCCATAGACACCCAAGATGTAGGGTAATCAACTAATGCTCACACGTCACAACTCCCAGTAGTGGGACTAGCAAACCCTCTCTACCGCTATACTGGAGGGCAAGATTGCTTCCCCCATCACTAAGACTGACAATCTCTAAGGGATGGATAGAAAGTCACAGAAGTGACACATCCATTCACAAACACACATCAAAAATGGCTCCAGATAATTAGCCTAATTGGGCCAATTATCTGGGTGCATTTTTTATGTGTGTTTGTGAGTGGATGTGTCACTTCTGTGACTTTCTATCCATCCCTTAGTGATTGTCAGTCTTAGGGGGTGTTCACACTACCGTCGGTGTCCGACAGGTAGTGTCTGCTCCTAGTGTCCGTTCAAAATCTTGCACGGACATTAGGAGCGGACACTAGCTGTGTCCGTGACACCTGTCATTTATTTAAATGGCGATCGGGTGCGTTCTTTTGCACTCCGTGCCCTTCCTTCACTGTCTGCATGTAAAGATGTCCGACTTTTCAAGCGGACAGAAAAACCCGACATGTCTTTATGCACCCCTCTTTTCTGTTGGAGCCTTATCAACTAGCACACACTTAGAGGCTGACGCTCACTATAATTTTTTTAGCCTCCTATTCTACTTTTGACTCATAAGTATAAGCACCCCTTTGTTATTGAGGGACCTTTTATGGCATATTAAATTTTAATGTACCTTATTCACTTTTTTTTTTTTTTAAATTTTATCCAGGATGGCACATGAATGCAAGCTGTGGCAAGAAGGTTTGCTGTGTCTGCCCGCGTAGTGTCCAGAGGCTGGAGGCACTACCAGGAGACGTGGAGGGGGCCATAGGAGGGAAAAAGCCCAACAGCAGGACCACTACCTCAGCCTTTGTGCAAGGAGGAACAGGAGGAGCACTGCCAGAGCCCTGCAAAATGACCTCCAGCAGGCCACAAATGTGCATGTGTCTCCACAAACTGTTAGAAACCAACTCCATGAGGAAGGTATGAGGGCCCAATGTCCACAGATGGAGGTTGTGTTCACAGCCCAATACCGTGCAGGACGCTTGTCATTTGCCACAGAACAGGATTGGCAACTTCCCCACTGGCACCCTGTGCTCTTCACAGAGGAAAGTAGGTTCACACTGAGCACATGTGACAGACATGACAGTCTGGAGACATGGTGGAGAGCGATCTGCTGCCTGCAACATCCTTCAGCATGACCGGTTTGGCAGTGGGCCAGTAATGGTGTGAGGTGACATTGCTTTGGAGGGTCGCACAGGCCTCCATGTGCTCACCAGAGGTAGCCTGACTGCCATTAGGTACCGAGATGAGCTCCTCAGACCCCTTGTGAGACCATATGCTGGTGCGGTTGGCCCTGGGTTCCTCCTAAAGGACAATGCCAGACGTCTTGTGGCTGGAGTTTGTCAGCAGTTCCTGCAAGATGAAGGCATTTAAGCTATGGACTGGCCCACCTGTTCCCCCAGACCTGAATCCAATTGAGCACATCTGAGACTTCATGTCTCGCTACATCCACCAACGTCACGTTGCTCCACAGACTGTCCAGGAGTTGGCAGATGCTTTAGTCCAGGTCTTGGAGGAGATCTGTCAGGAGACCATCCGCAACCTCATCAGGAGCATGCCCAGGCGTTGTAGGGAGGTCATACAGGCACGTGGAGGCCACACACACTACTCAGCCTCATACTGACATGCTGTAAGGACATTACATCAAAGTTGGATCGGCCTGTAGTGTGTTTTTAATTTTGCGGGTGACTTCAAATCCAGGCCTCCATTGGTTAATAAATTTGATTTCCATTGATGATGTTTGTGTGATTTTTGTTGTCATCACATTCAACTTTGTACAGAACAAAGTATTCAATGATATTTAATTCATTCAGATCTAGGAGGTGTTATTGGAGGGTTCCCTTTATTTTTTTTTTTGAGCAGTGTTCATATAGTTACACAGCATAGATGAATTGCACATGTATAAGGCTTGGAGTTACCACTGCAGGCCCATAGATTTCTCTGTGGACAGTATTGCACATACATTGAAAAATTTGTCAGAATAATAACTAAGAATGCACGTGCAGTACACAAAATGTATTATCTGTTTTAGACTTTACACCTCACTTTTTAGTTCTGAAAAATGTAGAAAAGGAAGGACAATGAAACGTGCTCTTTATTAATGATAGCCGCCATTATTTGGAGTCCATTTTCATTATGGTGCAACACTGATTTTGGGCCAGGCAGCACATGTCACCGTGTAGTGA
Source organism: Leptodactylus fuscus (assembly GCF_031893055.1). Taxonomy (NCBI): domain Eukaryota; kingdom Metazoa; phylum Chordata; class Amphibia; order Anura; family Leptodactylidae; genus Leptodactylus; species Leptodactylus fuscus. Next base: position 21,331,178 of record NC_134267.1, on the reverse strand, counting down.
AGTTCCTATGTAGCATGACAGTCATGACGACTGCATCTAGTACAGACCGCTCACTTGCGGTTTCATGTTGCGTAGTTTAGTCGGAACGAAGAAATCGCCAGTCATTCTTTATTCACCGGAGACAAGAATTTCAGTTTGACAAACAGACATAGATACACCCAGGATATGGCACACAAAAAACATCAAAAACATCCCGGTCATGAGCCAGTCTTATGTCAAAGGTGACACTGCCAACTACACTCACGGACGGGGCTTTAAAGGGGTTACCTGGTTTCCATGATTGTTGGTTTGTCTTTAGGATGGGCCATTAATATTAGATTTGCAGTGTGAGTGAGCAGCATGGCTCTCCTTGAGCTGTGTTGGTGCCGCTGATCTGTGGGGTCCCAGGTATCATATGACCACTAGATCTAATATTGATGGTCAATCCTAAGCTCTTGTGTTGCAGCGTCTGCACCCCTGGGGACATGGAACCAAATTAAACCAAATGGACAGCACGTGCAAAGTCTTGGGAAGGACAAAGGCCGCAATCTTATACAGTAGTTGGACTCTCTAGCTAGAGTATGGCAGTGTGATTATATGGACTTTTAGTGGTGTGATTGGGTGTGTTTTATTTGGGTACACTAGGGTTTTGGGGCATCAGTGAGCCGGCTACCTTGCCATATAGGGTCGTGGTGCTATTGTTTTAGAAACAAAGGTACCTGGGGGCAGATTCTGGCATCCATTAGGCCCCTTTAAAATGTCTCAGATCAGATAATATGCAAATGCTTGTACACAATGGACTGAGGGTTAGGTTGGAGGTTGCAGCAGCCTTATGAGGCCAAACCGTTACGCAGTGGCAGAGTGTGGAGGTTGCAGCAGCCTTATGAGGCCAAATAGTTACCCAATGGCACAGTGCAGCGGTGACAGCAGAAGCGTGAGGAGGTCATACAGTGACCCAGTGGCAGAGTGTGAAGGTTGCAGCAGCCTTATGAGACCAAACAGTTACCCAGTGGCACAGTGCAGTGGTGGCAGTAGTGTGCGGAGACAGCAGAAGTGTGAGGAGGTCATACAGTGGCAGAGTGTGGAGGCTGCAGCAGCCTTATGAGACCATACATTGGCCCGGTGGCAGAGTGTGGAGGTTGCAGTAGCCTTATGAGGCCATACATTGGCAGAGTGTGGAGGTTGCAGTAGCCTTATGAGGCCAAACAGTTACCCATTGGCACAGTGCAGTGGTGGTAGTAGTGTGCGGAGACAGCAGAAGCCTGAGGAGGTCATACAGTGACCCAGTGGCAGAGTGTGGAGGCTGCAGCAGCCTTATGAGGCCATACATTGACCCAGTGGCAGAGTGTGGAGGTTGCAACAGCCTTTTGAGGCCATACAGTAACCCAGTGGCAGAGTGTGGAGGTTTCAATTGCTTTATGAGGCCGTACAGTAACCCAGAGGCTGAGTGGGGAGAAGGCAGTAGCATGAAGAGATCCTACAGTGACCCAGTGGCATGTCGATATATTGTGGAGGTAGCAACAGCCTTAGGATGCCAAACAGGGACCCAGTGGCGGAGTGTGGAGGTTGCAGCAGTGTGAGGAGCCCATACAGTCAGGGCCGGCATAAAGGGGAACACACTTGGCAAATGCCCAGGGTTCCCAACTCCCAAGGGGCCCTGGGATCCACAGCACCAGACATTTGGTCTGGTGCTCTGGATCAGGAGAGCTCTAGTTACAGGTGTATTGGCATGCTATGCATGCCAATACTGTGGCCATTGACATCTATGATGGAGCAGAGAGCTTTAGTCTCTGCTCTACATAGATGTCACTGCATAGACGATGAAGAAGGACCTTGTAGTGATGTCATCACAGGTCCTGCTCTGGAGGTCACTAGCAGGGAGAGAGACTTCAGCCTCGGGACACAACGGGGGAGCCTGGTAAGGTAAGTAAAAATTTTGTTATTTTCTGAAAAGTTAAATGGCTTTATTTCTGATAAGGGGGCACATAATTACTAACAGGGATTAGTTTTAATAATTTCAGGGTAACCTTTAAGGGGAGGGGGCTATTTATAAGGAGCTTTTATTGTTAATAAAAATAGAGGGAAATAATAGCATTATCAACAATAGACCATCCTTCTAATCCCCCCCCCCCATTTATACATACCCCTTTATATAATAGTTCTCCTAGGTTTATTAATAGCTATTATAAATAACTCATATATACGTGTGTGTGTGTATGTATATAGATAGATATATATATATATATATATATATATATATATATAGGAAGACCTATTATTAAGGCTAGTAGAACTATTGTATATATATATGGGGAGTGGCTATTTATAAGGAGTATATATTCATAATAAGCCCGGCTGGGGAATTATAGTTAATATTGAGGGATTATTATTAATGAGGATGTGGAAATTATTTATAAGGGAGGGGGGCCTTATTAGTAGTAGTTCCTTCTTACAAAAACCAGCCCTGTTAGTATATTACTGTGGGTTTCTGTTATGTATGGCGCTGTTGGTTGCTCTGTGTTGGCATACCTCCCAACCGTCCCGATTTCCGCGGGACAGTCACGATTTGGGTGACATGTCCCGCGGTCCAGGTTGGAGGGAGGTATGTCCCGATTTCAACTCAGATCTGCGTCCAGAGGACACAGATCTGAGTTGAACACATATGCGGCTGAAGCAAGGAGCTGTCACAGGTCAGCTCCTCGCTTCGCCGCTGCCCGCCTCTCTCCCTGCCACATACGGCTGAAGCTGCTTGCGTGCTCGCTTCGCCGCTGCGTCTCTCTCTCGCTGACACATGCGGCTGAAGCGAGGAGCTGACCTGTGTCAGCTCCTCGCTTCACTGCTGCCGCCGGCTCCTGGCTTGTGCAGGTCAGCTCCTCGCTTCAGCCGCATGTGTCAGCGAGAGAGAGACGCAGAGGCGAAGCGAGCACGCGAGCAGCTTCAGCCGCATGTGTCAGGGAGAGAGGCGGGCAGTGAGCGGCGAGGGAGTGGAGGAGAAGGTAAGTTTAATGTGGAGGTGGAACGTGAATCTGGGGGCAGATGAAGGAGAGGACGGCATGACACTGGGGGCAGAGATGGAGAGGACATGAATCTGAGGGCAGAGATGGAGAGGACATGAATCTGAGGGCAGAGATGGAGAGGACATGAATCTGGGGGCAGAGATGTGGGGACATGAATCTGGGGGCAGAGATGTGGGGACATGAATCTGGGGGCAGAGATGGAGAGGACATGAATCTGGGGGCAGAGATGGAAGAGGGACATGAAACTGGGGGCAGATGAAGGGTGTATATGAAACTGGGGGAGAGATAGAGGAGGGGACATATAATTTACGGGTGACTGTAGGAGGATTATACTGTGTGCGGGCACATGAAAAATTAACGAGTGGGCGGAGTCAACACAAAAGTGGGCGGGGCATTTTGTGCCTCTTTCGGTTCTTCAAAAGTTGGGAGGTATGGTGTTGGCAGGTATTTTGGGCACAATCTGGAGATATTCTGTGACACCTTCATTATTATTTACTGACAAGAATTCATTTATATAATCTAGAGAGATAATTATATTATATTAATAAATAATAAATAAATCTACCATTATGTCATTCCCCAGGTGACCAGGAGGGGGCGCTCGCGCTTCGCTCTCCTCGCAATCATTAGTGCACAGACTGCGCGGCCACGACGCTTGTGGTCTGCGCATGCGCTCTGTGCTTTGCCTGCCCGGCGGAGGTGACGTGCGCGGCCCCGCGTCACTGGGTGAGTAGAGCCGGAAGTCGGGACGTGGCCGGCGCTGTGAGCGGGGGGAGGATGGCGGTGGTGAGCAGCGCAGAGCGGCTGGAGGTTTCCATAGACGGCCTGACACTGACCCCGGACACTGAGGAGCCTACGGGTGGGGAGAGCAGGCCTGACGCTGAGGAGCAGAGCCGGGAGCTGGGGCCACAGGATGACACGGAGGCCCTGAGCATGGAGCAGCGCTGGGGCTTCAGCCTGGAGGAGCTCTATGGACTGGCCCTCAAGTTCTTCAAAGGTAACATTTACCTGTGTGACTAGGGGGCGCTGTAGTGTGTGGTGCTGACCGCGGGCCGTGGTGCTGATTGTGGTCCAGCGGGACAGTGGATGTGCAGGGGATGCCCTGAGGGGTTCTGGACCCTGCGCTGAGGTACAAGGTGATGGTGGACTCTGCATTTATAGTGGGACAGTGGACTGAGCAGTGCTGCCCCCTAGGAGGGTGCACAGGTGGTCACTGAAATGGTGGCTGTGATGTCCCTTCCCCCTAGGATGGTGGACACCCTGTTCCTTCCCCGATGACGCTGCCCCCTTCCCTGGGTCCGTGGACCCGATGACGCTGCCCCCTTCCCTGGGTCCGTGGACCCGATGACACTGCCCCCTTCCCTGGGTCCGTGGACCCGATGATGCTGCCCCCTTCCTTGGGTTGGTGGACCCGATGACGCTGCCCCCTTCCTTGGGTTGGTGGACCCGATGACGCTGCCCCCTTCCCTGGGTCCGTGGACCCGATGACGCTGCCCCCTTCCCTGGGTCCGTGGACCCGATGACACTGCCCCCTTCCCTGGGTCCGTGGACCCGATGATGCTGCCCCCTTCCTTGGGTTGGTGGACCCGATGACGCTGCCCCCTTCCTTGGGTCGGTGGACCCGATGACGCTGCCCCCTTCCTTGGGTTGGTGGACCCGATGATGCTGCCCCCTTCCCTGGGACGGTGGACTCGATGACGCTGCCCCCTTCCCTGGGACAGTGGACCCGATGACGCTGCCCCCTTCCCTAGGACGGTGGACCCGATGACGCTGCCCCCTTCCCTAGGACGGTGGACCCGATGACGCTGCCCCCTTCCCTAGGACGGTGGACCCGATGACGCTGCCCCCTTCCCTAGGACGGTGGACCCGATGACGCTGCCCCCTTCCCTAGGACGGTGGACTCGATGACGCTGCCCCCTTCCCTGGGACAGTGGACCCGATGACGCTGCCCCCTTCCCTAGGACGGTGGACCCGATGACACTGCCCCCTTCCCTAGGACGGTGGACCCGATGACGCTGCCCCTTCCCTAGGACGGTGGACCCGATGACACTGCCCCCTTCCTTGGGTCGGTGGACCCGATGACGCTGCCCCCTTCCCTGGGACTGTGGACCCGATGACGCTGCCCCCTTCCCTGGGACGGTGGACCCGATGATGCTGCCCCCCTGGTACATTGGACATTGCAGTGTTGCCCGCTGGTCAACCACAAAACACTGTCCACTAGGTGTGGTCGGTTCTGACCCTGCAGTGCTCCCCCTTGGGACCTCGGTTTCCATGGTGTCCAATGTCTCCCCCATATTATAGACTCCCTACGTGTGATCCACTGAAACAAGGACTCCCATCATCCCCAACTATCAGGTGGGAGTGGGAGTTCCAGGTCTGCACAGCCACACATTGCAGACCACGTAGTAGGCCAATAGACCAGTGGCTGACTATGCTGGGAGTTGTAGTGTCTCCCTCTGCCGCACTCCCTGCATACATGTACAATCTAGAATCTGCAGCCTGAACAACTCGTCACCACTGTGCGCAGCCTCCCCTCTGCTCAGCACTGCTGTGTTGTGGTCTCTCTCTGTTACTAGTGACAGCGCGTAGTGTCAGGCTCATTCATTGTGTCGCTTCCTTCCTCCACACCTCGGCCACCTCATCAGTGACAGGAGGAGCAACAGCGTCTCCACTCCTAGTACAAGTGTCTGAGGCTCTGGTAGACATAAATCTTACATCATCGTTTCACAATTTCCTTTGCTCATTTCTGATAGTCCTGTTTCATGAATACAATGCCAGAGATGCAGTATAGACTGACACTCGTGCAGAACAGTATGGGGAAGGGGTGTTTTATAAAGGAGCACACTGATGTCATGTTGCTGGGTTAATGGTCTGTCCCATGGGAGACCTGCTGGCTGCTGAAACACACAACCGCTGCAGCGCCATTTAGCATTCCTCTATTAATTTTTGGTGGCCCATTGGATGGACTACTACAGGGAAGTCTGCTTAACTAGCACCGCGGCCATCTAATCATGGCTGGACCAATCAATATATCATAAGTTCTTATGATGAGACAACCAGCTGAATAATTGCAGAATAGTGAGCGCAGCTCTGGAGTATAATACAGGATATAACTCAGGATCAGTACAGGATAAGTAATGTAATGTATGTACACAGTGACTGTACCAGCAGAATAGTGAGCGCAGCTCTGGAGTATAATACAGGATGTAACTCAGGATCAGTACAGGATAAGTAATGTAATGTATGTACACAGTGAGCGCAGCTCTGGAGTATAATACAGGATAAGTAATGTAATGTATGTACACAGTGACTGCACCAGCAGAATAGTGAGCGCAGCTCTGGAGTATAATACAGGATGTAACTCAGGATCAGTACAGGATAAGTAATGTAATGTATGTACACAGTGAGCGCAGCTCTGGAGTATAATACAGGATAAGTAATGTAATGTATGTACACAGTGACTGCACCAGCAGAATAGTGAGCGCAGCTCTGGAGTATAATACAGGATGTAACTCAGGATCAGTACAGGATAAGTAATGTAATGTATGTACACAGTGACTGTACCAGCAGAATAGTGAGCGCAGCTCTGCAGTATAATACAGGATGTAACTCAGGATCAGTACAGGATAAGTAATGTAATGTATGTACACAGTGACTGCACCAGCAGAATAGTGAGCGCAGCTCTGGAGTATAATACAGGATGTAACTCAGGATCAGTACAGGATAAGTAATGTAATGTATGTACACAGTGACTGTACCAGCAGAATAGTGAGCGCAGCTCTGCAGTATAATACAGGATGTAACTCAGGATCAGTACAGGATAAGTAATGTAATGTATGTACACAGTGACTGTACCAGCAGAATAGTGAGCGCAGCTCTGCAGTATAATACAGGATGTAACTCAGGATCAGTACAGGATAAGTAATGTAATGTATGTACACAGTGAGCGCAGCTCTGGAGTATACTACAGGGTAAATAATGTGATTCCTCTGTTCTGGCTCTGATACTTGCTGTAGTAGCTCCTACAATAATTTTCCCCATGTGATAAGTGGACGGTTCCCGGATTCTTATGTGGCAGAATTTATTTTACATCTCATTAACCTAGTTGCGGAGCAGCGTGCACAGCGGCGTCTTCCTGGGCACCAGTGACTGCAGCCTGTTAGACTGAGGGTCGGCCTCTCCTCAGATCTGTCCTGGGGGATATTTCTCTTCTTCTCGTCTTTCATTCTATTATCCAGTAACCTACATACAGAGTCCAGCTGGAGTGGTTGTGGCGGACAGCTGGGGGAGCGGTTATATAGGGGGGAGGTCTGATGTGGGGGGATATTTCCCCCTATAATGATACGCAGGTTGCCGTGGTGACCAGAATATCAGACCTATTGGTTAGGTTTTGTCCCTAATGATTTCGGTGGCTTTGTGCATCTGCCTGGTACCAAATATATAGAGCTGATAGCTGTCACTGACCAAATGCTGAGAGAGTGGCGGCTGCTATGATGACTAGGAAACTGGGGGGTGCGCTCTGCTGCGACTACTGGATAGTGGGGTCTGTTCTGCTGTGACTACTGGATAGTGGGGTCTGTTCTGCTGTGACTACTGGATAGTGGGGTCTGTTCTGCTGTGACTACTGGATAGTGGGGTCTGTTCTGCTGTGACTACTGGATAGTGGGGTCCCCTCTGCTGTGACTACTGGATAGTGGGGTCCCCTCTGCTGTGACTACTGGATAGTGGGGTCCGTTCTGCTGTGACTACTGGATAGTGGGGTCCCCTCTGCTGTGACTACTGGATAGTGGGGTCCCCTCTGCTGTGACTACTGGATAGTGGGGCCCCCTCTGCTGTGACTACTGGATAGTGGGGTCTGTTCTGCTGTGACTACTGGATAGTGGGGCCCCCTCTGCTGTGACTACTGGATAGTGGGGTCCGCTCTGCTGCAACTACTGGATAGTGGGGTGCGCTGTGCTGTGACTACTGGATAGTGGGGTCCCCTCTGCTGTGACTACTGGATAGTGGGGTCTGTTCTGCTGCGACTACTGGATAGTGGGGTCTGTTCTGCTGTGACTACTGGATAGTGGGGTCTGTTCTGCTGCGACTACTGGATAGTGGGGTCTGTTCTGCTGTGACTACTGGATAGTGGGGTCTGTTCTGCTGTGACTACTGGATAGTGGGGCCCCCTCTGCTGTGACTACTGGATAGTGGGGTCCGCTCTGCTGCAACTACTGGATAGTGGGGTCCCCTCTGCTGTGACTACTGGATAGTGGGGTCCCCTCTGCTGTGACTACTGGATAGTGGGGCCCCCTCTGCTGTGACTACTGGATAGTGGGGTCCGCTCTGCTGCAACTACTGGATAGTGGGGTGCGCTGTGCTGTGACTACTGGATAGTGGGGTCCTCTGTGCTGTGACTACTGGATAGTGGGGTCCTCTGTGCTGTGACTACTGGATAGTGGGGTCCCCTCTGCTGTGACTACTGGATAGTGGGGTCTGTTCTGCTGTGACTACTGGATAGTGGGGTCCCCTCTGCTGTGACTACTGGATAGTGGGGTCCATTCTGCTGTGACTACTGGATAGTGGGGTCCCCTCTGCTGTGACTACTGGATAGTGGGGTCCGCTCTGCTGCGACTACTGGATAGTGGGGTCACCTCTGCTGTGACTACTGGATAGTGGGGTGCGCTGTGCTGTGACTACTGGATAGTGGGGTCCGCTCTGCTGTGACTACTGGATAGTGGGGTGCACTGTGCTGTGACTACTGGATAGTGGGGTGCACTGTGCTGTGACTACTGGATAGTGGGGTGCACTGTGCTGTGACTACTGGATAGTGGGGTCCTCTGTGCTGTGACTACTGGATAGTGGGGTCCGCTCTGCTGTGACTACTGGATAGTGGGGTCCGCTCTGCTGTGACTACTGGATAGTGGGGTGCACTGTGCTGTGACTACTGGATAGTGGGGTCCTCTGTGCTGTGACTACTGGATAGTGGGGTCCTCTGTGCTGTGACTACTGGATAGTGGGGTCCTCTGTGCTGTGACTACTGGATAGTGGGGTCCTCTGTGCTGTGACTACTGGATAGTGGGGTCCTCTGTGCTGTGACTACTGGATAGTGGGGTCCTCTGTGCTGTGACTACTGGATAGTGGGGTCCTCTGTGCTGTGACTACTGGATAGTAGGGTCCGCTCTGCTGCGACTACTGGATAGTGGGGTCCGCTCTGCTGTGACTACTGGATAGTGGGGTCCGCTCTGCTGCGACTACTGGATAGTGGGGTGCGCTGTGCTGTGACTACTGGATAGTGGGGTCCGCTCTGCTGTGACTACTGGATAGTGGGGTCCTCTGTGCTGTGACTACTGGATAGTGGGGTCCTCTGTGCTGTGACTACTGGATAGTGGGGTCCGCTCTGCTGTGACTACTGGATAGTGGGGTCCTCTGTGCTGTGACTACTGGATAGTGGGGTCCGCTCTGCTGTGACTACTGGTGAATTGTAATGTCAATTATTTGTTTTTATCTGGCTTCTTGACAACCCATAGGACCTCCACTGCGGCCTTCTCCGGGGTTGTCAGCCCACTGTCCTGGTGATGTAATACTGCCATGTGTTCACCTGGTCGCTATATTACATATCATGTGCTTAGATACCTTGTATCACCGTCTCCTTTACCTGGATTGAGCTTTGCAGCAGGTTACTCTCCTGAGCAGACTCATCCTGAATTCCCAGCGATACAGCGAGGTTACAAGATGTCGTCTCGCAGGAGAGAGTGACTCATTTATTTTTCAGTGTGCCGTGGCTATAGGGAGAGATGAGAGCCATGACGGGCGTCAGGTCATCATTGGCACCGGGTATAGGATGACACAAGTGTCTGCAGTTCAATGTCTTGCTGGTGTTAACACCGAGAAGCCTGGAGTGGAATGACAAGTCACTAGTGGAGACTGCTTAAAGGGCAACTCACCCCACAGTTGTCAGAGACCTCCATGATTTCGGGAACAAATGTGAATTCATTTACAGAAATAGAACAAGGGATAACTGAGAACCTAAAGGAAAACTGGTGAAACCAGTTATCAGAGCAATCTCGTATGTGTCATGTCAGTGTAACTAGTAGGTGTCTAATATCTGATGGAATATACCGAATATAGTAATAATGGACCAGGCAACAAATCTGTATGTTGTGTATTCTGCTATCGCTATATGGTCCATTCTGCCACTACCTGCAGTGGGCTGGTGTTTGCCTGTGACATGCTGCATGTCATATAATACTGCCCCCTATGTACAAGAATATAACTACTATAATACTACCTCCTATGTACAAGAATATAACTACTATAATACTACCTCCTATGTACAAGAATATAACTACTATAATACTGCCCCTATGTACAAGAATATAACTACTATAATACTGCCCCTATGTACAAGAATATAACTACTATAATACTACTCCTATGTACAAGAATATAACTACTATAATACTGCTCCTATGTACAAGAATATAACTACTATAATACTACCTCCTATGTACAAGAATATAACTACTATAATACTACTCCTATGTACAAGAATATAACTACTATAATACTGCTCCTATGTACAAGAATATAACTACTATAATACTACCTCCTATGTACAAGAATATAACTACTATAATACTGCTCCTATGTACAAGAATATAACTGCTATAATACTGCTCCTATGTACAAGAATATAACTGCTATAATACTACTCCTATGTACAAGAATATAACTACTATAATACTGCTCCTATGTACAAGAATATAACTACTATAATACTGCTCCTATGTACAAGAATATAACTACTATAATACTACCTCCTATGTACAAGAATATAACTACTATAATACTACTCCTATGTACAAGAATATAACTACTATAATACTACCTCCTATGTACAAGAATATAACTACTATAATACTGCTCCTATGTACAAGAATATAACTACTATAATACTACCTCCTATGTACAAGAATATAACTACTATAATACTACTCCTATGTACAAGAATATAACTACTATAATACTACTCCTATGTACAAGAATATAACTACTATAATACTACCTCCTATGTACAAGAATATAACTACTATAATACTACCTCCTATGTACAAGAATATAACTACTATAATACTACTCCTATGTACAAGAATATAACTACTATAATACTGCCCCCTATGTACAAGAATATAACTACTATAATACTACTCCTATGTACAAGAATATAACTACTATAATACTACCTCCTATGTACAAGAATATAACTACTATAATACTGCTCCTATGTACAAGAATATAACTACTATAATACTACTCCTATGTACAAGAATATAACTACTATAATACTACTCCTATGTACAAGAATATAACTACTATAATACTGCCCCCTATGTACAAGAATATAACTACTATAATACTGCTCCCTATGTACAAGAATATAACTACTATAATACTGCTCCCTATGTACAAGAATATAACTACTATAATACTGCTCCCTATGTACAAGAATATAACTACTATAATACTACCTCCTATGTACAAGAATATAACTACTATAATACTACTCCTATTTACAAGAATATAACTACTATAATATTGTCCTCTTAGAATATGACGGTAATACTATGGCCTTCCAATTTCTTTGCGTTTGTTCATTTAGTACCACCCTATCCTGCTGACTATACATGGATTACCATCACTCGGGACTCTATTGCTCTGCCTGGCAGAGTTAATTTTCTGTCATGTGGTGTAAAGGGACATTTTGCTTTTGATCACTAGTTGTAGTGTTGTGTACGTGTGGTGGTCGTGGTTGTGTTGGGAGGGGTTAGTCACGGTTAGTGTTCTCCTGTCTGGATGTGATGAATATAAATGCGACATCGGAGTGTTTGTTTTCAGGAAAGGTTTTTGTTAAGTTCTATAAATCCTCTTCCTCTCAGTGACGTCTCTTCAGCTTGTTCTCTAGAATTTTGCTGTGATATAAAACCATGGACATCTCTGATGGGTTACAATTACTTTGTTGCTGCGTTTCCACACATTGGACCTAAAAGGGATCTTTCACCAACTCCAACTCTTTGTATCTTTCAGTAGATGTTTGGTCACTGATTTTGGTTCATTTGGAATTTCTTCTCTAGCCCCCACCGTTCTCAAGTTATCCTTGATGTTAGTTTCAGCACGCATACGCTCCCTGCTGTCTGGTGGGCGGTGCCTATCTTTGTGCTGTAGCCAAGGACCGCCCACCAGATAGTAGAAAGCATGCACCGAAACTAACTGCAGTGGTTACTCAGGAATGGCGGGGGCTAGAGAAATAATTCCAACTGTGCCAGAATCAGCAGAGGAGAGGCTACTAAAGGGTGAAAGATGGTGTCTATATTTTAACATAAATTTGGGTGTCCCCTTTAATATGTGACCCTTTCACTAGGTAGAGGCGACCATGGCCATGACCCATCCATGTGCGGTGACATTATGTTCCCGGCCAATCACGTTTATTATTGTTATTGCTCTTCCAAGTAATGAATTTTCAGGGGTCAGAAAGTAATTAAGACGTCCGTGATGAAACAAGGATTCTGTTTGCCCTGGAGGAACAAACTGACTGCTCTGAGGTCACATTATCGCTCCCTGCTTAATATACACTGAGCCGGCCGCCGCCAGCCCTGGTCACATGACTCGTCTTGGTCGCGATCTCTCCTGCAAATGTTTCTCTGATACAGATAACACATCCTGATCCCTGATATACGGCCGAGTAACTATGACGAGTGTCAGATGTAGCAGAGCCGGGTTAGATCACTATATGTGATGTGGTTTTACATAGGACTGCAGGGGCGCTCAGCGGTGATTGGGGGGATCAAGGGGATATAGGCAAGATGGCCGATGGTGCTGAGCGTAACAGTGTAATAATATGGCTGAAAACTGAGCGCAACTCGTGTGTACACATATAGTACACGTATATACATTACTGCATGCACATACAGTATATACTCATGTAGACATACACTACATGTACACACCTCTAGACACATGCTATATGTATACTTGCATGCTATATGAGCTCTCTGATAGACACATACGCTATATGCACACACCTATATATATACATCGTATATGCACACACCTAAATATATATACACTACATGCACATATGTACTTGGGTTTTGCAGAGAGCTCCTGCCTGTCTTATGTGAATTCCTTCCCCTTCTCTGCCGGCCTGGAGGGGGCGCAGTATAACGTATCAGGAGGACCCATCCCCCTCTTCTCTGTCATGTGACCTAATAGGCCAGTAGTTGTAGTCTGTTGTGTTATATTGACAGGTAGGAAGGTGACGCTGGTCTGCGGGGCATGTGCTTTAGGCTGTGTTCACATGATGCAGGCAGCCATGTTAGGTTTGTTGCAGTCTAGCATGCTTTGGCGGTGCAGAGTCTACATGTAATAGTAGACGTATAGCGAGGTGCATTGGGCCCGGTGCACATTTATGCGTGCTGTGTGTATTGCAGCAGAATCCTACAGAAGAGAATGAGAAACTGCACGACTGACTCTTGAGCTGACCTCCGAAAATCCTCAATTCTGCACAGCCAATAGTAAATGCCCCAGGGGGTGTAAAAGCAGCTGCGCCATCCTTCTGGCACCACTTCTGTCCAGGAGAAACGCGTGACCTGACCATTGTAACGACTGATGTGTCTTTGTCGCCATTTCGCAGAGAAGGACGGGAAGGCTTTCCACCCGACCTACGAAGAGAAGCTGAAGCTGGTGGCTCTGCACAAACAGGTTCTCCTGGGGCCGTACAACCCCGACACCTGCCCCGAGGTCGGCTTCTTCGATGTCCTCGGCAATGATAGAAGGTAATGTTACAATCGTCATCTTCTGTGTAGGTCTCCATGGTAAAAGACTACAAACACACACTGTGTAGTCTGATCCTGCGGTCACATATTACACCCTCCACCTGTCCCTTCATCTTGATACAGAAAGAAGACAAATGGAAGAGAGTAACTCACAGTTGCTGGACCAGACTACACTGTTTCTGTTTGTAGCTCTGCATAGGGGCTGTGTACACAAAACGGCAAGAGGTTTTTAATCAAGATTGCTTGCAGAGTCGCCTTATTTCTTACTTTAGCTGGATACACAGAGGTTGTTTGTCTGTGAGGGCACATAGCTCTGCCTAGAAGCTGTATACAAGTGTTGTTATCCTTATGCACTCATCACATGACCATGGACCGTAAATCACATGACCATGGACCGTAAATCACATGACCATGGACCGTAAATCACATGACCATGGACCGTAAATCACATGACCATGGACCGAAAATCACATGACCATGGACCGTAAATCACATGACCATGGACCGTAAATCACATGACCATGGTCAGACTTTTAGCCACTAGAAGTAACAGAATGAACAACAGCAAGCCGAAATCTAGAAAACCGTGAGGAATTGATACAGAAAGTATATTGGAAGATTGTATAGCTTTTTATTGTACATTTGTTTGTCAATATTGGTCTGAAAGTGGCCAACCCCTTTAAGCTGTGTTGACATACGTCTGAGCAATCCCTTTAAGCAATGTTCACATCGTGTCTTTCTCCTGCCAGGAAAGAATGGGCCGCCTTGGGAAACATGAGCAAACAAGACGCCATGACGGAGTTTGTTACCCTCCTGAATAGATGCTGCCACCTGTTCTCTACCTATGTCACCTCTCACAAAATAGAGAAAGAGGAGCAAGAGAGGAAAAGGTAATGACCCCCTATAGGACCCGTCATTTAAAGGGATGTTATTGGTGACCTATCAGAAGGATTGGTCATCAGTAGCAGACTGGTGGGGGTCTGACACATGACACCCCCACACATCAGCTGGCATTTGGACGACCACTGCGGCCTCTCCACTGCTTACCAAGCACAGCGCCGCACATTGTATAGTGGCTGCACTTGGTATTGCAGCTCATTCCTATTCATTTGAATGGGGCTGAGTTGTAGACAGATCATGTGACTGATAAATGTGACATCACTGTCTTGAAAAGAGGAAGCAGCGCTCACCCAAATGGCCCAACCTCTTCAAAGTGCCGATTGGCTGAGGTTACCCCTGCTGATCTGATAATGGTGACCTTGCCAGACTAGAGGGATAATGCCAGCAGCCAGTGTCAGGATCGGTTCGCGTCACCCCTGGTTCACATTAGCGTATGTATTCCATCCGGTTGGAGTCTGCATGGAGACACCCCCCGCCCCCCCCCCCGGACAGAAGACAATCGCAATTGTAAGCGCTGTGCTGCAAAAGCACAAGGACCCCATAGACTATAATGCGCGGGCGGGGGGGGGGTTAGTTCTCCGTGCAGACTCCAACCGGACGGAATACATACGCTAATGTGAACTGAGCCATGCTATGATGATTTTATGTAATGAGGATCTCCTGTGCAGCAGCGTAACCTCAGAGCGATGGCCCCCAGGGGGCGTAAGAATACAGCGACTGAAATAGTCCTATTCCCTGTGGTGGTGATTGATCCCCTGCAGGCTTTGATATCAGCTCCTACATAATATATATATATTTATATATATATATATATATAATATATATATATATATCTTACTATACAGTTACTGGCATTGATTTGCTCTTTTCATCCTTTTAACCCCTTAGCATAATTGCAAAAAACCCTCCAGAAAATATCACTTTATTACAGATTGTGTATTTATGGCTCAGGTAAATACTCCTGGCACAGATCTCCAGTACATTTTAACCCTTTAGCAATCTATCACATTTATCCTGACACCAGTAACATTTTTAGAATGGGAGGAAATCCATGTAAACACGGGGAGAACATACAAACTCCTTGCAGATGTTGTTCCTGGCAGGATTAGAACCCAGGACTCCAGCGCTGCAAGGCTACAGTGCTAACCACTGAGCCATCGTGTTGCCCCCACTTTGATAACATATGGTCAGCAACTTAGGTGCTGTGGTTTGCGTTAGGGGGTCATCTGAACTGACCGGGTGGTGTCAGGTGTTCTGAGTCACACCCCATTGCCTGCCTGACACCACCCACTTGACATTAGGGAGTCTAATTATCATGTCAGGCACCAAAACTAACAGCAGTGATTACTCAATTCCAACTCCAGAATCAGTGGAGGGGCGGCTATTAATTAAAAGAGGTTTCCCAGGGTTAATAATTGCAGCCGCATTCACTTCATCACATCTGAGCTTCAATACCAGACTTCACCCATGACCATTGTGGCGCTGTTTCAGAAATTCAGCGCCATGTTTTTCTAACCCTGGACACCCTGTAATGTCAGATGTAACAGAAACATTTGCGGTTTACTTTATGAAAGAAAAAATCAGTTCCCTTTCTGGAAAAGATGGGTGACAAGAAACATGGCCATCGTGATAGTTTTCCAAGGACTTTCACCCAGCTCGATCAGGCTGCTGAATGTAAAACCAACTTTGTATTGTAGCAGTACAGGAGCAATGATATGTTCTCACTGCAAAGAAACCAACCTGCAGTGTAAAGCATGAGGGATAGACCATAACCAGTGCAGATAAGCTGCAGTTACTGACCATAGCCCTGTCCTGATGCAGTAGAGCTGAAGACTAGGCAATATGTATTACCCAGGGGGTAGTGGGTGACCGCTCACAGCCTGCAGTGTAAAGCATCATGTGCTGCCTTTACAGGAGAGAAGAGGAGGAACGGAGAAAGCGGGAAGAAGAGGAGCGACAGAGACAGCTCCGAGAAGAGGAGAAGCGGAGGAAAGAAGAGGAGGAGAGGCTGAGGAGGGAAGAGGAGGAGAGGATGCGGGCGGAGGATGAAAGGTTTCGAATGGAGCAGCAGAAGTAAGTACTCCCATCAGGAGACCTCTATAATAGGACGCCCTTAAAGGGGTTGTCCGGGATTTGCATGATAATGGCCCGTCTTTAGGATAGGTCATCAATGTGTGATGTCAGACAGCCAGGACCCCCACTGATCAGAGGTTTGAAAAGGCCACAATGCTAGCAAGTGCCGCAGTTTCCTCCCTGGCATCATATTGATCCATCACATGATACAGCAGCAGTTCAGTCTCACTCAAATGAAAAGGACTGAGCAGCAATAATAAGCACAGCCCCTACGGTATGTACAGTGCTGTGATTGGTACTTACTGAAGACCTACTCAACCAGCTGATCAGTCGGACCCCACGATCTGATGTTGATGATCTGTCCTAAGTATAGATCAGTAATATAAAAGTCCCCCCCCCCCCCCCCAGCTATGTATTTTCCAGTCATGTGTTCTGCCCTGGTGAGTTATCACCTGTTCGCACTCCTCATACACCTTGTGGCACTGGTGCCTGTTTAGCTTCAGGGATGTGTCAGGGCTGCTCTGTCTCATGCCTAGCTCCATTAGCATCCCAGTACTAACCTGAATATCCCAGCAGGTGGCATCCTGGAGTTGTGTACTGAAAGAACACAACACAAAACCCAGACCGTGGCGTCCCTAAGCCAGACTTCAAAGGAAATAAGGTTTTCTGATAACATTTGCCCAGGAGAACAGGCTACAGTCACCTCCATAATTCCCCAGGACGCAGACGCCCAGTTCCAGGCCAAACTCTGTAGTGTTGAGAGCAGGAGAAAGGTCCAGACACTGAATTGCAAAGGGTGGGCACTAGGGCATAATGAATCCATAGCAGAAAGTCTCTGCCACCCAGTCTGTAGTCCCTGACATGTCACATGGGGTGACGGAGGGTCCTGAGCCGGGCCACTTGTAGCATTGCAGCCACATTCATGTCAATGGGAAATTCCTAAAACCTTCTGAAGCTCTGCCCGCTGAATCCCCGGAGGGGCGCACAGCACAGCAGGGGGCACACGAGCAGGACTTTGTGTTTTCTCATGTCTGACAATCTTGTCCCATCCACTTTGTCCTGCAGGCAGCAGATCATGGCCGCCCTGAACTCGCAGACCGCGGTGCAGTTTCAGCAGTACGCAGCACAGCAGTATCCCGGGAACTTCGAGCAGCAGCAGATCCTGATCCGACAACTGCAGGAGCAGCATTACCAGCAGTACATGCAGCAGCTCTACCAAGTGCAGCTCGCCCAGCAGCAGGTAGGTCCTGGCGCAGCGCCACAACATGCCATATCTGGGCTCCCGGCTGATCAGCTGTTTACAGGGGCTGTAATGATTGGGTGAGCCACGTGACCTCCTAACTATTTAATGAGCCTAGCGCTATCCATTGTATAGTGGCTGTGCCTTGTATTACAGCTCAGTACACTCACTCTGGTGGGACCGAGCTGCAATCGGGCCGTGTGATCAATCACGCTCAGGGATCACCACTGCCCCTTCAAACACCTGATCCTCCCCCCAGGGCTCCCGGGTGTCTGACCCTCAAAATTCTTGAATTGATGGCCTATCCTAAGGGTAAGTCATCAGTCAACACTATAGTCATTATTATAGTGCCCCCACATATGGAGGCTTATACCATCTACTACACTTGGTCTAGGTTGTAGCCTAAAGCTGGTGATTAGGAGGCCTGGTTGTATTGTCTGTGTTAGTCCGTATATGATGCTCATGCTGTATACGCAGCTCTGTCGGCCATAAGCTCAGACTATACCGTCCTCCATACATACATTATCTGGTGTCCTCCCCTATAGGCTGCCTTACAGAAGCAACAAGAGGCGCTGTCAGCAGGAACCAGCTCCCCGGTAAATTCTCCTGCCAAGATGACCCAGGGAAGCATCACTGGCTCCGGAGAGCCCCCCTCAGTCAATGGACAAACCCACCCACACATAGACAGCACTGAGACCGAGCTGGAGGCCGACCCGCTAGAAGACCTGCTGGAGAATGGACCTAAAGGTGCGGCCTAAAGAGACCAGTATATGGTTGTGTCTATATGTCCTCAGGTCATGTGACCAGTCCTAGGCACTTGAAGATAGTCATGGGCCGTGTGGGCACTGATCCCATTATAATGCCCTATCGGTGCAGGGGGTACAGGTTTACCTTTTTTCATTGCCCTCCATTACCTTCCACTTCTGTCTCTGCAGAGTCCACGCCGGTCATCGCCGCGCCTTCCATGTGGACAAGACCTCAGATAAAAGACTTCAAAGAGAAGATCCGTCAGGACGCCGACTCTGTCATCACCGTGGGTAGAGGAGAGGTGGTCACGGTGCGGGTCCCCACACACGAGGAGGGCTCCTATCTTTTCTGGGAGTTTGCCACAGATAACTTTGACATTGGTTTTGGGGTTTACTTTGAATGGACAGACTCCCCAAACACGGCGGTGAGCGTGCACGTCAGCGAGTCCAGCGAGGACGAGGAGGAGGATGAAGGTGCGCTGTTTGTATAAAGTCATGTAACCTAATGATATGAGTATCTGCATGGCCCCGCCCCCTGTTCTGGGGGGGTCCGCCACCCTGCTGAGGTCTCTTTTATATTAGAGACCGACTGTCAAAGGCAGTATTTATAAATGTCCAGCTATTGCAACCCATCCCTAGGTTGTGTCTGGTATGGCAACTTAGCGTCATTGTAGTGAATGAGGCTGGAGTGCAGTACCACGTACATCCTGTGGTCAGGGGTGGCGCTGTTTTTGTACAATTCTGGACACCCCGTCTGATTTTATTTAGTCTCCGATTACAAGAGTGATTATTTCTTTGTGTTGATGTAAGATCTTAGACTGGCTGCAGCAGGAGCTGCCTCCCCCCACCCACATACTAGGCCCCGCCCCTTGCTCATCATTGATTCAGTATCTGATAAAGGAACATCTTGGAAAATGCAGCAAATTGCCCAATTACCTCTCATATCTCCATTCTTGACCATGGGGGTGTCCCCCGACCTATCTCCGAAAATAATTTCTAACTCTAATTTATTACAGAGAACCCCAACAATGAAGAGAAAGCCAAAAAGAACGCCAACAAGCCTCAGCTGGATGAGATTGTGCCAGTCTACCGGCGGGATTGTCACGAGGAGGTGTACGCCGGCAGCCACCAGTACCCCGGCCGGGGGGTCTACCTGCTCAAATTTGACAACTCTTACTCCTTGTGGCGTTCAAAATCTGTGTACTACAGAGTGTACTATACTAGATAAAGGAGCGGGAAGGGGGCGGGGTCAGAGATCGGTGGGAGGGGCCAGGGCAGCGAGTCGATCACGCCTGCCAGATCCTTTTCAATCAGTGTTGTCTCCTCTCCTTCTCCCGTCATGTCGCGGCTGACGGCGCAACACTAGTTCGGGCGCGCTGTAATTTAACCCTTTCAGTGTCGTGACAGTGACAGGCGTTAAACAACATGGCTGCGTCCGCACCTTTTTGGTTTTGTTTTGTTTGGTTTTTTTTTCACATCTGTATGGAATTTTTAATTATTATTTTTTAAGTGCGCCCTCGTGGGCATTTCATGATCTGTTTAGAAGACGATTGTGCATGGAAGGCGTCACGAGGGGCCTCATCTGTTGTCGGGGACCGGGGAGGGGGTTGAGCGCCCCCTCAAGACTGGTAAAAGGTCATGTGTTCCCAAGCCTGGCAGGTATGGCGTGTGCAGTGGTCTCTGCTATTCTGTAGCGCGCGCAGATAGCTCAGCGTCATCACAAACTCACTATGGATGGGTCAGAGGAAAACAGAAGTGAGCTGTTACCTCTCTGGTATCAGCCGCAGCGGGCGCGCACCACTGGGGATAGCAGGGCTAGGGTGGAAGTTTCTTATCTGTTCTCTCATCAGATTTGTCCGGATGATCTTGTACCATGTAAAATATGTAAGAATGTGAAAAATGGTTTATAATAATAATAATCATATGGAATAATCTGTGCTGTGTCCTCTACAGTGTCTGGTGGAAACACTACACCTCCCACAACGCAGCGCAGCAGGGGGGTGAGGCTCACAAAGCTAATAGGAAACTGACAGGATTTTGAATGCAGCTCTGGATGTGACTGGAGTTTGATATATTTGCAAGGAGAAACTTTCACCACCTCAAGCTCGTTACATCCTTTAATAGCCGCCACCCCACTGATTCTGGCACAGTTGGATTTTTTTTTCCTCTAGCCCTCACCGTTCCTGAGCAATCAGTGCTGTTAGTTTTGACTCTGGAAATAACTAAAGGGTGGAGTCAAGCAGGAGGAGGTAAGTTGATGTGACTCAGAGCTGACACGATCCACCTCTCATTGGTGCTCTGAGTCACGCCCATTTGCCAGCTCCTGCCCGGTTCCACCCTCTTGAACTTAGGGAGTTTAGTTATCATTAAGGTGATTGCTCAGGGAGGGTGAGGGCTAGAGAAAAAATTCCAACTCTGCCGAAATCAGTGGAGGATGGGCTATTATGGGATGCAGAGAAGTGTTGAGAGGTTCTCTTTAACCTGTTAAATGCTGTCTGGTGAACTGCAGTATGCCTTGTCATTGGTAGGGTTTAGTCTCGGTGCAGTGGCCTACAGCTGTTACAAAACTACAACTCCCAGCATACCCCTGACGGTTGGGCGTTGTAGTTCAGCAGACTGGATGGTCTTCACTGCTTGTTGAATTCTGACTTTTACCTGATCGACTTGCACTAATACATTTATTTCATTGCTGTTGTGTTGCTTTTGTATATCACGTCCGATGAGTTGGATGACGCCAATATGGCCTCTGCTACATGGACGATAGGGATAGCAAGGCCCAGAAAAGGATGGAAGTTATAGGGAAACGCTTGAATGGAAGGAAACGGGTAGACGAGAGTTGAAAAACACTGCCACCCCCGTCTGCAGGTCATATGTGGTATTGCAGGCCTGAGCTACAATACCAGATACAACCTGTGGCCAGGTGTGGTGCTGTTTCTTTTTATACATCTGCACTGATATTTAGGAGGTGCGGGGTGTGTAAGTATTTGCCCCCCTGCAATTCATGGGGATGATTCTGATATCTTTAGGGTACAATGCTTGTATACCTGCCAGGTGGGGCCCTTTAAGCAGCAGGTTGTCTGTGCAGAGGATGGACTATATAAGTCAGAGACCAGGACCAGCATCCTCTCTGCTCAGTACACCTGGTTTATTTGGGCAGGCACAGGGCACATGGAGATGATTTAGGGTCCCCAAACTTGGCAGCCGGTTCCTTTGAAGATCAGTTATTGTAGAGATCAACTGATACAGGTGGCGGCTCCGGGGACGGACTTGACTTGTGTGTACCGTGTCAGTAGGATCTCACTGACCCCCGGGTCACCAGGTACCTACCTGGACTGTGGGGGCGGGGCTTTATTACAGTCTGCAAGCCCCCATAGCACAGGTAATTGCCTGACAAATTAAGAGGGGAGCGACCCCGGGCCAGAACCCCCATAGGATGGCAGATAACGTTACCTCCTCAGGTAATACTCTTTGTACTGGCCAGAGCTTCCCCTTTTAGGATATGTTCACATGTTCAGGTTCTCGGATGCAGCTTTTGAATCCGAAACCAGAAGTGGCTCATACAGGGGTGCACGAATACGGGACGGGGGTGCACGAATACGGGACGGGGGTGCACGAATACCGGACAGGCTGCACTTCTGCTTTTTTTCACTCTGTTCCTTATTTTGGCTTCAGAAACTGCGTCTGAAAACCTGACCTTGTAAATACAGCCCTAGTGAAATGATGAAAGTTCTGCCTCCCGGCAGCCTCCACTGGAGGGAGCTCTTTGCACTTTGTAGGGGGAATATCAAGGCCTGTGGATTTATTTCCCATGTACCAGCAGGGGTGCATCCACGGCCTTGTGCGTAGGCTTGCTGCCCCCTGCTGGGGTAGATTTTGCCACTTAGTGGATACTATTAAGTAGATATCCCTCTCTCCATAACTTTATTAT
Source organism: Leptodactylus fuscus (assembly GCF_031893055.1). NCBI lineage: Eukaryota > Metazoa > Chordata > Amphibia > Anura > Leptodactylidae > Leptodactylus > Leptodactylus fuscus. The sequence goes on along the minus strand of NC_134267.1, from coordinate 21,308,481 downwards.
TGACCCCCAGACTGTGCAGTTTGCTCCCCCTAGTGGTGACGGTGGGTGCTGAACGTGATCTTTTATATTTATAAAGAAGTTATTTATGAAGATTTATAAAAATAATAATTTACGCACAGAAGAAAAGCTCCTAGTTAGTTGTCCCTGTACCCTAAGGAACAGAATTTCCCATAGGTGTTGCAAGGGGGTCTGAAGCCAGAATGTCACATGACCCCGGCTGGTGCCTCTCTCTGTATACTGCCAGGTTTATACTGTATATACTATAATAGCACTGTCTGCCAGTGACTGATCTTAACCCTTTACTTGTTCCGGTTTTATTTCGCGCCTCGTCTCATCGCCTTCCAGCTGTTCGGTATAAACAGTACAAGTGCAATTTCCAGGAGTGAACTCTCTAGAACGGTCGGACTCTCTAGGTTTCCTATTCTTTGTGTTTTGATATCTCATCGGTTTGTCGGAAGGACGTGTCATACACTGTAAATTTAGTTCTTATAAAAATTTATTAAGTTTATCCTCATTAAAGACGCAAATTCTCTTATTGATTTATGATGTAAATGGTGTCTGCGAATCTTCATTGGGGTGGAAAACTAATGTGGATTAGAAAAAAGAGGAAACAGCCCCCAAGGTTGGGTAGGGTATTGCAGATAGATAGGTTATAGTCACCAGACCCAGCGTATCACCCCAGCCCTGCAGATAGATAGGTTACTGTCACCAGAACCAGCGTATCACCCCAGCCCTGCAGATAGATAGGTTAGTGTCACCAGACCCAGCGTATCACCCCAGCCCTGCAGATAGATAGGTTAGTGTCACCAGACCCAGCGTATCACCCCAGCCCTGCAGATAGATAGGTTAGTGTCACCAGACCCAGCGTATCACCCCAGCCCTGCAGATAGATAGGTTAGTGTCACCAGACCCAGCGTATCACCCCAGCCCTGCAGATAGATAGGTTAGTGTCACCAGACCCAGCGTATCACCCCAGCCCTGCAGATAGATAGGTTACAGTCACCAGACCCAGCGTATCACCCCAGCCCTGCAGATAGATAGGTTACAGTCACCAGACCCAGCGTATCACCCCAGCCCTGCAGATAGATAGGTTACTGTCACCAGACCCAGCGTATCACCCCAGCCCTGCAGATAGATAGGTTACTGTCACCAGACCCAGCGTATCACCCCAGCCCTGCAGATAGATAGGTTAGTGTCACCAGAACCAGCGTATCACCCCAGCCCTGCAGATAGATAGGTTAGTGTCACCAGACCCAGCGTATCACCCCAGCCCTGCAGATAGATAGGTTAGTGTCACCAGACCCAGCGTATCACCCCAGCCCTGCAGATAGATAGGTTAGTGTCACCAGACCCAGCGTATCACCCCAGCCCTGCAGATAGATAGGTTACAGTCACCAGACCCAGCGTATCACCCCAGCCCTGCAGATAGATAGGTTACTGTCACCAGACCCAGCATATCACCCCAGCCCTGCAGATAGATAGGTTACTGTCACCAGACCCAGCATATCACCCCAGCCCTGCAGATAGATAGGTTACTGTCACCAGACCCAGCATATCACCCCAGCCCTGCAGATAGATAGGTTAGTGTCACCAGAACCAGCATATCACCCCAGCCCTGCAGATAAGTGTTTGATTCAGGTGACCCTATCCTGTTTTCTCCTTGTGAATCGCTGCCTCCATTACTAAGATATCGCTGTTTTGTATAGGAGTGAGCTCTTTGGAACAATGGCAATACCTTCATCGCAACACTTTGGCAACAGCGACAGGAATTTACAAACACACCCATCTATCTGCAGGGCTAGGCTCCCTTTAATAGAGGTGACCTACAATACAAGCCGCGGTAGGGAAACTGCCATTTTTATTGGTGGTAACCACCTGTTCTCGATACCACTGGACCAAACATGACCTAAATAAATCCACCCCCTCATGATATGTCACATAGTTATATTATTAGGGAATGTTCACACAATGGAACATGCAGCTGATTCTAAAGTAGATTTTACCTCAAAACCAGCTTTGGAATCTCGGTTGTTTTCAATGGGAGGTAGTGATGGATCCTGGGGAGGGGGTGTAAGTGTCCTGCTCAATCTTTTATTTTTGCGGCTCATTCAACTGCTGACTTTCCAAATTCCATAGTGTGAACCTGCCCTTACACCAACTGGTGTCGGAGGCCGCGCACAGATGAGGATAGACCAGTCTTGTTAGTGCTAGTCTTCCTGGCAAAAGGACTTGAACCCCTTATATTAAAGGTAAATGCACAAATCCTGTGGTAGATCCTTTAAAGAGGACCTTTCATGGTCCGGGGCACATGCAGTTCTATATACTGCTGGAAAGCTGACAGTGTGCTGAATTCATCACACTGTCGGCTTTCCAGCAGTATATAGAACTGCCTGTGCCCAAATCGGTGAAAGGTCCTCTTTAACACAGAGATCAGTAACCTTCGCCCATCCTGCTGTTGTGGGACTACACATCCCAGCATGCACACCAGCTGCTTAATGTGTTGTGGCTTCCATTATAAACAGAAGCCACAAGTAGTGTGAACATAGCCCTATAGACCACACCATGCATTGTACGACTGATATAGGGGACACAGTCTTTCTACAACAGTAGAGGAGATGGAGGAAGAGATTTCCTACCTGAATCACTTACCAGGGGACAGTCTGTGGGTATCCAATAGGACAGAATTTACATGGGGTTGTCCAGGATATTGGACTTTATCGCCTATTCTTAATATATCGGATCAGCACCTGTACTATACATAACATGGTGGGGGCAGATCGCTGTAGCACCACTTTTACCATTGACTTTAATGGGATGGGGGCCACAACTGCTTTTAGTACCACTGATAGGTGCAGCCGTCCACCCCCAACAATCATATATTTATGGCTTATCCTAAGAACACTTCATACATCCAATATTCTGGACAACACCTGTAAAGGGATCTTTCAGGACTTATCGTATAGATTAGAATAAGACATTAATGTGATTGGTGGGGGTCTGATATCCAGAACCCCCACCAATCATCTAGCTGAAGAAGCAGCAGCATTCATGTGAGCACAGCGCCATATACTGTATAGTGGCTGAGCTTGGTATTGAAGCTCTGCCCTATTCACTTGAATGGGACTGAACTGCTGCTGTGTCATGTGACAGGGAAGGGGCTGCAATGCTCATGAGCAGTGCGCTCTTTAAACAGCTGAATAGTGGGGATCCCGGGTGTCAGAACGCCATCAATATACAAGTCCTGGTAAACCCCTTTAACTTAAAGGGATTCCAGCGCCACTGCTGAACTATGTTATGCCTAGTGCAAGGCCTGAGGGGGCTCAAACATCAGAGAGAGCATTGCTGTGACACTCCGCCCCCTCCGGTGCATAAGTCATGTGACATCTCCCGGGGCAGTCGTATCGCAGAACATGATCGGTAACAGAACGCTTCCTTTAATGGACGTCTTATAAGAATACAAAAGTGAACACTGAAGTCTTAAAAGCCTCTAATATATTAACCATATGTTCTCCATACAGAACTCACAGCGGAGCGCAACAGAACGGTGCAAATACTCTGCACAACCTTGGGCGCTATTCAGATGACAGGCACGGGGCCACATTTTACCATCAATGACCCCCAACTCAATGTGGTTGAGACCTTATAAATGCTGCACAGCTGAACCGCGGGGGTGGGGTTTGGCCTGTAGTGGTAAGATGGTAAATTGTGGCTCTATTAAAGTCATCAGAGCGGCGCCCTAACGAGACAACAAAGATAAGTGACAAACACAAGGACATGAGCGCCCTTTATAGGAATGCAAAAATAATACATGAGGAATCTCCTCCCTATAAACAGAACTCTGGTGGGTGGGAGAGTCGCCCCCGCGCAGCTATCCAGATATGTCGGCCAGCGGCTCCTCCTTCACTTCGAAGGCGTCTGGGGGAATAGCGCCTTGGTCCTTTAGGGATAAAAAAAAAAAAAAAAGTTATACAATTACTTAAAGGGGAAATACCTATAAATAGGGAGTCAAAATGCTGAAGATTGCTGAGATCGCCGGTGACGTGACACATAGATGGAAGTGTCACAACCCCACATGACCACTAAGGCCCAATCACAGGCCTCAGCGACGACTGATGACTCTCCCCCCCCACCATATTCTACGGTCTGAAGAGACCCCACAATGTAATAACTGCAGGCAAAGGCTCACAAATACTGTAATATCTCACGTATACAAAATCCCGTTTGTTTACAGCAAGCAGAGATCTTGAAGATGGTGAGGAATGGAAAGAAAGTGCATTAAAAAGCCGCAGACCTCTCACTGAACAATCCCTTTAAGTGAGCCATAGACATTACTCATATGATATGAGACAGTCAGCGTGTAGGTTCTTTAGTTCAGCCATTTACCTTTAGGAAATGAAATGTGTCTTTGGCTTTCTGGACATCCCAGTTGTTGTCTTGAAGACATCTGTAGATAGAAAAGAGGGTCAAATCCTTATGGCGGCAGAGACCTCGCCCACGGCTACTGGGGTACTTATCAAAAATCTTTAGTATCTTTCCTTACTATGGCCTATCCTAAGACAATTGTGTCTGCCAGCAGCCTCCACTAGGGGGAGCTCTCTGCATACATACTTATCATTGTATATAAGTCTACACACAGCAGGGGCCTCTGGACCTGGTATGAACACGGACATATCAATGGGGATATAGTAACAGAATCCTCCACTCACTTGACAGCCCAGTCGGGTTTCATTCCTGTGTATTTAGAAAATGAACTGGCGGCGTCACTTGCGGCAGGAAAAGAGGTATGGTCACAGACCGGCAGGCTAGACGTGGAAGATGTCCGTGAAGACGTCTCTTGTGAATCAATGTAAGAATTGAGAATAACCATCTGATCGTTTAATATCTGAGCACTGGAAAAAAAAAACGATAAAATCATCAAAACTGGAACAATTGTGATGTGTATGAGACTGTAGAAGAATAGCCTTTCTTAAGGCTATTCCTTCGTGTTAGTCACAAAAAATTGTGTTTTAATGTTAGGATCCCTTTAATATGCAGCTCTATACGTCTTCATGGCTACAGACAACAAATCAACCCTGTGTAGTCAGATCGTGCCGCCATGATTTCCTCCATCTGTCCCCTACTGCTACTTGCACACCTATGGAAGATTATGAAGAAGAGGAAAGACTAGAAGACATGAGCGCAGGATCAGACTACACAGGATTTATTTTCGTAGTCTGTTACCATTGAAACACGTCTGCACACAAGCTGCAGACGCAACATGGTATCAGATGTTCAATTAAACCTTGCTTTGATGGAGGTGGGTTTAAAACTTGTCTGGTTGGAACACAAGATTTCAGAATCGGGGTCTTACCAGTCCAGGTCCTTGTTTTCATACCTGTTTTCGGAGGCTGGTACAATGACGAAGGTCCTTCTGAAGTGGACGTAGGGAGTCCGGCTGCCGCTATCGTTCACTGTTAGGAGAAAGTCCATGAAACAAGGGAAAGGTTAGTTAATATGACCTGTCCTTGTGTTTGGATCGGTGAGGATTCGGCACCTGGTAACCTCACAGATCAGCTGGTCAGAGTTCGGATGATCGCTGAAGCCTTTTCACTGAATACCAGTCACAGCGCCATATATTGCACAATGGCTGTGCTTGGTATTGCAGTTCATACCAACTCACTTGAATGGGACTGAGCTGCAAACAGGTCATGTGATGAACGAATTTGCATCCACTGATCTATGGAGTGGAAGCAGCGCTGAGTGCCCCTACTGCTTCCACAGGCCAGTTTGTGAGGGTCCTAGGTGTCGGACCCCCACCAGAGACTGATGACCTATCCTACACAGTATCACAGGACAACCTGATGTACATAAGACTGGACTTTAAGCTGACCACAGATATAATGTCATTGGGGTCTCTCAATAACCCTACCCCTATGGTGACAGGTCATGTGTCCCCTCACGTCTAATAGCCATCAGTTTGCTTTATAATATGTCTGACCCAGTTAATATCCTGAGTCTTCTGCAGCCGCTTATCTCCTTCTTCATAAGAACAGCAGCCAATCACATTGCTCATTCTGCAGTAACATATCTGCAGGGATCTTATAGGTTTCCTGAATGTCTGGAGTAAGGATCTATAGCTCACCTTCCTTGAATTTTCCTTCCACGGTGAAACACATGAGCGAGGTCTGAGGAGAGAACCAGTATAACACATACATGAGAACCTGGAGGGATCCTAAAGACAGACTTGGACACTCTACCCTACACATTACACTACTGGAGAGGCCCTTTAAGCCTAAGTTGACATCGCAGATGCAGATTTTGCAGCAAGTCCCATTCTTTGCATTGCAATGGGTGAAAGCTCTGCACTGCTTTGCTGCAAAAATCTGCAACAGGCGGAAAATACTGGAGAGCTATAAATCCCCGGTATAAGGAGGGATCATTCTCTATCCACGTCCATTAGGCAGATAACAATAGCAGCTGATGACCTGTCATAGGACAGATCATCTGTATCTGATCTGTGGGGATCTAACGCCCAGACCCCGCACAGATCAGCTGCTCCTATTCCAGTGATATGAACGACGCTGCAGTGAAGACTCGCACATCCCTCCAGCAGGAGACTTACACTCTGGAAGCTGACATCCACGCTCATGGAGGGCAGGTCGTGCTCAGTTTTCGGGAGGTTGCAGAGAAAGCCGACCACCTGCAGCCGGTTATACTTGATCAGCTGACGTCTAAGATCTAGAAAGTCACACAGGTAAGAGATGACGTATTAGTTTGAGGTTCAGATAATAGTCCCTTCCCCCTCTACCAAAAAGTGGCAATTCTCGATACCCACTGGCCAATTATCTTATGTGTACGAGGGTGTGCTGACCCGACGCTGACTGATCGGGCATGCTGCATTTTACCATACCCAATCGTTTTGCGCCCCAAAATCATGTACAGAAATATAATAAATATACAATACAAATCAGACAGTTCTATAGTCGCCTCCATACCTGGTCGTTTCACTCTCAGAAGGTTCCGGTTTTCTTTCCAGTATTCTTTAATCTGATCAAAGCTAAATATGGAGAGACACACAGAGCTCGGTTACTGCGCTGATCCGGCTGGTACCAGGTACACATCACACCATAGGAGACCACAGAGGTGCAAGATGGCTTCCAACACACAGGCATCCCGAGCCTGGCCCAATTCATCTGCCCCCCCCCCCCAAGGTCACACAAGGTCATTAACCAGTTACTGACCGCCTATTCACTATAGACATCCCATTGGTCAGCAATTAACTCTGCAAGGACGTTCCTGTATATCTTTGCAGAGTTAGCAGGACCCGGGAGGCAGAGAGAAGGTGGAGATGGTTTATTACAGTCCCTGCCCTATCTGTAGTTATAGATATAGCACTTAATGACATCTATATATTAAGCTATAAGAGCCGCCATGATGTGGTTTCCTCCCATCCTGGATCCGCAGGGCCCTAGAGGACCCCGATCAGCTCTGCAGTGTATTCTAGAAGGCTGGGGCAAAGGTATCAGCAAACAAAAAGAAAATGCAATGTTATAAAGCCCTGCCAAGATGGCTTATGTCTTTATAGGGTTAACGCAGGTCCTGGAGATGATCTGCATCTTTGTGTTTCAGTTTTCAGGACCCCTCTGTTTGCTGTCAGTGAATATTGATATTCCTGGTAATGTGCAGAGGCTGCAAACCTGTCCCGATGATGTCGCACCAATACAGGGGCAGAGTTTGTTATAATGTATCACAGATCCCTTCTTATTCCACCTCTGGTAGTTCTCATTCGCTGACAACAAGCAAGGCTGCCAGAAATGTGAAGCCTTGTAATACAAGATCAATCAGAAAGTGGCAGAACTCCAATTAACTAATAGTGATATAAGTGGTGGCCATGTCCTGCCCATAGAGGAGTCACACAGGACACCCACCAGACCCTCGGGTAGAAGACGTTGGGTAAGCTGAAGGAGCAGCAGGTGTTCTCGTGATACAGAGACAGCAGGGACTTGCGGTTCCCAGAATCGTACAGCGTGAAGTACCTGGAAGGAGGAGGAATGACAGCAAGAAGGTCAGTAAGCTGCAGCATAAGGGCCTGGAACATAGAGAGGATGTGTCACAAAATGGGCCACTGGGAAATATGGACATGTTATATTAGCCAGTCATGTGACAGCTGAAGCAACTGGTTAATATATTAATATAATTTTTATAGACTCCTCCTGTCTTAAGCAATTACTTACTGAAGACTGAGTTCAATACCTGCTGTATATATCTGTATACACTGAGCAGGGGTGAACCTTCCCCTTTCGCCGCCCGAGGCGAACTACAGAAAGCCGCCCCCCCCCCCCCCGGGTCCGGGAGGAGGGGGCGTGACCGAGCGGAGGGGGCGGGGCTTAGCCCCGTTCGCCGGCAGAGAACAGGCCCGGAGGCTGCCTGCTCTCTGCCTGAGCGTGAGGGGAGGCTGCTGGAGCAGCGCTGCATCCACAGGGCCTCCCCAAACCACCGCTCGGTGCTAAGCCAGTCCATGACAGCTTGTCCTGGACTGGCTTAGAGAGGCAAAAATGCCGCCCTCCCTGAGGCCCTGACATAGCGCCGCCTGAAGCGCTCGCTTCAGGTCGCCTCATGGGAGGTGCAGCGCTGACACTGAGCTCCCCCTAGTGTTGGCTGCCGGCAGACTGAACTGTTATAACATAATGGGGTTGTGCAGAAAGACTGATCAATGGGGCCAACAGGAGACCCCCATACAGATCAGCTGTAGTGTGCCCTGTATAGTGACTGGGCGCTGATACTTCACCTCTGCTCTCATTGACATCAATAGCAGTGGAGCTGCAGTACTGGGTCTGGCCACTATGCTATCCGCTTTGTATAGTACAGACATTAATAAGTCATTGGCCCCTGAAGAGCTGATCCATACGGGGACCGCCTCTTGTCCACCCCTCCCCCCCACCAAAAAAAAAACAATCCAGGACAATCCCATTAAAATAGATTAAAAAAAACAACATAAGTTACACTCACTTGTTCTTTTCCCTGCCATCCCAGTCCTCAGGGCTGCTCTCAGGTGCCAGCACTCCATAAATGGCCTCCCATGGGGCCACTGCAGCCCAATAGCTGATCTCAGGGGTCATGTGGTTATCTGGGTACATCACTATTGCATTAATGAAATACCCGACTACTAGAGATGAGCGAGTACTGTTCGGGGCAACCGATCCGAACAGTACGCTCGCATAGAAATGAATGGATGTAGCCGGCACGCGGGGGGTTAAGCGGCCCACCGCCGTCAAAGCGGAAGTACCAGGTGCATCCATTCATTTCTATGGAGTGTGCTGTTCGGATCGGCTGATCCAAACAGTACTCGCTCATCTCTACCGACTACCACATGTGAGAACCTCAGCGCTGACACCAGAATCTGTTAGAGAGGGTCAGGCCCCCGTCGCCTCTGGGATGCCTAGGAGCAGATTTGGCGAGTATTCATTCTATTTCTGATCCCCCTCTGCTCATATTTTGGGGGGCCCAAAAACCCCTTAAACTCCGAAGCTGAGGACATAACACCAGGAATCATCTCACTTACTGGTGCAGAAACTTTGCCAGGTAGGTTTTAATCTCTTCGCTGACAAAAAAGCTTCCCTAGGACATAAAATGTATTGCATTAGTTCAAGGGCGTCCTGTAACAGATCATCCAAATCACAGGGACGCCCAGCTTACATAAAATATTCAACAGATTTCTAAGATTCACTTGCGATGCAAGTTATACTCCAATCACATCCAAAGCAGCATCCAAAATAAATCTACATATTCCCGACAGCTCTCCATCGACATGCTGGGTGTCATGGATGGGGCTGGGTCCCCCTTTAGAATACCTTACAAAGGACTACCTTGATCTGTGGGAGAGGTTTTGGTTCTTCTTGCTCAAAAAACAGGTTCTCTTTAAAAGACCGCCCGTCCTAAAACAGAGAAGAGAGGGGCAATGACAAGTATGGCAGGAGCTTTGCAGGAAGGAGAGGGTTAATATAGAAGTAATAAAGATGGGGGAAACAGAAACCGCCAGACCTGGAGCCCTGGGTAAATTAGAGATCACATCTTATTGGTAACCAGCTTACAATTCTTAAAGGGGTTGTCTGGCCCCATATGGATTTTTTTCATACTGACCAATCCACAGGACAGGTCAACAGTAAGTGATCTATGGGGTCTGACACCCGGACCCCGCACAGATCAGCTGTTGCAACAGTATTTGGGCCCCAGAAGCTGTAACAGTGGACGGGAACGCATGGAGGGTCTCCTATACAAGTAATACGAGCAGCGCAGTGATTGATTGAATGGTCGTGTATCGAGAGACCAGCAGGGACTGGTGAGCGCCTGGCTGACATGTTAGTAAAAAAAAATAACTCACCAGTCTTTCAATGGTGGGAAAATGATAAGTTATCAATCTGTAAAAAGTAACAAAAACCCATCAATAATGTGCACGGGTTCAATGGTCTAATAACAGAGAAGATCAGAGACTCCCCCGTACCTGTAATAGGCAGAGTCGCCGTCCACAGCCCCCCGCACAGGATTGCCCTCCAGCCACAGCTCTCTCAGCTCCAGGTTGTGGATGTGATCCAGGTCTTGAACGTTGCGTATCTGGAACAAAGTAAGAAGACATAAAGAACTAGAGCAGCACTAACACGTGAGCAGGTCCAGGACAGGGTTAAAAAAATGCATCCCATAAAATAATCCTTTCATCCGTAATATTCCATAACATAATCCTTTATCCCTCATCCTCCATGTTCTCGGAGCTACACCGCGTTCTCTGAGCAATCAGTCTTCCTCACGTTGCTCCGTCTCCCCTCTCACAGCATGCAGTCACAGCACAATAATACTAAATTGCAGCCTCCTCCTTCCAGTGTACCATCTACGGAAAACGGTATTGACGAAAAAATTTCAAAAACCTCCAGCTTTCTTCTGTTTTTTGTTCCTACGCTCACTGATCTGTGCTAAGCTGCAGCAGGAGCCTCTCCCTCTGCAGTACGACAAAAGGATTGCTGAGCCCTGCGCCTTTGCTATGCCCCGCCCTCTCAGCTGGTCTCCAGCGTAATAAGGGGCAGGCCCGAGCATTATACTGCTGTTACTAATATATGACCCCAAGCAAGGAAGCAACGCACCTTATTATAGGAGATGTTCAGACTCTGCAGCTGAGGGGTCAGGTAAAAAAGATACGCAAATCCTGCCAGCCTGGAGATCCTGTTATGACTCAGGTTCAAAGACTGAAGCTGTAAAAGAGAAAAAATATCCTGAAAAAGCAGCTAAGCCGCAAAACTGCAATAAACTGGAGAGTGTGCACTGGTCGTACTGGTGTGGACTGGACAGAAGTGAGCCACTACCACAGCACCAGCTCAAGCTCCGCCCTAGTGACACAAAACTATCACTTACATAAAAATTCTGCAATGGAGAAAAAAAATTTTTAATAAAGCATTTGTACCTGACAATGACTGTGAAGATCCCAGCACAGAGACCCCAGGACTCGTACATGTACTGAGTATTACTTACAGTGAGGAGCCAGGGTGTCACACAGACCCAGCACTGCTACATGTGCTTACATCATGGGGGGTATTACTTTATGGGAGCAATCAGCGGTGTGTACAATTACCTGGCGGTAATATTCCGAGATGATCTGTAAGACAATTTCTATCGCTGACAGATTGTTCACAGAGAAAAAAATGTTGGCAGAAAGTAAATCTGTGAGAAGAAAAGAAAATGACTGAGAAACTGATATTATATCTAGTCTGGTCCTGAGACAGCGCCAAAGACAATAATAGACAAAACCTCTACGGACCGTCATAATACTGATATATAATACTAACATAACACCGTCATATGGTTACCGCATAACATACAGTACAGTACTGGTATTATACGGTCATTATACTGCAGAATAGTGAGCGCAGCTCTGGAGTATAATACAGGATAAGTAATGCAATGTATGTACACAGTGACTGTACCAGCAGAATAGTGAGCGCAGCTCTGGAGTATAATACAGGATGTAACTCAGGATCAGTACAGGATAAGTAATGTAATGTATGTACACAGTGACTGTACCAGCAGAATAGTGAGCGCAGCTCTGGAGTATAATACAGGATGTAACTCAGGATCAGTACAGGATAAGTAATGTAATGTATGTACACAGTGACTGTACCAGCAGAATAGTGAGCGCAGCTCTGGAGTATAATACAGGATAAGTAATGTAATATATGTACACAGTGACTGCACCAGCAGAATAGTGAGCGCAGCTCTGGAGTATAATACAGGATGTAACTCAGGATCAGTACAGGATAAGTAATGTAATATATGTACACAGTGACTGCACCAGCAGAATAGTGAGCGCAGCTCTGGAGTATAATACAGGATGTAACTCAGGATCAGTACAGGATAAGTAATGTAATGTATGTACACAGTGACTGTACCAGCAGAATAGTGAGCGCAGCTCTGGAGTATAATACAGGATAAGTAATGTAATGTATGTACACAGTGACTGCACCAGCAGAATAGTGAGCGCAGCTCTGGAGTATAATACAGGATGTAACTAAACATCTGCATAAATATTGCAATTTCCCTTTCCCATAGAACAACCACATAACAGAAATGAGACTATACTCCAGATCTTTTATACCCATCATTTTCAACAAGAGGGCGACAGCAGCCACCTGTTATACTCCCCACTTTCCACAGGAGGGCGACAGAAGCCACCTGTTATACTCCCCACTTTCTACAAGAGGAAGACAGCAGTCACATGTTATACTCCTCACTTTCCACAAGAGGGCGAGAGTCTGCCACCTGTTATACTCCCCACTTTCCACAAGAGGGCAACAGCAGCCATGTTTCTGCAGTGACGTGTGTCCACAGATAACCTGATTTCATGTCACATTATAGAACTATAAGAGCATTTATTTTCGCTGCACATGAACCCTCCTGTTAGCGTGCAGTACTTATTGGTCGCCATGCTCACTGCGCACATACGATGTAAAGGTTATCACACGGATATACATGACAGACCGCTACATGCTAAAAGCCATTACATACAGTGAACGCTGCCAGAACACAATGGAGCAAACAAGAATGTCACAAAGAGCATCTCGGAGAGCTTGACATTGAGCCGCTGCTGCCGCAGGGTCTGGGGGTTAATTGCATTACCCTCGCTGCAGCGACATTTAATACCAAGAACTCGGCCTTTAACCCCCTCCTGCCCACACTGCTAGGCGTACAGGCCTTGTAAGCAGCACAGCTGTCATATATACATGGCAGGGCTGCAGGCACATGAGTATAGTGACAGAACCGCTTTTCCATTCGCTGGTAAGTGTCGCCCTTTAGGTAGGAGTTCATGTGTAGATGACAAACCCAATGTAGATGACAAATTTAAAGGAGTAGACAACCCTTTTGTCTGACAATGAGCAGATGACAAGAGTGTAAAAATGCGGATCACTGGCTAGAGAGAGCAGTGGAGCTGAATCCTGCACAGTCTGCCCAATATTAGGTATTAGAAATGGGGACAACGTCATGTGATTCTGCCGTTTATGTGGCTCACTGAGTTGCTGGAGGTGTCGGATACGCAGAAGAACCTAAGCAGGGCTATGAGGGCATTTATTTTTATACATCTGTGTTATGCAATTCCTCTGTTACTCCTCCTGGAAACTTACAAAATAAATTGACAACTTTGGCGATAAAAATGGTAGAGAAATCTAAATCCCGGACAATCCCTTTAATGCCCTATTCCTCTCTGTAGTTCTCCCCTATTCACAGAAGACTTTAATGAGACACTTCTTACCTGGGTCATTTGAGAGATCGCTAAGGTCAAGGCTTTGCAATGACTGGTCGTATCTTTTCCACAGACATGACTACAAGAATGTGACAGATAAAATTATTAAAATGCAGGATATCCACCCAAATCTATGACCTGGTAATGGCCGGCAGAGCCAGGAGGCTCTCTCATGGGAGACAAATACAGATAGGCAGTTTTTAGTGGTCTATTTTATGTAGCAGAGGGATATTTGGGGCTTCCCCATAGCTACACCCTTGCTCTGGACAGAATCAGCTGGCAATACAGCATCATCTTACTCACTTGTCTCCACCGGCTATTCTGCCCTGTACTGCACAGTCTCTGGTCCTCTGCTGACAAGCAGGGCAGAAAGTCATTTCTATTGGCTGACACTAACCTATCTATCTGCAGGGCTGGGGTGATATGCTGGTTCTGGTGACAGTAACCTACCTATCTGCAGGACTGGGGTGATATGCTGGTTCTGGTGACACTAACCTATCTATCTGCAGGGCTGGGGTGATATGCTGGTTCTGGTGACAGTAACCTATCTATCTGCAGGACTGGGGTGATATGCTGGTTCTGGTGACAGTAACCTATCTATCTGCAGGACTGGGGTGATATGCTGGTTCTGGTGACACTAACCTATCTATCTGCAGGGCTGGGGTGATATGCTGGGTCTGGTGACACTAACCTATCTATCTGCAGGGCTGGGGTGATATGCTGGTTCTGGTGACAGTAACCTATCTATCTGCAGGGCTGTGGTGATATGCTGGTTCTGGTGACAGTAACCTATCTACCTGCAGGGCTGGGGTGATATGCTGGTTCTGGTGATAGTAACCTATCTATCTGCAGGAATGGGGTGATATGCTGGTTCTGGTGATAGTAACCTATCTATCTGCAGGAATGGGGTGATATGCAGGTTTTGGTGACACTAACCTATCTATCTGCAGGGCTGGGGTGATATGCTGGTTCTGGTGATAGTAACCTATCTATCTGCAGGAATGGGGTGATATGCTGGTTCTGGTGATAGTAACCTATCTATCTGCAGGAATGGGGTGATATGCTGGTTCTGGTGATAGTAACCTATCTATCTGCAGGGCTGGGGTGATATGCTGGTTTTGGTGACACTAACCTATCTATCTGCAGGGCTGGGGTGATATGTTCTGGTGACAGTAACCTATCTATGTATCCTGTTATTAACATGTATGTAAAACTAAGGATTAGAAAAAAAAAAAATTTAAAAAGTAGACCCTGGGAGCTACAAGACTGCCAGTAACTGGCCATCCAGTGCCCGGCACAAGTAGCTGGCAGCGCACTCTCCCGGGCACTGTGGTCTCGGTCACCTGCTGATCTGTTGTGCATGGGAAACAGATGGCAGCACAAACTATAAGCAGACGTCGTCTATTTTTACCACAGAAGATCATCCGCTTCCTGCGCCGTCTTGGAAATCAGAATACAGGCAGCGGGTTACTACATCTATTATCACACAATATAACACTACATATATATATATACTATATAAATCTGCAGGACAAGGCATACTTTTATTTTTATAGTCTTAAGGAATATGTCACCGAGTTTTGTATATTTATTACTTCCAGATTGTGAAATTGATCACTTTTTGTTAATTATTATTTTCTGATTGTAGATTCTTTTATACTATTTCCTGTCCATGATTATGGGGGCGGCCATCTTGTCTGAGCTTCTCCTCTGCTCTATTAACAGCATTTAGTGATCTGCTTTACTGCACAGTCATGTCTCACATTCAGCAATAGCCTGCTCAGTGCAGGGAGGGGGAGGAGCTAACCTGTGACATCATCTATGATCAGTAGTGATGTAATGATGGCTCAGTGGTGTTATTTTTATTTATTTTTTTAATTTAAAGACGTGAAATTTTTTAAAAAATAATTCTTAAAAAAAATATGTTAGACTTGATTGCGACCGGGTGAATGCCCGATGGCATATACCCTATTGGAGAATTCCTAGTTAAGAGGGGAGGGGTCCTCTGTTCAGAGTAGACAGTAAGTTACAAAGAGCGTCTCTCCCTTTGGAGGACCTGTCCTATCCTCCATTACACAGACAACACAGTGATTTGTATAGGCGACGTGTAATACTTCATTTCTCCTCTGGTGGCGCTGTAGGGAAACTGAACACTTAATGCCAGATTTCCTCACAGGTCACAGCTGACTGATGGAGACCCCTGAAACAAGAAGGGATTATCAAAAGTACAGATCCCCTTTCAGCAGATTGGTCCTATTAGCTAAATCGAAGGAAATGATATGTAAGCAGACAAGTGAAATTCTTGACTAATGTTACCTGGATGTGTTCGGCCGGGCGATCCAGGTAATTTACTGTATACATAGGGTTAAGGAAACTCATATCCATCTGCTCATACGGCGTATTGGACGGCGCTGCTTTAATAATTATCTGCAAATACAAGTTATACCACTGGTCTCAATGTACGGGCACATTTCGGGGTCACAGGTAGCCATATATGGAGGAGCCCTCAGCACTGGCGGACTAGCGTATACAGCACATATTAAGGATATCAATGGGGAGTTTCCCTTTACACACTAAACCCTCAGTCCATAAGGACCTGTGTGTTATTTAGTATCCCAAATCGCCCTAAAATTTCCCCTGTAATTTCAGCAAACTAATAATCTCCAGATACCTTGTGGCAATGGTCAACTCGGATCTTCTTAGAGGCTTGAACCAGAGATCTGGCGGTGCTCAAATTGTCCACGAAGAAAGCCGCCATGTTGTTTACATAGTGGAACTGGGACAAATAATTCTTGTTAGAATTGTACATGTTATGGCAACGGCCTCAAAGTCATAGGATTAGAAAAAGCAGCTGCTTATCCTCCCCCGATCAGCGTCGCTCTTGTCCGTGGCATTCACCAGAGTGTGGCAGAGCCGCGATACCAGACACAGCCATGGACAAGGGTGGCGATCTTTCTGACCACTGTTATGACTTCCATAAAGGTCTCCCTAGGGGGCGCTACTGGCAGTGATTATTGTGTTTCTGATGAATAGGACAGGTTAATGTTGTTTCCATGATGGGTTTGGTCGGCCATACCTGGAAAGCTCGGAAGTGAAAGCCGCACTCGTTTTCAATGGAGCTCAATAACCACATCTTATCGTAGTGGCGTCCGTAAGGGATCTGCTGACAAAAAGACGGAGTCCATCAGTCGAATGGATGGATGTATAGGGCCATGTTCACATCATGGTTTGAGCCTCTGTTTGATGCTAACTCTAGGATATACGTCACTAAAATCTGACATAATAAAGCATATACTGCGTGGTATACATTCCTTTACTATATCGCTCTGAATGGAATAGCGCAGTCTGCTACACTGTTCAATACCAAAAAATAAGGCTATACATTGAGACCATTTATGAAAAAAAAATAAAATGTGCAATGTGAAGCTGCACCAAATTTTCGAATTTTTTGTAGCTCACACGTAGGAATAGCCTTAAGAAAGGCTATTCGTTTCCTACCTTTAGATGTCTTCTCCACGCTGCTGTTCGGTATAAATTCTGGTTTTCGTTGGTATGCAAACGAGTTCTCTTGCAGCACTGGGGGTGTCCCCAATGCTGCAAGAGAAATCTCCAGCGCCGCCTCCATCTTCTTCAGGAACGGCCTCTCTTCGAGTCTTCTTCCGGCGCTCGCTTCAAATTTCTAGGCCTCGGGCAGAGCCGACTGCGCATACCCACAGGCCACAAGAAAATGGCTGCTTACTTACTGTGTAAGCGTCCATTTTTCTTGTGACCGCAGGCATGCGCAGTTGGCTTTGCCTGAGGCCTAGAAGTTTGACCCACAGCGCCGGAAGAAGACGCGTGAAGAGGCCGTTCCTGAAGAAGATGGAGGCAGCGCTGGAGAGTTCTCTCGCAGCATTGGGGACACCCCCAGTGCTATGAGAGAACCCATTTGCGTACCGACGAAAACCGGGATTTCTATGGAACGGCAGCGTGGAGAAGACATCTAAAGGTAGGAGAAGAATAGGCTTTCTTAAGGCTGTTCCTACATGTGACCAACAAAAAAAAATTCGATTTTAATGGTAGAATCCCTTTAAATGCCATTATTAAACCTGCCAAACTATATGCCAGCCCAACCAGGAGCCAATGGGACATTTTCTTGGCCCTTGGCCTATAGATACACATAGCAAATACACTAAGCGTACAGTCATATAGTGATGTTAACAGAACCTAAGAGATATATCAACTGAAGATCAGAGCGGTCCAACCCCCAGACCTCCCACGGATAAGCTGTTTGAGTCACATGTTCATAGGTCACATGGCCTGATTACAGTTCAGTTCCATTCAAGTGAATGGTCTGAGCTGCAATTTCAAGCGAAGCCTCTGTACAAATGATGGCGCTGTGCTTGGTAAGAAGTGAAGAGGCCGCAGCACCCAAACCCTGCAGTCTCTAAAAACTGATGAGACCCAGGACCCTCACTGTTATATCCTCTGGCAACTGCTGTAAAAAACATGCCAGCACACTAACACGCACCGTGATCCTAAACCACAAGTTTTTCAGTTTCTGAGACTTCCGGCTGCTGCACTGCTCCATCTGTTCCCCATATTTATGCCACCTAGGTCCAAAGGGATTCCTACAGGAAAAAACACACTGTATTATAAATGACACAGCACACAACCAACTTGTCAGGCTGCCTGTGCTGAGAACATACCGGCCGCCATCAGAGTAATGGCCCTTCACCACTCGCTTCCCTTTGGCTGATAGCTGTATCCTGTTGGGATGGACACAAGGTTAGAAATGAAAGAGCGGCCATCGCTGTCAGATAGGTGGAGGACTGTCAGAGAGAGCAATCCAGCAGAGAGCGCATCTTCTTAGATACATTGCTGTATTGTTGGTCGTGGCTGTGCCTGTATAGTCACTTGAATGGGTCTAAGCTACTTGGAGCTGTAATACCAGGCACAGCCACTACCAAACATAGGGCGCTCCACGCACTGTCAAACGTGAGCTTTTTAACCATGCAAGGCTGGTTTCTCATGCACATTAAGCTAACCATCCCTGGCACCTCTTACTGCCCTATCTTTAAAGGAATTGTCCAGGATTAGAAAAACATGGCTACTTCTTGTAAAAGCAGCCCCTCACCCACCCACAGATTTGCAGTGCAATGAAACAAATCTGCAAAACCAAAGATTGATGTTGTTTCTAAAAAACAACGCCATGTTTTTAACCCTTGGCATCCTACAGTGTAGGTTTCAGTCGCTGTACAAAGTCTTCGCTTATCCCAGATGATCCATTTGCGCTGCACGGCCTTACCGCAATTGGTAGCCATCTTCTTCCATGGTGTCGGTTTAGGCTTTTTGTCAGTCCCCAAAAGCTGCAAGGTAAAAAAAACAATTACATGAAATTAATAAATGAGGCCTCTGAGCATATTATCTGAACGTCGACTTATTACGCCCAAAGCCTTAGAGCAGCAAAGAACCGCCACCATAGTTACATGTCAGTCACTAGACGCCAAGGGCAAGACATAAAGCCACTTGCCCATCAGGGGTACTGACAGCTAAATGGCCGGTGTGTTGGCGGGTCAGGGTACTAGAGTCACCGTCCTGCATGAAGCCCGGTCCACATCAGATATTCGGTTCATGTGTTTATAGTGTTTGGATAAAACAGCTACCGTCTAGGGGTCACGGCACTCAATGATGGGTATGAAATGCAGATACCGAAACCTACAAG
The DNA here is from genome assembly GCF_031893055.1 of Leptodactylus fuscus. Lineage (NCBI taxonomy): Eukaryota > Metazoa > Chordata > Amphibia > Anura > Leptodactylidae > Leptodactylus > Leptodactylus fuscus. Next base: position 21,289,018 of record NC_134267.1, on the reverse strand, counting down.
GGCTCCTGCACATGACAGTATTCCGGCTCATTACATGCCCTGAGTTATGCTATGAGGCTCTGAAACCAGCACTCAAGTAGTCCCCTTATACCAAAATTTGGGGTGTTGCCCACACAGTTACTGCAGTCCACCAGCGAGTGCTCCTACGTGTACCAACCTACAATTTTCATGCCAAAAATCCACAATTTCCCAATGTACCATCATCACCTAAATAAATGTAGGAATATACTAAACTTTACTATCTGTCTAAATATGGCTGGACAAATTCAGGATGTCGAGGTGACTAAACATTCAGCCCTGTCAACCAGGCACATTAAAGGGTTACGTTGTTCTGATCCGGAGTCGATAGGGCCACAGCGCTGGTGTACAATGGGGCCACTTATCACAGTCATCCACTTTGCAAATAACTGCCCATAGCCTTACACATGTAGAACTGCACTTCTCTGCCTAACCAGGGGCACAGGAACGCTGCTGGGTATGAAAAACTTAGAAGAGGGTGCAGCACAACATCTGCATTGGAAATACACCCCCCATCGAGTAATGTAACAGCAATGGTGATTGCTCTTTAAGATGTGGATAATCAGATTTCCAATATGGCGCAGGGATGTCCAACTGATTTATGAGGAGTCCGCAATCCCTAAACAAGAACAGGCAAATGCCCCCCATTCATCTCAAAGGGCTGTCTGCTTAAAATTCCCATAGTAATGAATGGGAACCAGGAGAACAAAAACTTTTGAAGTGGTATTGGGAAGAGGGGGGGGGGGGATTTTAGGATTTTTTAGGAAAAAGGACCCTGTGCTAGTCAAAAAAAAAAAAAATTGCTTTAGAAAATCTTTCAAATCCCATAGACGGCGCCTGATGTGCTGCACATTACATAGACACTGACAGCTGTCACCAATAGGCAAAAAGAAGTTACATGGTGTGTGTACATTTTAGATCCCTCTGTATGGAGTAGAGGGGCGGACTGCGCTGTATAATCAGGTAAATGGGGGGGGGGGGGGAGGCATGAATACACTTGCTGTATATACACCAGGAGCTTTTCTGGCCCCTACAGCAGACGGCCATTCCAAAGCTCAGAGTGATTCCTCCCTAAGCCCCTATTCACACAACAGTACAAAACGATCACAAGACATCAGTTTTTGAATGCTCCTAACATCTACGGGTGTAGTCACATGGGCACTTTGTCGGTTAAAAAAGCAGACATGATTACACCCGTAGATGTTCATGGGTTAAAAAACAGCCGCATAGGGGCCACACGGTGGCTCAGTGGTTAGCACTGCAGCCTTGCAGCACTGGAGTCCTGGTGTTCAAATCCCACCAAGGGCATAAAACCATCTGCAAGGAGTTTGTATGTTCTCCCCGTGTTTGCATGGATTTCCAACCCATATTCCAAAAAACATACTGATAGGGAAAAATGTACATTGTGAGCTCTATGTGGGGCTCACAATCTACATTTTAAAAAAAAAAAAAAAAAAAAAAAAAAACAGCCGCATGATGACCTTTCACCCAAACAGACATCACATGACCATTTTTCACTGTGAGAAAAGCCAAAAGCAATGTGGTTATATCTCATCCCAGATGTTTGGCGCTGTCATGTGAGTCAGGCCTGAGGCGAAGCTCAACTCCTTTCACATTTCCTATATCCTCCAGGGTTCCGCAACCTTCGCCACTAGTTGTCGTGCAACTACATTTCCCAGCATGCACACTGGCTCAGCTGTCCTCAGATCTCCCATAGAAGTAACTGGAGCCTCATGTCCTCCTGTGTGCACCATACAATGCCAGGGAGATGACTTCTCCTTGTACACGTAGACTTGAGCCTTATTCACACACTCATTTTTAAAACCTCAAACATCTCTGGGTCTAGTCACATGTCAAATTTTTACAAAGCGTTTTTTACAGCCGACAAGATCGTGACCTGCTTTATCTTTGTCCATTTGGACGGACTTAAAGGTTGTCGCATGAACAGATTAAGTGACGACCATTAGAAAAATGACAATCCCATGGCCAAGAGTCGCCATCATGTGACTAAGACTGACACGCCTATATGGATTTTACAGGATTAGGATATGGATGACAATATCCAATTGGCGGTAGTCTGACACCCCTACTGATCAGCCGTGCCTGGGTGAGCGCTACTTTTGCTTCGCAGGCCATGTGATGTCACATTCATTCGTCATGTGCCTCGTAGTAACTGAGCTGCAATACCAGGCACCACCACACTACATGATGTAAGGCGCTGTGCTTGGTAAGTAGTGAAGATGACAAACCCCAAACACCAAATAGCTGATCTGTGGGATTGCTTGGTGTCCGACCTCTACTGATGACCTCTACCTAGTCCTGGAGAAGCCATTTAAAGGGATATTCCCATTTCAGTCATTTACAAAAAGATTTGCCATAAATCTGTTTCTAGAATGGGGGTCTCCCAACCCCTTCCCTCCTGGATGAGGGGGCCAGGTGTAGCTGGGATTACTGAGTAGTATGGCAGTGTCACCTCCAGCAGAGAAGGGGTTGGAGGACCCCCTCTAACAATAGGTGCGGGCCCCAAAGCTAGGACCTTTATTGGTAATGCCACCAAGCCTTGCAACGGCTCTTCCCTTCGGTTAGTGCGCATGCTCATAGGCGTTACTATGGAGAACCCCTTTAAGATGCACATTGGCTGTACTGAGTATAACGTAGAGCAGGCCCAGGGACACGACATAGACTGCGCGCACATCTATCACTAGGCCGCCATGACTCCTGACACCAGCGTGATACTAAACCGACACTCCAACGCCCACATGATGCCCGCCGGACTCCGCCAGCCCCGCACTCACTCCTAGCGCCGAGTCCTCAGACTATCTCCTGCGTCATCACCGCTCCTGCGAGCAGCCGCGCTCGACGTCTCCCCGATGACGTCACAGCCACGCCCCTGAACAAGCGCCTCAGAGGTTGGCGTGCTGCTTCGCGGCTCCCTTTGTCAATAAAGTTTATCGAAAGTGAAATTATTACATAAAATCAAACCGTAGAGAAAAGTGAATGTAAAGTAAATGGAACTAAGGAAAATGGCGGCAAAGAGAATGCAAAATAAAGTGTATTTTATATGTTTACTGGTTGCCTCCTGCTGGCATAGTTTGCATTCATTCTCCTTTAAAATTTCAGAAAGTTTCTACCACGAGGTGGCAGTGTTGTGCGCTTCAATAAAGTGTTACAAAAAAAAAAAAAAATTCCTTTTAGTCTGGAGTCAGGTTCCTTGTCAAAATCTAAGTCTACATTCACACAATGTGGATGGGGGCTATTCACATGTGAAAAGAGCCGCAGTAACCCTTGGGGTATATTCACACGACTATGTCCGTTTCTGGCATTGAAGACTGGATGAATCTGTCCTTTAGAAAAGTTTTCCATCCATTTTGTGTTTGACGGCCGAGTGTCCTCCGTTTTGCATCGATTTCTTTCTGACCCAATCCACTGACTCCTTTGTAACGGCTGCAACTCAGACCTCAATCCATTTTTACATATGTTAAAACCGGTCCATTGATTTTTGTTGGGTTTGATCCAGTTCCCAGGTGTGAATTAGGTCTTAGTCAATATGAACCCAACTTTTGGAACGATAAATGAGGGAGTTGCCTTTAGAAACCACTTACATTATAATAAAACAAGTCCCAGAAATCAATTGGTTGCTATGGGCAACAACTTTATTTCATCCTTGTATTAGTTTGTGAAATCTCTGCCTGTTTTTCTTTCTGCCTTTTTGTTGTTTTGCGTTTTTTCCTGGCCTGCTCTTGGTACTGCATTTTTATAGTTTTTTTTGCACTCATCAGCCGCAAATTTAACAACAAACTGTGTGTCTTGCGTTGCTGTTTTTGATACATTCTTACCAACATTTTATACACTTTTAGGCCGGGACCCACGGGCTGGAAACGCTGCTGGAAAAAATGCAGCATTAGGGTGCATTCACACTTTGGATACGCTGACTGATTCTGAACGTTAAAACACGTTCAGAATCAGTGCGTATAAAGCAGATCCCATTCATTTCAATGGGAGCCGGCATACGAGCGCTCCACATTGAAATGAATTGGCTGCTTTTTTCTCAATAGGGCCCTTCACACAGCGTAAGCACTCGGCTCATTCCGAGCCGTACACGCGAGCACTTCTAAACACTTCCCATTCACTTCAATGGGAGCGCTCGTAGAGAAAAAAGCAGCCCATTCATTTTAATGGGGAGCGCTCGTATGCCGGCTCCCATTGAACTGAATGGGATCTGCTTTATACGCGCTGATTCTGAACGTGTTTTAACGTTCAGAATCAGTAGCGTATCCGAAGTGTGAATGCAGCGTTATACAGTACTTGCAAAGAGGATGGGATTCATACGAATTCAATCCCCACTTTGTGGAAAAAAATTGCAGCGCGGACATGCTGCGATTTCCAAAACTGTTGCCGTTTTGAAAATTGCAGCATATCAATTATATCTACGGAAACGCTGGCGTCTTTCCTGTACATATAATGGTAAGAGAAAGTCCGCGGAGGAAAACTTGATGAACTTTCTCTTCATAGCACTGCGGGAAAAACCGCAATGCGTTCACACCGTGGAGCTTCCTGCAGCGCTTTAGCACTGCGTTTCTGTCCTGTGTGGCCTTAGCCCTAGGGTCCATTCACACAGAGGAAAATGGGGAGGAATTTGATGTGGAATTGCAGCGCTGAAAAAAAGCACCCCATTGACTTCAATGGGTTCCTTTTTCACCATTTTCCTCCATGTGAATGGACCCTTAAAGGGGCTCTATCAGCAAAATTATGCTAATAGAGCCCCACATATGCATGAATAGCCTTTAAAAAGGCTATTCAGGCACCGTTAAAGTAACTTTAACTCCCCATCCCGTTTTAAAATAAAAGCATAAAAACATATATGCAAATCTTACCGAACGTGCACCGGGGGCGGTGATGCACGATGCAGCGTCATCTTCTTTCTTCTTGGAGCGACGGCCTCTGGTTCCGTCTCTTCTGCCGGCTTCCTATTGGTCTTCTTCCGGCTTGAGGTCTTCAAATCCTGCGCCTGCGTAGTAGCGCTTCCCTCCGGATCACTCGCCATTCTACTTAATGGTAGTTCGCGAGCGTGCAGTACGCTCGTGTAGTTCTACGGGGACTGGCAAGTGAGCCTGCGCAGTAGTGCTCCGGAGGGAAGCGCTACTACGCAGGTGCGGGATTTGAAGACAAGAAGACGGAAGAAGACACGGAACCAGAGGGCGTCACTACAAGAAGAAAGAAGAGGCAGGCGTGCCCGAAGATGACGTCGCACCGTGCATCCCCACCCTTGGTGCACATTCAGGTACGATTAGCATATATGTTTTAATGCTTTTATTTAAAAACGGGACCGGGGTTTAATATAACATTTATGGGGCCTGAATAGCCTTTTTAAAGGCTATTCACGCATATGTAGGGCTCTATTAGCATAATTATGCTGATAGAGCCCCTTTAAGCCCTGTCCCTACCCAGGAATTCCCACTTTTGTGTGGTGTAGGGGAAGTTCAACCCCACCCATTGTAGGGTCCCCCATATGGTACTGTGGTAAGAACAATTCTCAATACAAAGCATTCTCCACTTTTTCTCTGGTCTTGGCGTCTACGTCAGAGCGACCTTGGACACAGAAGGGGCGGGGAGTCCTAGTAGTAGTACATCGTGCGTAGCGGAATCATTGCTTCCCCGGGCCCTACCAAAACTCATGAGAGCTCAGAAAAACCAGTTGCAAACCAGTCAGCAAGGGGGTGTTTTGTTTTTTTCCTGTGAAATTCCCCCTTGTGTGCACCCTTAGTTCACTGGATTATCCCGATAACATTGGAGTGACATCAACGACTGCTACTCCCTGAAGCCACCAGCGTGGACTACAAGGGTATTTGTTTTTAATACATTGTTAAGTGGGTGCTATTACACTGTAGAAGCCACAATGAGGAGGACATTATACTGTATGAGGGCTACACAGGGCATCATGTCATGTTAGGGTCACTATAAGGACTTTATACCATTAGGTGGCACAAAAACATGGGCAAGACCATAGGGGTGGGGTCGGGGGTTGGATGATGATACCTAAATTCACTGACTCACAGACTTTGTCACTCTTTCAGTCCTTTGAAAATTGTGAAATACAAGGATCCATCTAATGAAGGACAATGGATCCTGAATGACCAGATTCACGATAATGGGGTCTGTTGGGTATCCATTGGTTTTGCCATCACTTTGACGGATGAACCAAGTCATCATTCTTGTCTGCAATTTTAGACTGACCTTGTACAAGAGACAGCAAAATGAGTCTGACAGAGGTAAACCTAGCCAAAAACATGTCAAAGTTGTTGCAGTAGGAGGGACGAAAGGCGTCTAAAATAATAAATGTGGGACAAGGCATGTGCTTTAGTTTTGAGTGCAAACTGAACCAGAACCCTGATGCTTTTGGATTCCCCCCAATAAAGGGACCTATGGCCACCAGACCCAGGTGATGCCCCCTTAGTTTCTAAATAAGAGGGTTGCCCTCGGGCACATACTTTTTTTTTTTTCTAATATACTGTTACAAAGTCGAGAATGCGCTGAATTCAGATTTCCTGTTACGTACCCATTGGTGCAGTTACTGTAGCTCTTCAGTGTCAGAAGGGCGTTTCTGACAGTCTGTGAGGAACAACCCCTCCTGACAGTAGATCGCATAGCGCTGTACTGTCAGAGGGAGCGTTCGTTACTACCCAGCGATGACGCTGAGCGGTTATGAACGTCCCCCCCCCTGACAGTACTCGTCCATAGACTAGTACTGGGAGGACATTCGTCACCGCTCAGCGTCATTGCTGGGCAGTAACGAACGCTCCCTCTGACAGTACAGCACTATGGGCTCTACTGTCAGGAGGGGCGTTCCAAACTGTCAGAAACACCCTTCTGATACTGAAGAGTTAGGGCTTGTTCACACGGCGTAAACGTGGCACGCAATGAGTCGCGTGTACGGAATGTTTGCGCCGCGATTTTGACGGTGCATGTTTGCGGTCGCGTTAGCGCCGCGTAAACGCGGTGTTAACGTGACCGCAAACATGCACCGTCAAAATCGCGGCGCAAACATTCCGTACACGCGGCACATTGCGTGCCACGTTTACGCCGTGTGAACGAGCCCTTACGGTAATGGCATCGATAGCTCTTTACCAGGGGCACATACTGCTTTCTAGCGGTATATAATACCGAGTTGCCCAAGGATATGAAAGGTCCTCTTTTAAAAGGGCTCTCTAGGGAGTCTACCACCATTTACTTCCTCCCAGGAGTTGCGGACTGGTTCTGTCCCGGGATTATGTGATCGGAACCAGCACCGGGCCCAGTCTACTCCCTCCTCTCTCATGTTCACCACTAGATACTTGTATCATGGTGACTTTAGTATTATCAATGATGTGTTTAGCCAGCACTAACTAGCAGGGAAAACAGGAGAGGAGGGGGAGCAACTCAGTGGTCAGGCGCTGCTTCTGACCATGGATCGGAACCACCGCAGAACCCCTGGATTTGTCACGTACAAAATCCCAGAAGTGACTCCCTGGAAAACCCCTATAAGAGGATGCGCTATTCATCTACTTAAAACTGACAAGTTCAGTTACCTTTTATTTCACCCCCACCCCCCCTGAAAAATTCCAAAAAACACAAAAAGTTGTTTAATGTATTTTAATAGCAAACTTACAGGACAGCACAGAAGACAGACGACAACATTAAAAACATGTAGCTGAATGTAGGACGACTCCATAAGAAAAAAAAGAAAATAGAGAGTGAATGGATGGAATTTTACTACATGGTTTAAAAAAAAGCTACAAACACTTAAGTCGCCATTGATACGAATTTCACCCAAAAAAAAAAAATCCAAATGCTGGCATTGTCCGAAATAAAAATTAAAGAACCGCTTATTTATAATTTTTCTTAAAAAGTTGACGTTAAATCACTGAATGAACAGTATATAGAAAATGTGCCTGACATCCCTACATAGCAGAGGCAGCCATTTTGTGGGCTGAAAGGAGGAAGCAGCCATTTTACGGAGGGCAGCACCAGTGTTTATGAAACAAATCCACTTCAATAGGAACCAGAGACACCACAGAGGCACCAGGCGCTTCAGCCCTTGCACCTCTGAGGTAACCTGGTTCCTGTTGAATTTGAGGCTGAATATTACTTCAGCTCACAAAATGGCCGCCACAGCTGTGTTATGGTGACAGATACGCTGCAAATGTAAGATGTCACCTGCTCCTTCAAGGAGAGAAAAAATAAAAAAAGTCACACACAAATGAAAAATGGAAGAAGTTTGCCCACACCTGAATCTGTCCCCTACATTTCCATTCACAACCATATATTTAGGTACCTTTTTAACCCCATGGAGAAAAAAAAATATATATCTAACGCTCAAACTACCAATTACGAGGAAGAAGAGATTTATTTTTTTTCGGGTTTGAAGATGACAAGATAGGAATTTTTTTAATTTGTTTTTTTTTTCTTAGGCACGCTCTCCACGTATGCGGCGTGCTAGCTGGATGTCTTTTGGCATAATTGTGACGCGTTTGGCGTGGATAGCACACAAGTTGGTGTCTTCAAACAGTCCGACCAGATAGGCCTCACTAGCCTCCTACAAGACAAAAGGAGGCAAAAAACACATTAGTCATGCTCCGTAAATACAACTTACCGTAACGTATTAAAGGGGCCCGTCACCACTTCCACCTTCTTGCATCCCTTAATAGCTGCCCTTCCACCGATTCTGGCACAGTTTGAATTTTCTCTCTAGCCCCCACCGTTCCTGAGCAATTAGTGCTGTTCGTTTCGGCACATTTATACAATCTAGCGCAAGGTGGGTGGTTCATGTCTTTCTGCTCATGCTGAGGACCGCCCACCTCGCAGTACACAGTACAACTGTGCTGAAAATAACTGCACTGATTGTTCGAGAACAGTGGGGGCTAGAGAAATAATTCCAACTGTGCTGGAATCAGTGGAGGGGAGTCTATTAAAAGAGGCAAAAAAGCAGAGGTGGTGAGGAATCCCTTTTAATAGACAATATTACCAGAACCAATAAAACTGGGTCTATGTGTAAAGGAAATTCTGAAACACTTGCACCTTATCATCCAGGTCTGAACAAGACCTAAATTACACTGCTGTGTTGTAAGACGTGACAGCGACTAACCTGCTGTGATGTACAGTAGAAGCTTAGCAGGCGAGACTTCATCTACATACTGCAATAACAATCCGCAGCACAGGTGATTTACTGCAGTCTATACTGGAGGTTTTCAATCTTTGTAGTATAGGGTTAAAACCAGCAGGGTAGCCGCTACTATTCCAACAGGTATGACCGCACCAAAAACCTCCACCATATCAGGAGATGTTTGAAGTGGCGTTCAAAACTAAAACATAGGAACCGTAACGCTAAGTATCCATGACTGAAATTCAGCAGTGTTTTTACCCTGTGTGAATTTGGCCTAAGGCTGCATTCACACGCTCCTTTTCTTACAGCACAGCAGCCTTTTTGCAAAATTCACAACAGAAAGTGTCATAAGACTCGCAAGTGTGAATATGTCCTAAAGGTTTTTCTAGCTATAGAATTCAAATGTCATAAAGCTAATTGAAAGTAATAACTTGCTGATCCTCTGCTGCTCCCGCACCAATGTTTCTAAAGTTCCCAGACCAATGGCCGTATAAATGGTTTCAATGATGTTAAAAAGGTCCAGCTTAAAGGAAGTATGGCGCTAGAACCAGCACATTACCCCAAGCCCTGAAGATTGATGGGTTAGAGTAACCATACCCGGCATACCTATCTGCTGGACTGGGGTGATAGATAGGTTACTGTCACCAGAATCAGCAAATCGGCAGGACTGGGGTGATATGCTGGGTCTGGTGACATTAACCTGTTTATCTGCAGGGCTGGGGTAATATGCTGGGTCTGGTGACACTAACCTATCTATCTGCAGGGCTGGGGTGATATGCTGGTTCTGGTGACACTAACCTATCTATCTGCAGGACTGGGGTGATATGCTGGGTCTGGTGACACTAACCTATCTATCTGCAGGGCTGGAGTGATATACTGGGTCTGGTGACACTAACCTATCTATCTGCAGGGCTGGGGTGATATGCTGGTTCTGGTGACATTAACCTATCTATCTTCAGGGCTGGGGTGATATGCTGGTTCTGGTGACACTAACCTATCTATCTGCAGGGCTGAGGTGATATGCTGGTTCTGGTGACAGTAACCTATCTATCTGCAGGGCTGGGGTGATATGCTGGGTCTGGTGACATTAACCTGTTTATCTAAGGGCTGGGGTAATATGCTGGGTCTGGTGACACTAACCTATCTATCTGCAGGGCTGGGGTGATATGCTGGTTGTGGTGACATTAACCTGTTTATCTGCAGGGCTGGGGTAATATGCTGGGTCTGGTGACACTAACCTATCTATCTGCAGGGCTGGGGTGATATGCTGGGTCTGGTGACACTAACCTATCTATCTGCAGGGCTGGGGTGATATACTGGGTCTGGTGACACTAACCTATCTATCTTCAGGGCTGGGGTGATATGCTGGTTGTGGTGACATTAACCTGTTTATCTGCAGGGCTGGGGTAATATGCTGGTTCTGGTGACACTAACCTATCTATCTGCAGGGCTGGGGTGATATACTGGGTCTGGTGTCACTAACCTATCTATCTGCAGGGCTGGGGTGATATGCTGGGTCTGGTGACAGTAACCTATCTATCTGCAGGGCTGGGGTGATATACTGGGTCTGGTGTCACTAACCTATCTATCTGCAGGGCTGGGGTGATATGCTGGGTCTGGTGACAGTAACCTATCTATCTGCAGGGCTGGGGTGATATGCTGGGTCTGGTGACATTAACCTGTTTATCTGCAGGGCTGGGGTAATATGCTGGGTCTGGTGACACTAACCTATCTATCTGCAGGGCTGGGGTGATATGCTGGGTCTGGTGACACTAACCTATCTATCTGCAGGGCTGGAGTGATATACTGGGTCTGGTGACACTAACCTATCTATCTGCAGGGCTGGGGTGATATGCTGGTTGTGGTGACATTAACCTGTTTATCTATCTTCAGGGCTGGGGTAATATGCTGGGTCTGGTGACACTAACCTATCTATCTGCAGGGCTGGAGTGATATACTGGGTCTGGTGACACTAACCTATCTATCTGCAGGGCTGGGGTGATATGCTGGGTCTGGTGACACTAACCTATCTATCTGCAGGGCTGGAGTGATATACTGGGTCTGGTGACACTAACCTATCTATCTGCAGGGCTGGGGTGATATGCTGGTTGTGGTGACATTAACCTGTTTATCTGCAGGGCTGGGGTAATATGCTGGGTCTGGTGACACTAACCTATCTATCTGCAGGGCTGGGGTGATATGCTGGGTCTGGTGACACTAACCTATCTATCTGCAGGGCTGGGGTGATATGCTGGTTCTGGTGACAGTAACCTATCTGCAGGGCTGGGGTGATATACTGGGTCTGGTGACACTAACCTATCTATCTTCAGGGCTGGGGTGATATGCTGGTTGTGGTGACATTAACCTGTTTATCTGCAGGGCTGGGGTAATATGCTGGTTCTGGTGACACTAACCTATCTATCTGCAGGGCTGGGGTGATATGCTGGGTCTGGTGTCACTAACCTATCTATCTGCAGGGCTGGGGTGATATGCTGGGTCTGGTGTCACTAACCTATCTATCTGCAGGGCTGGGGTGATATGCTGGGTCTGGTGACAGTAACCTATCTATCTTCAGGGCTGGGGTGATATGCTGGTTCTGGTGACACTAACCTATCTGTCTGCAGGGCTGGGGTGATATGCTGGGGTATGGTGACACTAACCTATCTATCTGCAGGACTGTGGTGATATACTGGTTCTGGTGACAGTAACCTATCTATCTGCAGGGCTGGGGTGATATGCTGGGGTATGGTGACACTAACCTATCTATCTGCAGGGCTGGGGTGATATGCTGGTTCTGGTGACACTAACCTATCTATCTGCAGGGCTGGGGTGATATGCTGGTTCTGGTGCCACTAACCTATCTATCTGCAGGACTGGGGTGATATGCTGGTTCTGGTGCCATACTCCCTTGAGGCAATTACTAGCCTATGAGACCACAGGTCTAAACCTAGAAACTATCTAGAGGCAGATCCTGGTAGTGGCAGCAAACGCTTGTGATGACAGAGGGGGCGCTATACAATAGTGTTATTATCCAGAAGAGGTCACCATTAGCCGGCGTCATTATTTCCATTATTAAGCTCCTCTGTTTTGTAAAGAAATAATTTCAGATTAAATTACTCTGCGGAACGGCTTTCTACACGTACAACAATCAGTCACCACGCCTGTGATTAGAGGCAGTCTTATGGGGCTGGCTTTACTATAGTCAGCCATTGGTGACTCCATTGCTGAGACACAACTTTATCCAGCTCGCCCCCATAGCACAGGTAATAAATAACCTGTGAGATCAGGGAAGAAGGAGGTGTGGAGCGAGATGAACGTTGTCTCTGATCACATGACTTCGCTAGAACCCCGGGGTCCATCACAAGCACTCCGCCAGACTAGGTATGGACGAAAACACCAGCACAATGACAAAGCACATGTCTGTGTGCATGGAGCCCAATGAGCTATGCAGGGACGGATTTCACAATACAGTGAAGGGCCAGAGGCTATTTTAATAAAACCCTAAATTAAAAAACGAAAACAAAAAAAACAAAAAAAAAAAAAAAACCTCAAGTAAATTAAGCCGACAGCACAGCGAGGCAGCCAATTTACAAGTGTAACGCCTAGAAGCAGCGCTCAGTTATTACATTACGTTACTGTTTGAGACAACAATCAACAAGTGACAATCTGGTTAAAGAAAACGTAGTAAATTAAGTTATGTGGATGCCCGAGTGCGGAGAAATTAAAGGGGATTGCTTCATCCCAGCCGGCTGCCGGGGGTCTAGCACCCGAGACTGCTGGCAAAGACAAGAATATGACAAGGGAAGAAGTCACCGGCCACTACAGGAGATTTACAGTATTCCTTTCACATACTCCAACTCCTTCCATCATTTAATAGTCGCTCCTCCACTGGTTCCTGAACAGAATACTTTCCTCTAGACCCCACCAAGCCTGAGCAATCAGTGCAGTTAGGTTCAGCACAACAATGCTCTACTGTCTGGTGGGCGGTCCTGTGCTGAAGCATAAAGAGAGAGAGACCGCCCACCTGACAGCGTAATAGAGATGAAACTTGGGAATGGTAGAGGCAACAGAAAAACTAGAAACTTTTCCGGAAACAGTGGAGGGGTGGCAATTGAAGTATGCAAAGAGTTGGAGTTGGCAGTGGAAGGTCATTGCCCTGGCTCAATGTCACCTTAACTATGAATAAAAGACTTAAACTCCAAAGCCGAACTCACTATTCTGCTGGTGCAATCACTGTGTACATACATTACATTACTTATCCTGTACTGATCCTGAGTTACATCCTGTATTATACTCCAGAGCTGCGCTCACTATCCTGCTGGTGCAGTCACTGTGTACATACATTACATTACTTATCCTGTACTGATCCTGAGTTACGTCCTGTATTATACTCCAGAGCTGCACTTACTATTCTGCTGGTACGGTCACTGTGTACATACATTACTTATCCTGTACTGATCCTGAGTTACATCCTGTATTATACTCCAGAGCTGCGATCACTATTCTGCTGGTATATAGTCACTGTGTACATACATTACATTACTTATCCTGTACTGATCCTGAGTTACATCCTGTATTATACTCCAGAGCTGCGCTCACTATTCTGCTGGTACAGTCACTGTGTACATACATTACATTACTTATCCTGTACTGATCCTGAGTTACATCCTGTATTATACTCCAGAGCTGCGCTCACTATTCTGCTGGTGCAGTCACTGTGTACATACATTACATTACTTATCCTGTACTGATCCTGAGTTACATCCTGTATTATACTCCAGAGCTGCGCTCACTATCCTGCTGGTGCAGTCACTGTGTACATACATTACATTACTTATCCTGTACTGATCCTGAGTTACGTCCTGTATTATACTCCAGAGCTGCACTCACTATTCTGCTGGTACAGTCACTGTGTACATACATTACATTACTTATCCTGTATTATACTCCAGAGCTGCGCTCACTATCCTGCTGGTGCAGTCACTGTGTACATACATTACATTACTTATCCTGTACTGATCCTGAGTTACGTCCTGTATTATACTCCAGAGCTGCGCTCACTATTCTGCTGGTACGGTCACTGTGTACATACATTACATTACTTAGCCTGTACTGATCCTGAGTTACATCCTGTATTATACTCCAGAGCTGCGCTCACTATTCTGCTGGTGCAGTCACTGTGTACATACATTACATTACTTATCCTGTACTGATCCTGAATTATATCCTGTATTATACTCCAGAGCTCCATTATACTCCACTATATAGTAATCTGATGTAAGCAGAACTCCTTGTCCTTCTCCACTATATGAGCTCAGATACTTGTTAAGAGACTGTGACAATAAGCAGAACATTGTAACGCTGTTGCCAATGACAACCAGCAGAATATAGAGCGCAGCTCTGGGGTATGATATAGACTTCAATTAGAGAAGGGGAATAAACATAACAGCATTTGTGCCATTTTTCCCCCAATAACAATATTATTCAGAAAGTTACCTGCAAAGCACCAATAGCAGCGCTCTGGAAGCGCAAGTCTGTTTTGAAGTCCTGAGCGATTTCACGAACCAGACGCTGGAACGGCAGTTTGCGGATCAGCAACTCAGTGGACTTTTGGTAACGTCTGATCTCACGAAGAGCCACAGTACCCGGCCTTAAAGACAAGAGGAGGAAATATAGTGAGATTATTGTACATGGCGAGTCCGATTATACACGTATTCACAGCTCGCCATCCGCAGTCTGTATATCACGTCTATGAGCTGAGCTTTAGCCAAAATCACAAATGCAGTTTTTGGTGCAGATTTAATTCTCTTTCAATGGATGATCTCTTCCTACTGTCTGTAAACCAAGATAAGAGACTATTCACAGCTGAGAGTTTGTTACAAGGTGGTCTAGAAAATCCTGTGCAAGCTAAACAAGGTTTCTGTGACCCATCGTTCCAGCCAAGTCCCAGGCAGAACGGACATAATATCTTATGCCTAATGCAGAGCTGGAAGGAGCAGAGGGATACAACCACACCAGGATAGTCACATACTTCATGCTGCAATGTCTGACAGCTATACAGTGGACGTAGCTGGAAACTGGCTCTGTAGACTGCATAGCGGACATGCCGGACTACTACAGAACAGCTCTTAATTGTATGGCAATTGGGCCTCATGGGGTGCACTGCTGACTAGTGTCATGGTGTCCGCATGCCCTATAGGACCACTGAAGCCCAATCAAAGGCCTCAGCAGCCCCGCACGGCCTATATCATCAGAGAAGGGGCCGGAACAGACCGAAGACCCCGGGGAACGTGCACTGGACGCCACGAGAGAGGTAAGGTAAAGTCAGTATCCGTGCTGGTCACCCCCCTTAGGCTTCTGCTTATTATACTCTGTGGTCTGAAGACACTGGAGTATAAAAGTTCATGGATGCTGACCCCGAAACCTCAGAAAGGTCCAAGGATAAGTGATCAACATACTTAGCTCAGAATACCCATTTAACCATTACAATACCAATGTCTGGGGCCATTTTACCCCACAGGATTGTGCAGTAATAAAACCAGCGTTAAACTGTTTGCGCCAACACCTATTTCCCCATTTTATTTTATGGAACCTAGAAATGATGCAACGCCTAACCACAAAGCCTATCTGCATACCCTGACCATTTATGTGCACATTCACAACACAAACACCGCCCTGCTGCTCTGTACAGCTTCAGACATAATAGCCCTGCCATTTTATAGGGTTATCCAGTCTGTAATAGAATAGACCACCAATGTTAGATCTGTGACTGTCTGACCCCGGGGCCCCGCAGATTGGCTGATAGTGCGGCTCCTGGTAATGTTTATGCTGCTCACTGACTGTACAAAGTGTAGTGGTGGGTCTAGGTACTGCAGCTCTGCCCCAGTGAAGTCTATGGAGCTGCACTGCTGTTAACTGTGCTGGGAGTCTCACCGACCTGAACATCTGATCTGTGGGTGTACCGGGTACCAGAACCCCACACACACACACACACACACACACACACACACAAACAGTGCTCGTCCATAGCCCTGTACTGTCAGACGGGGTGTTCCTTACTGCCCAATAATAATGCTAATGGCCCCCTCAGTGCAAGTGTATGGATGAGTACAGTCAGTAGGGGGAGCGTTCCTCACAGCACAGCGATGACACTAGACTGCCAAGAACGCCCTTCCAGATTCAGCGTATATGCATGAGAACATCCGTGACTACACGCTGAAAACTGCGCCATATAAGCCCGCATGCAGTATTGATGTGACTTTTGGTGCAGTTTTTGCTTTTACAGTTGATTAGGTTTTAACATGTTTAACCAGTAAAATTAAGAATTTGCACTAAAAATAGCAAGTAGTGTTTTTATATGCAGTTTTTATTGTACCATGTGAATGCACCCCAAGACATAGATGGATAACCCTGCTAATAACATCCAATCTGCACAACGCTGCCCATAGCAAGTGTACAAAGCAAGCAGTGCTCCCCTAGTGGCCAACTGGTGAAATGCAATATTTAAATGAAAGTCTGACACCAGAATTCAGCCCTGCAGATGGATAGGTTATGGTCACCTCAATCATACAATGTTTTTCCCCTGTGAACTGCTGCCTCCATTGCTGAAGTATTACCATTCCTCCAATACGTAAATTAGTCATTTGGATTATAGAGAGCAATAAAATTACTTCAAATAACTAATTTTCATATTGAGGAAAAACAGCACTCAGCAATGGAGGCAACGATTTACAACAGGAAAACATGTCTGACTAAGATGACACTAACCGATCTGCAGGGCTGGGGTGATATACTGGGGTCTGGTGACAGTAACCTATCTATCTGCAGTGCTGGGGTGATATGCTGGGTCTGGTGACACTAACCTATCTATCTGCAGGGCTGGGGTGATATGCTGGGTCTGGTGACACTAACCTATCTATCTGCAGGGCTGGAGTAATATGCTGGGTCTGGTGACAATAACCTATCTATCTGCAGGACTGGGGTGATATGCTGGTTCTGGTGACACTAACCTATCTATCTGCAGGGCTGGGGTGATATGCTGGGTCTGGTGACACTAACCTATCTATCTGCAGGGCTGGGGTGATATGCTGGGTCTGGTGACACTAACCTACCCCTGGTGTCAGATTCTCACATATGAAATATGGATGACTTATCCAAAGAATAGGTCATTAATATTAAACTCGTGGAACTCCCCTTTAAGGGGGAGGAGTCACCATAAAATAAAAAATCTTTAAAAAGTACCGGTAGCTTATGTTGAACACGTTAAAAATTTTAGATAATTTCTTCTATAGTTAAAAAGTTCTATATGCTGCAATTTTCACTCTTCTCACAAAGCCCATTAATAAAATGACATTTTCCAATTCTGTAGGGGTTTTCTTTGCAGCAGTCACTTTATATACATCACATACAGTATTGCAATAAAAGAAACCACCTCTATAGATAACACCACTGACCTATCATTACATCACTACTCGCATTAGATGATGTCACAGCTCATCTCCTCCGCCTCTCTGCATGGAGTAAGTCTAGAAAACTCACAGATAGACCTCAATGCTTCGCCTCTAGACTATTGCTATTACTATAGCCATGACTTAGCCCCCCACAATCAGGTGTTCTCAGCAGTCACTGACCACAGAACTAACAAAATGTCCCCAGAGACGGCTGTCAGGGCTTCTTCTACCCCTGTTATGCTGCAGACTGTGCTTTGCTGATGCTCTCTGAACCCAACACTATAATCATAAAAACAGGAGATGAAGCAGAATGGAAGTCACTGACAGCAGCCAAAATAGAATGGGAGGTCGCCCAGGACCACAGACCCTTCACTGCCATAATAACCACCAGAAGTGTCATGGAGTGTGCACCAAATGTACAAGATGTCAAGCAGCAATGTAATAATCTGACTGGACTGAAACTGGATCTACACCTACAATAGTGTATATTGCTCATCTAGTGTACAATAGTGTATATTGCTCATCTAGTGTACAATAGTGTATATTGTACAGGCTCATCTATCAGGCTAGACGCTACAGCGATGCCTCCGGTCTGTGCCGGTCACTACATTGGCTGCCTATTCATTATAGAATAAAATATAAAGTTATCCCCCTCCCCCACAAGGCTCTCCATAATGCCGCACCTCCCTACATTTCCTCCCTCATCTCTTTCTACCGCCCAACCCGTGCTCTCCGTTCACTCAATGACCTAACACTTACATCCTCTATTATCAGAACCTCCCACGCTCGTATACAAGACTTCTCCCGAGCTGCACCACTTCTCTGGAATGCTGTACCCTGGACAATCAGAGTAACTCCCAACTTCTACAGTTTCAAACGCAAACTAAAGACGCATCTGTTCAGACAAGCCTATCACAATTCCTAATGCACAAAATTGTCTGAACACTGTATAAGCAATGCCGCCCCTGCTTCCTCTTGTGTCACCCCCTCTACCTCATAGATTGTAAGCTCTTTTGAGCAGGGCCCTCAGTCCCATTGTGTGAAATGACGTTCTTTGTTATGTATGTCTGTATCTGAACCCTATAAATTGTACAGCGCTGCGGAATATGTTGGCGCTATATAAATAAAATGTATTATTATTATTAATAGCTGTTACACCACTGGGGTGGCTTTGTACAAACTCACTAAACACAGTCAGAGAGCTTTCACACTTGCGCCCAATGTCCAGTTTGTGCAATCCATCAGGTTTCCGCCTTCAGCCCCGGAGAAACTGGACAGAGGACGGAAACCCGGCGGTCAGTTTAAAAACCCATTCACTTGAATGGGTTTGTAAAGCTGATGCCTGTGTCCGTCTGCTGCCTGTCCGCAGGGAAACAGTTTTATTTTAGCCGGACACAAAGTCGAACAAGCAGCACTTTGTGTCCAGTTAAAAAAAAACGATCCTGTATTACATCCTGTATTATACTCCAGAGCTGCGCTCACTATTCTGCTGGTGCAGTCACTGTGTACACACATTTCTCTGTATACAGATGACTACATGCACCCCTTGCTCTCCTTCCATCTATAATACACAGATGACTGTCAGGTTCCTGGTAGATAACTTTCTCCAGCAGACAAGGGGTTACAGCAGGAACTGTCTGATCGCCGCCGGCATACCATTGCCCTCTAGCGGCGGCTCCGCGGTACTGCAGCGTCTGCCGGAGCAGGTGGGATCAGAGCCAACAGCAGCGGACGGAGGAGAGAGCAGCGACCACCCTCACCCCAGCCCCCTGCCCTGCAAAGACACCCAAGGAATAAACCTGCACATCGAGTCACCCCACACCGGGAGACACTACAACTCCCAGCAGACCTGGTCTAGTCCGTGCAAAAATACAAAAAAAAAAAAAAAATGATATGATCACAATATCAAAACCACGTAATAAATCCGCGGGAGTCGCGGCCACTGAGACATATTTGCCCCTTTTCCTGGAGCTGCTGCCCCCCCCTGCAGGCAGGGAGAGGAGTTGTGCCCCGTTAACCCTTTCATGCACAGCACGTCTGCAGATTGCAATTCACTTGCAAAAATATTAAAACTGCCATAATTTCCCATGCCCCGCCCCCAATGTGACCAATCAGCATCAGGATCCGAGCAAGCGATCCACCTATACCCGATCTATAAGGATCTGGAGCTGGGAGCCGTGTGCGCATGCGCGGCCGCTATACCTGTAACGATGTGGTTTCTTGACCCCGCCGGTAGAG
Source organism: Leptodactylus fuscus (assembly GCF_031893055.1). NCBI lineage: Eukaryota > Metazoa > Chordata > Amphibia > Anura > Leptodactylidae > Leptodactylus > Leptodactylus fuscus. Next base: position 21,269,173 of record NC_134267.1, on the reverse strand, counting down.
GGCGCGCTCTTCCTCGCTGCCTTGGTTGCCAGCTGCTTCCTGGGGGCTTTTCCACCAGTGGATTTACGGGCTGTCTGCTTGGTACGAGCCATAGTGTAGAGTACAGAGGAGTCCTAAACCTGCCCCCCCAAAGGAACAGCAGCACAGAGGAAGGAGGAGGAGGGGCAAAAACAGAACAACAGGATTTAATAGGCTGCAATACACACTTGTCTCCTGCTCCAGTCACCTAACATGACCGGGGGCGCTGTACTGTCCTGGGATAACCTCTTTCTACTGTACTGGACAAAATATACCCTGGCAGGGGGCAACTGTACTTACCCTCTAATACCCTCTACTACCCCACCACCTCAGTCTGCAGTACAATAAACTACCCCTGTGCCAAGAGTCCCCCATAACAGCTGCTTAGTATTACAAGCAAAGAGTTAACTCCTGTATGGCCATAAAATGCACCCCAGCAGGGGGCAAAGGCACTAACCAACCCCCCCCCCCCCCAATAAATAAATACCACCACACACCCCAATCTGTAGACCCCTGGTGCAGAGCAATAACCCTCCAGTACTAAGAATCCAATATAATCACAGTCTAACATGGCAAGCAAGGAGTTAATGGCCAAAAACATACCCTGTCTGGGGGGCAAATGGACTGACCCCTCTAAAGCCCCCTCCACAACCTACAGGTCTTGGGTGCCATGTCAGGACCCCCTCCTCCCCCAAATACTAAAAATAAGGTCCCTTATTACATAAACCTAGTTATGGTCACACAAAGAGTTAACTCTACCAAGGGTAAACATACACCCCAGCAGGGGGCACCTGTGCTCACTCCTGTACCCCCCTCTCCAATCTGCAGACCCTGGGTGTAGTGCAATGACCCCCTCCCCATAAGAGCAGCAAGCAAAGAGTTAACTCCAGCATAGACAAAAATACACCATAGCAGGGTTCAATTTTACTCACCCCTGATGCCCCCCCCCCCAAAAAAAAAAAAAAAAAAACACCCTGCAGGTAGTGAGTTTGTGAGTGCAGTAAAACTCCCCCTCCCCCCCAAAAGAATCCCTCATTAAATCAGACTCGTGTAGTAATGAAACAGTTAACTCCAACATTGCCAAAAATACACCCCAGCAGGGGGCAAGTGCGTTCACCCTGTAAGACCCCCTCCCTAAGCTGCAGGTCCTGGGTGCAGTTTAATAACATCCCCCACACACACCCAATACTAAAAATCTCTTATCAAACAGCCCAGTATAGCAAGCAAAGGGTTAACCAACTCCAGTATGGGCAAAAATACACCCCAGTATGGGGCAACTAGATTCACCTAATACATACCCCCACCCCAGACTCTGATGAGGTGCAATGACCCCCCCCCCCCCCCGTACTAATAATCCCCCCATGAGTTTAGTACAGCAAACAGAGGGTTAACTTTAGCAGCGTCCCAATTACAGAAGTAAAGGACTCCCCCCTCCCCAATCAGGACAAAGCCCCCCTACTTAGGGTGCAGATCCTTCCACCTACCCCCGGAAAAGGGGCAAACTACAAGGCACTGCCACTTTGCAGTCGCCCCTCCCCCACCAGGCAGGTCCCAGCTGCTACTATAAGGGCCAGGTGATAGGAGACCCCCCTATATAAACACACAGCAGTCAGGAGTGGGGGGCAGATCAGCACATTCAGGGGGGCAGTGGGGAGGGCTGCAGGCAGGAAGCGGCCGGAACACTCCAAACTGATACAATGTAACGAGCTGCAGCAGCGGATACAATGTAACAACTGCCCCACGTGTGAAATCCCCCCCCCAGGAGAGAGGAGGGGGCGAGCAGGGGTATGGGGGGGCCGCTACCTGCCCAGTGCCCCAGTGAGGGCTGAGGGTCCGGAGCTCTGTGGCAGCTGCTACAGGAGAGTAATGGTGACCAGAGTGAGACAAGATGGTGAAGCTCGGCAGCTACTGGGGAGCACAGGACATTAGGGGGGCATTTGCGGCGGTTTTTAGGCACTTTCCCCCACAGTTCCGTGCCCGGGGGCAGGCCCACCTGTTAGAGGGGGGTGTCAGGGGGGTCCTGGTGCCGCTCTGGGGGGGATAGAGCCGCAGCTTTGGGGGATTTCATCGAATAAAGCGGCGGTGGGTAGAGGGGAGAGGACTGGGCAGGCAGCAGCGCCTTGTCTGAGGAGTCAGCCGGGGGCACCGAGCCTCGCCGCCTTTACTGAACCAAAAAGTTTGTGTGGGGGGTTGGGAGGAGGCCGGGGGGTTCCGGGCGGGGAGGGCACAGGTCGGGGCTCGGTTTCGGGCGCTTTGGCCCCGGTTTGGGCTCCGGGATTCTCGGGTATAAACTTACCTTCCCCGCTATGTGAGCGCTCAGGCTGCTGGCTGCAAACACAATTGAAAAATGGCTGACATTGGTGTGTCCCACAAGCCCCGCCGAGAGGCGCCCTCACCCGGCCAGCCAATCAGGCACAATGGAGGGAAGGCCCAGCCGGGAGGCACTGTGTACAAACACAAAGACACGCTCCTGCTCACTACTACAGCCTGACACATGGAAACAGCACTACAACTACTACAGCCTGACACATGGACACAGCACTACTACTACAGCCTGACACATGGAAACAGCACTACTACTACAGCCTGACACATGGACACAGCACTACTACTACAGCCTGACACATGGAAACAGCACTACTACTACAGCCTGACACATGAGCACAGGACTACTACTACAGCCTGACACATGGAAACAGCACTACTACTACAGCCTGACACATGGACACAGCACTACTACTACAGCCTGACACATGGAAACAGCACTACAACTACTACAGCCTGACACATGGACACAGCACTACTACTACAGCCTGACACATGGACACAGCACTACTACTACAGCCTGACACATGGAAACAGCACTACTACTACAGCCTGACACATGGACACAGCACTACTACTACAGCCTGACACATGGAAACAGCACTACTACTACAGCCTGACACATGGAAACAGCACTACTACTACAGCCTGACACATGGAAAGAGCACTACTACTACAGCCTGACACATGGACACAGCACTACTACTACAGCCTGACACATGGAAACAGCACTACAACTACTACAGCCTGACACATGGAAACAGCACTACTACTACAGCCTGACACATGGAAACAGCACTACTACTACAGCCTGACACATGGACACAGCACTACAACTACTACAGCCTGACACATGGAAACAGCACTACTACTACAGCCTGACACATGGAAACAGCACTACTACTACAGCCTGACACATGGAAACAGCACTACAACTACTACAGCCTGACACATGGAAACAGCACTAACACTACAACCTGACACATGGAAACAGCACTACAACTACTACAGCCTGACACATGGAAACAGCACTACTACTACAGCCTGACACATGGAAACAGCACTACTACTACAGCCTGACACATGGAAACAGCACTACTACTACAGCCTGACACATGGACACAGCACTACAACTACAGCCTGACACATGGACACAGCACTACTACTACAGCCTGACACATGGACACAGCAGTACTACTACAGCCTGACACATGGAAACAGCACTACTACTACAGCCTGACACATGGAAAGAGCACTACTACTACAGCCTGACACATGGAAACAGCACTACAACTACAGCTTGACACATGGACACAGCACTACTACTACAGCCTGACACATGGAAACAGCACTACTACTACTACAGCCTGACACATGGAAACAGCACTACTACTACAGCCTGACACATGGAAACAGCACTACTACTACAGCCTGACACATGGAAACAGCACTACTACTACTACAGCCTGACACATGGAAACATCACTACTACTACAGCCTGACACATGGACACAGCACTACTACTACAGCCTGACACATGGAAACAGCAGTACTACTACAGCCTGACACATGGAAACAGCACTACTACTACAGCCTGACACATGGAAACAGCACTACTACTGCAGCCTGGCACATGGAAACAGCACTACTACTACAGCCTGACACATGGAAACAGCACTACTACTACAGCCTGACACATGGAAACAGCACTATACTACTACAGCCTGACACATGGAAACAGCACTACTACTACAGCCTGACACATGGAAACAGCACTACTACTACAGCCTGACACATGGAAACAGCACTACTACTACAGCCTGACACATGGACGCAGCACTACTACTACAGCCTGACACATGGAAACAGCACTACTACTACAGCCTGACACATGGACACAGCAATACAACTACAGCCTGACACATGGAAACAGCACTACTACTACAGCCTGACACATGGAAACAGCACTACTACTACAGCCTGACACATGGGCACTGCACTACTACTACAGCCTGATACATGGAGACAGCACTACTACTACAGCCTGACACATGGAGACAGCAATACTACTACAGCTTGACAAATGGACATAGCACTACTACTACTACAGCCTGACACATGGGCACAGCACTACTACTACAGCCTGACACATGGGCACTGCACTACTACTACAGCCTGATACATGGAGACAGCACTACTACTACAGCCTGACACATGGAAAGAACACTACTACTACAGCCTGACACATGGAAAGAGCATTACTACTACAGCTTGACACATGGAAACAGCACTACTACTACAGCCTGACACATGGTCATAGCACTACTACTACAGCCTGACACATGGGCGCAGCACTACTACTACAGCCTGACACATGGGCGCAGCACTACTACTACAGCCTGACACATGGGCGCAGCACTACTACTACAGCCTGACACATGGGCACAGCACTACTACTACAGCCTGACACATGGGCGCAGCACTACTACTACAGCCTGACACATGGGCGCAGCACTACTACTACAGCCTGAAACATGGGCGCAGCACTACTACTACAGCCTGACACATGGAAACAGCACTACTACTACAGCCTGACACATGGTCATAGCACTGCTACTACAGCCTGACACATGGTCATAGCACTGCTACTACAGCCTGACACATGGGCACAGCACTGCTACTACAGCCTGACACATGGGCACAGCACTACTACTACAGCCTGACACATGGGTACAGCACTACTACTACAGCCTGACACATGAGCACAGGACTACTACTACAGCCTGACACATGGAAAGAGCACTACTACTACAGCCTGACACATGGACACAGCACTACTACTACAGCCTGACACATGGAAACAGCAATACAACTGCAGCCTGACACATGGAAAGAGCACTACTACTACAGCCTGACACATGGAAACAGCACTACTACTACAGCCTGACACATGTATATAGCCCTACTACTACAGCTTGACACATGGACATAGCACTACTACTACAGCCTGACACATGGAAACAGCACTACTACTACAGCCTGACACATGGGCACAACACTACTACTACAGCCTGACACATGGAAACACTACTACTACAGCCTGACACATGGAAACAGCACTAATACTACAGTCTGACACATGGTCATAGCACTACTACTACAGCCTGACACATGGGTACAGCACTACTACTACAGCCTGACACATGGGCACAGCACTACTACTACAGCCTGACACATGGAGACAGCACTACTACTACAGCCTGACACATGGGCACAGCACTACTACAGCCTGATACATGGAGACAGCACTACTACAGCCTGATACATGGAGACAGCACTACTACTACAGCCTGACACATGGGCACAACACTACTACTACAGCTTGACACATGGACATAGCACTACTACTACAGCCTGACACATGGAAACAGCAATACTACTACAGCCTGACAAATGGACATAGCACTACTACTACTACAGCCTGACACATGGAAACAGCACTACTACTACAGCCTGACACATGGAAACAGCACTACTACTACAGCCTGACACATGGGCACAGCACTACTACTACAGCCTGACACATGGAAAGAGCACTACTACTACAGCCTGACACATGGAAAGAGCATTACTACTACAGCCTGACACATGGTCATAGCACTACTACTACAGCCTGACACATGGGCGCAGCACTACTACTACAGCCTGACACATGGAAACAGCACTACTACTACAGCCTGACACATGGTCATAGCACTACTACTACAGCCTGAAACATGGGCACAGCACTACCACAGCCTGACACATGGGCACAGCACTACTACTACAGCCTGACACATTGGTACAGCACTACTACTACAGCCTGACACATGAGCACAGGACTACTACTACAGCCTGATACATGGAGACAGCACTACTGCTACACCTGACACGTGGGAACAGCACTACTACTACAGCCTGACACATGGGCACAGCACTACTACTACTACAGCCTGACACATGGGCACAGCACTACTACTACAGCCTGACTCATGGGCACAGCACTACTACTACACCTCACACATGGGAACAGCACTACTACAGCCTTACAACTGTACAAAATACTACTATAGCCTGACACATGGAAACACTACTACTACTACACCTGACACACGGGCACAGCACTTCTACTACAGCCTGGCACATGGGCACAGCACTACTACTACAGCCTGACTCATGGGCACAGCAGTATTATAGCCTGACAAATGTACAAAGTATTACAACTACAGGGGCCACGCTGGAGTCCTGGTGTTCAAATCCCACCAAGGGCAAAAAAAAAAAAACATCTACAAGGAGTTTGTATGTTCTCCCCGTGTTTGCATGGATTTCCATCCCATATTCCAAAGACATACTGATAGGGAAAAATGTACATTGTGAGCTCTATGTGGGGCTCACAATCTACACAAAAAAAAAAAAAACTACTTCTACTACACATGAGCACACGACTAGGCTGTAGTAGTGAGTACAGTTGTCAGGCAGTAATAGCGGTGTGCCAATGTGTCAGCAGTTATATTGAGTGGAGTTGTCAGGCAGTAGCTGCGTGTCCATGTGTACAGACTGTAGAAGTGTTCACATGTGTAGTAAACTATACTAAAAACTAAAGTTTGACAACTGGACACACTACTATAGCCTAATATGTGCTAGTTGTGCATAGTACTACTGGTTACATATCTGCACAGTGCTATTGCCTAACACATGACTGTGCACAGTATTACTACATGACATATGCACAAGTACTACTGCCTAATATACGGTTTCAGTACACAGTACTACTTCTTTCTGTAGCATTAAACCCAAACATTACCACAGGGGGCTGAAGCGTCACAACCACAGCGCCACTCTGATCTACAGGCTGCATCTGGTATTTCAGCAAAGCCTCATTTTGAATGAAACTCATGTTGAATGTATCTGAGCTGCAATACCAGCAACCGCCTCTAGACAAAAGTGGAGCTATCTCGTCTATGTCTAAAGAAAAATTAAAAAAACTGAATGTGTCCACCTGTTAGAGACTGTACGCTTTATCAAGATGGTGCACGTGGCAAAATGTGGCGTCTTTTATGACTCCTGTAAGCCACACCACTTACATCTGATTTTGGGGTAGACTCCATAGGCCAAAAGACATTTTATTTAATAATCTATGGATTCATCCAGTGTGAGGGCCAGGAGATTATCCAAATGGACAGTCATCAAACTGAGGGCCTAATATTGATACCTGCCTTTTATGATTCTTGGTTCACGTCCCTGGTAGGGCCTGAGGCTTGGTCCAAGTCTGCCGCTATATAACTGACACCTGCGGTCACATACATGTACAGTTACCGGTCACACGCTACCTCTGTGTAACTGACACCTAGAGGCGCATGTGCAGGCGTGCGCATGCAGGAGGCCCATAATAAGGTGTGTCTGTTAAGCCTTTTCTGTATTGTAATACAATCCAAGATGGAGACCCACGTGTACCACCATATTGACTGCATACCGCCATTGACGTGCTTTTCTGTCATGGCCTGGACCCACATGATCCAGTTCCGAAATCAAGTCATGTGTGAGCCTGAGACTAGTACCCATAAAACACTGATGCAAAAGAAACGTGCCACGGGTCCTCAATTTTTGGCGAATCGCCTCATGTATATCTCCAATGGAAGACCATGATGTATACCGCTACATAGGTGCACAGTAACATAGGTCACCCACAGGCTCCCATGTAAAATAAAATCCTATTAATATTATAAATGTGAAAGTTTGTGGGTTTGTGTGTTTGGATGTTTGCATGTTCGGATGTTTGTTCCTCAATCACGTAAAACCCACTCCACCGATTTGGCTGAAATTTTCCACAAACATAGTTAATACACCCGATTAAATAATAGGCTACTTTTCGTCACAGTAGCGCACATACGTTTATTCCAGGACCCCCACAAACCCCAAACTCACACCACCATCTCTGCAATCTCACACACTTTGGACCATAGCAAGCCACAAAATTCATATTGCCCTCTCCAGCCTCGCCCCTAACCCCACACAATCTCATATACATATACTTTACCACTTTGCCCCTCACCTTAACGATACTCCAGGAGGCTCTCTTTAACGCTCCGAAGCAGCCATGTTTGCCGACCCCCACCGCTCTGACAATCCACGACACCGCCCACCCATGTCAATACCCCTAGGCGGTCTAATAAATGCAAAAAAAAAGTTTAAAAAAAGTAAAAAAAATATAAAAAAAATAAAAAGGATTAAAAATTCAAATCACCCCCTTTCCCTAGAACACATATAAAAGTAGTTAAAAACTGTGAAACACATACATGTTAGGTATCCCCGCGTCCGAAATCGCCCGCTCTACAAAGCTATACAAATATTTTTCCTGTTCGGTAAACGCCGTAGCGGGAAAAATGGTCAAAAGTGCCAAACCGCCATTTTTTCACTGTTTTGATTCTGATAAAAATTTGAATACAAAGTGATCAAAGCAATAACATTTCCCGAAAATGGTAGAACTAAAGAGTACACCCGGCCCCGCAAAAAAAAGATGCCATATACATCCCCGTACACACAAGTATAAAAAAGTTATGGCTGTCGGAATATGGCGACTTTTCAAAAAATAATTTTTTAACACAGTTTTGTTTTTTAAGGGGTCAAAATGTAAATAAAACCATATAAATTTGGTATCCCCGGAATCGTAACGAAACAGGGGACATGTCATTTTGGTTGCACAGTGAACGGCGTAAAACCAAAGCCCGTAAGAAAGTCGCAGAAATGCATTTTTTCTTCAAATCCACCCCATTCTGAATTTTTTCCCTGCTTCCCAGTACATTATATACAATAAATAATGGTGGCATCATGAAGAAAAATTTGTCCCAGGAAAAATTAAGACCTCATATGGCTCTGGGAGCGGAGAAATAAAAAAGTTATGGGGTTTAGAAGGAGGGGAGTCAAAAACGAAAATCAAAAAATGCCATCGGCGGGAAAGGGTTAACTTCAAATACTTCTGTCCCAAAGTCACTATGTAAAGTTTCTCACAACACCGTATATATAGCAGCTCAAATACAAAGTAACTGCAACACAAAAGTCTCACGTATTCTACTTACAGAAAAAACAAGATACAAAGTTACATTTCATATCCCATACCATATACACAGTACGAAAACCTTACCCCCGCCTGTATATACCCACTGCTACAATCACTGCAGACGAAGTCGCGGGTACCAGCTAGTATATATATATATATAGTCAACTATATAATTGTACACATTAAGGTATAGTACACCCAGGGGTGTACACAAGGGGGCAACTTCACCGTTAAAGCCACCGCATATACGGTATGTAGTGTTACTATGACATTACGTAGCTTCCAGGACCAGAGAAGTGCGGAGTCCAAGGAGCTGTAAGTACCGAATCGTGTCTGGGACCTGGGGACATTATACTATATAGGGGCACTTAGGGTAGATTATAGTAGGATGAACTCCCCTCAAGCTACGTGTGTGTCCCCCCCCCCCCCAAATACAACCCCCAGGGCCCTCCCATAAAATCTTACATACACAAAAATTAAGCTAACGGTCTACGTAGACCTCTATTGTGATGGGGCGGATTATGACGTGGATTCAGCGCCAAAATCCGCCCCCTTTCGCCCCGTGTGAACGAGCCCTTAGGTGTCTAAATAAAACAAAATCATCTCGTTGCCCATAGTAACTAGTCCGCGCTCAACATTCAGTTCTTAGACAGGGAAAGTGAACGCTGCATTGACTGTTGCTAAGGGCAACAAGGCCATTTTTTTTTAATTATAATTAATATTAGTCTATAAATGAGGAGCTTGAGCGAGAACTTGAAGGCCTCATTCACACGAGTCAGATTTTGGTGTGAAAAACATCTGGCCACAAAAAAAAAATTCATACTTCTTAAATTGTTTTCTTCGTGTTTTTTTTTAATGTTTTTTTTTTTTCCCCAAAAAAACACAGCCGGGAGTATTTATCATTCCCACTAGGGCAGGAAAAAGGCGTAGAGGGATCATATCAAGGCCCTTTCTTGTGCCACCTCGCGCCCTGACCCACGCCTCAGCCGCCATGTTTTGCGGAGTGCGGTGGGCTGAGGCAGGGACACTCCGGCTCATCTGATTTTTTTATTGCGGTTTGTTTGTTTTTCTTTAGAGAATAAATCGAGGCGTGACAGAAGCCTTAAGGAACCATTCTAGTTCCTGGAACTGCTGCCATAGAAAACAACATGTAAAAACTGCGCCTGCGGTTCCGGCAGAATTCAGACCTCAAAAAAAGCTGCATGACAACTGGGTTATTAGTTGGCCTAGAACGAGTTTGCAGCAGAGGATCATGGGAAGTAAGGCGGAGAAGGCAGGATGACCCATGTGCGGGGTGCCGACCTGCAGGCTATCCACGTCACAGCATTATTATCATGTCTGCAGCTGCCACACTTGTGTTTACACACCAGGATCGCAGCCATGGTCTGGGTGTGGCCGGATTACAGTCATCTACTCCCTGTCACCGGCTGGAGGCCGATCATAACCCATCTGTGTGTAGATAAACAGCTGCTGGCCTGCCCCATGGTATTTAAAGGGCCCTAGACCCCGGAAAGAAGCGTAAATATGTGATCTGCTATACGAGTGTAGGGCTTCATGCACACAACATTGAAAAACGTGCATGTGACCGACATCCTTGTAATGGCCTACACAAACTTGTTTCTAAAACACAGCGGGGCGTTTTATACTCCAGTGTTAATAAGGGTCCAGTTAGGCACAAGGCGTGACCGATTTATCAAGAGGCTCCAGACCAGGGGCGTAACTGCAGCCATAACATCCATAGTGGATATGATGGGGCCTTACTGTACAGGGGCACTTACTGTATGGGGACTGTAACAGGGGCACTTACTATATGGGGACTGTAACAGGGGCACTTACTGTATGGGGACTGTAACAGGGGCACTTATTGTAACAGGGGCACTTACTGTATGGAGAACTGTAACAGGGGCACTTACTGTATGGGGACTGTACAGGGGCACTTAATGTATGGGGACTGTAACAGGGGCACTTACTGTACGGGGACTGTAACAGGGGCACTTACTGTATGGGGACTGTAACGGGGGCACTTACTGTATGGGGACTGTAACGGGGGCACTTAATGTATGGGGACTGTAACAGGGGCACTTACTGTATGGGGACTGTAACGGGGGCACTTACTGTATGGGGACTGTAACAGGGGCACTTACTGTATGTGGACTGTAACAGGGGCACTTACTGTATGGGGACTGTAACAGGGGCACTTACTGTATGGAGAACTGTAACAGGGGCACTTACTGTATGTGGACTGTAACAGGGGCACTTACTGTATGTGGACGGTAACAGGGGCACTTACTGTATGGGGACTGTAACAGGGGCACTTACTGTATGGAGAACTGTAACAGGGGCACTTACTGTATGGGGACTGTAACAGGGGCACTTACTGTATGGGGACTGTAACGGGGGCACTTACTGTATGGGGACTGTAACAGGGGCACTTACTGTATGGGGACTGTAACGGGGGCACTTACTGTATGGGGACTGTAACAGGGGCACTTACTGTATGGGGACTGTAACAGGGGCACTTACTGTATGGAGAACTGTAACAGGGGCACTTACTGTATGGGGACTGTAACAGGGGCACTTACTGTATGGGGACTGTAACAGGGGCACTTATTGTAACAGGGGCACTTAATGTATGGAGAACTGTAACAGGGGCACTTACTGTATGGGGACTGTAACAGGGGCACTTACTGTATGGGGACTGTAACAGGGGCACTTACTGTATGGGGACTGTAACAGGGGCACTTACTGTATGGGGACTGTAATGGGGGCACTTAATGTATGGGGACTGTAACAGGGGCACTTACTGTATGGGGACTGTAACAGGGGCACTTACTGTATGGGGACTGTAACAGGGGCACTTATTGTATGGGGACTGTAACAGGGGCACTTATTGTATGGGGACTGTAACAGGGGCACTTACTGTATGGGGACTGTAACAGGGGCACTTACTGTATGGGGACTGTAACAGGGGCACTTACTGTATGGGGACTGTAATGGGGGCACTTAATGTATGGGGACTGTAACAGGGGCACTTACTGTATGGGGACTGTAACAGGGGCACTTACTGTATGGGGACTGTAACAGGGGCACTTATTGTATGGGGACTGTAACAGGGGCACTTAATGTACGGAGAACTGTAACGGGGGCACTTAATGTATGGGGAACTGTAACAGGGGCACTTACTGTATGGGGACTGTAACAGGGGCACTTACTGTATGGGGACTGTAACAGGTGCACTTACTGTATGGAGAACTGTAACGGGGGCACTTACTGTATGGAGAACTGTAACAGGGGCACTTAATGTATGGGGACTGTAACAGGTGCACTTACTGTATGGAGAACTGTAACGGGGGCACTTACTGTATGGAGAACTGTAACAGGGGCATCTTAATGTATGGGGACTGTAACAGGGGCACTTACTGTATGGGGACTGTAACAGGGGCATTTACTGTATGGGGACTGTAACAGGGGCACTTACTGTATGGGGACTGTAACAGGGGCACTTACTGTATGGGGACTGTAATGGGGGCACTTAATGTATGGGGACTGTAACAGGGGCACTTACTGTATGGGGACTGTAACAGGGGCACTTACTGTATGGGGACTGTAACAGGGGCACTTATTGTATGGGGACTGTAACAGGGGCACTTAATGTACGGAGATCTGTAACGGGGGCCCTTAATGTATGGGGAACTGTAACAGGGGCACTTACTGTATGGGGACTGTAACAGGGGCACTTACTGTATGGGGACTGTAACAGGTGCACTTACTGTATGGAGAACTGTAACGGGGGCACTTACTGTATGGAGAACTGTAACAGGGGCACTTAATGTATGGGGACTGTAACAGGGGCACTTACTGTATGGGGACTGTAACAGGTGCACTTACTGTATGGAGAACTGTAACGGGGGCACTTAATGTATTGGGATCTGTAACGGGGGCCCTAAATGTACAGAGATCTGTAACAGGGGCACTTAATGTATAGAGACCTGTAATGGGGGCACTTATTGTATGGGGGCCTGTAATGGGGACAGTATACTAATTGGGGCAAATATAGAAGGCAATATACTGTGTAAGGAGCTGGCGTAGATTCATTGTATACGTTATTCCACAGGACTGGTAATGGCGTAGATATGTGATATAACTCACAGCAGTTTTCTGACATGAGTTAGGGTATGTTCACACGGCAAAATCTGTTGCGGATTTCACCACTGAATCCAGGGCAGTTTCTGCCTGGAATCCACCTCCCATTTTTTTTCAATGGGAGGCAAAGATTGCAGCACTATGCGGAAAAAATAAGCATCCCGCTCGATCTTGCTGCAGATTTCACAGCTGATTCAGCCACGAAGTCCACGGCCCGAGACTCCCTGCTGAATAGGTCCATTCATCTGAGCTAAACCAGCAGCAGGAAGCCGCAACATAATGCCAATGCACTGTGAATGTAGGTTTATAGCAAATCCTATGGACCAGGGAGCCACCAGACCCCATCCAGATTCCCACTCCACCGACTTTATATAGTCTGCCAGTCCCAATAGCACAGGAAATATCTGTGAAAATAGGAGGGGAGTGGTTGGCAGAGAGTCGGAGGGTGCGTGGGATGGTTCCGATCCTGTGACCCAAGGTCCGAACCAGCCCAGAATACCCAGGTCCTACAAGAAGAAACCAAAGTAGGTTTAAGAGTAGTCTCCAGACAACCCCTCTAATTTGTATAAGCAAAAATAATGAAACCTTGCTAATTGCCCCCTATCCCTGTGGGCTCTGCTATCTGTCTCACCTGGCACCCTGGTGGCACAGCCTGTGACTTTATAGCATCAGCTTCACTGTAGTGTCGGATGTTGGATTCTCTTGTTCCCAAAGCTCCTGTCATTCCTGCTGTGTCTGCTGATGGAACGTGCATCAAATACTTACCAATGTCCCCGACATCGATCCAGCAATCAGCTTTGATCTGCAGAAGAGCCTTATAGCAAGTACTTAGTTCCTCTGCAGCGCCACCACAAGGGAAATGGAGCATTACAAGGTGTCAATTAACATCAATGGGTTGACCTTGTAATGCACCAACAGAGAAACCACTGGCATAACTATAGGGAATACATTGGTTGCAACTGGACCCAAAGGCCAGGGGGACCCTTCCCCCGACTTGGGCTGGATAGACCTCTCATCTCCTTTCTGATTCCTTTTCATGGCTGCTGCAATCTGTGCATTGTAAATGTATTTCCCCTGCACTCTGATGCAATAGAATGTGAAGATTTTTTTGATGCACAGCCTTCCACTGTCAGAAAGAAGGAAACAAATCCTATAATGGTAACAAAAGTAGTTGGTCAGCAGCATATAGTCCAGGAGGGATTCTGTGGGGAAGGCTGTGGCACAAAAGGGGGTCATGATTACTATACGAGGGGTTTGTGTGTACAGACATGTTATGAAGAAGTCTTCATGCTAGTCTGGGCCAGTTAGAGAAGGAAATGGAAATGCTGCAAAAATGTTTGGATAGGACATGGCAGATAGTTGTGAGAAGTTGCACAGGGACCCCACCCTGGGCTTTTGCACCAGGGCCCTACAGCCTTTAGTTATGCCCCAGAGATGCTCTTGTAGGTCCGGCACATCCTTGCTTTTTGATGGGGTTCTGCTTATTAATACAGTATTTGGGTTTTCCACATTAGACAACCCATGAATACCGTATTTATCCATTAATATTAGATTCCAGAGTTCTTGTAGAAGAGGGGGGTGGGCACCGTCATGCTGTCCCTGCCAATTTCAGAGTCTCAGAGGGAGCCTTGGTTCAGCAGTGACCTCCCCTCCCCCACACACCTGCCAGACCCAAAGCACTGGCAGAGGGATAGTGAAATAAAATAACCATACATGATAACCAGTCTCTTGAGGCAGTCACCGGGAAGATGCCGATCAGATTGGTGGTGCTGGAGCCTACACATACAGTATAATAATGTGCAGATGGAGATGCTTGCACATCTGGAGCACTGGGGACGCAGGTGCTGCCTGAATAACAGGGCAACACGTACACCAGCGAATTCCTGGAGGAGAAGGTCTCGGTGGGGAGCAGAGATTGTGTAGCCGCAGAATCCAGGAATATTTTAAATGTCGACATCTCATCTATCACACTGTCAATGATAGCAATAAAGCATGAGAGTAATCCTATTATATCCAATACATAGTGTACTATATAAGTTCCAGTCCTAGATGATGTACTGACTGCCGGGGGTCTGCATGCTGCACCCTCCAGTGATAGTCTTGTCTACAACAGGGTCTTATATACTGCCTATTGGAGTTGTACTGTCTCTTTAATAATAAGTAATGTCTCTTGCAGCAGTACCCCATACCAGCCAATGGATAGCAGGGACCACGGGCTTAACATCTTTAAGGTCAAATTGGTCATGTAGACATGATTTTTCCTGACTAGACAAGACCTTTAATAATTATCATTACTATACAGAATGGTTAAGATAGTGGAAAGTGCAACAATATATACTATTCTACAATTCAGAGCTGCAATCATAATTCTGCTAGTCACTAGAAATAGTCAGACTTATCCCTAACAGTTTAGCGGAGCTAATATAATGCAGGGGGACAATATAGTGTTTGCTGTAAAGATCGCACATCTCACAATACAAATCGCCAAAACAAGCTTTGTGCAAAAAATGCTGGCTGATTTCAGCTCTGAAGCCTACAGAATAGTGATTTCAGCTCTGGCGTATAATCAGTACAAGTAATGTAATGTATGTACACAGAGACTGAATCAGCAGAATAGTGAGCGCAGCTCTGGAGTATAATACAGGATGTAACTCAGGATCAGTACAGGATAAGTAATGTAATGTATGTACACAGTGACTGCACCAGCAGAATAGTGAGCGCAGCTCTGGAGTATAATACAGGATGTAACTCCGGATCAGTACAGGATAAGTAATGTAATGTATGTACACAGTGACTGTATCAGCAGAATAGTGAGCGCAGCTCTGGAGTATAATACAGGATGTAACTCAGGATCAGTACAGGATAAGTAATGTAATGTATGTACACAGTGACTGCACCAGCAGAATAGTGAGCGCAGCTCTGGAGTATAATACAGGATGTAACTCAGGATCAGTACAGGATAAGTAATGTATGTACACAGTGTCTGCACCAGCAGAATAGTGAGTGCAGCTCTGGAGTATAATACAGGATGTAACTCAGGATCAGTACAGGATAAGTAATGTATGTACACAGTGTCTGCACCAGCAGAATAGTGAGTGCAGCTCTGGAGTATAGTACAGGATGTAACTCAGGATCAGTACAGGATAAGTAATGTAATGTATGTACACAGTGACTGTACCAGCAGAATAGTGAGCGCAGCTCTGGAGTATAATACAGGATGTAACTCAGGATCAGTACAGGATAAGTAATGTAATGTATGTACACAGTGACTGTATCAGCAGAATAGTGAGCGCAGCTCTGGAGTATAATACAGGATGTAACTCAGGATCAGTACAGGATAAGTAATGTAATGTATGTACACAGTGACTGCACCAGCAGAATAGTGAGCGCAGCTCTGGAGTATAATACAGGATGTAACTCAGGATCAGTACAGGATAAGTAATGTAATGTATGTACACAGTGACTGCACCAGCAGAATAGTGAGCACAGCTCTGGAGTATAATACAGGATGTAACTCAGGATCAGTACAGGATAAGTAATGTATGTACACAGTGTCTGCACCAGCAGAATAGTGAGTGCAGCTCTGGAGTATAGTACAGGATGTAACTCAGGATCAGTACAGGATAAGTAATGTAATGTATGTACACAGTGACTGTACCAGCAGAATAGTGAGTGCAGCTCTGGAGTATAATGCCGGATATAACTCAGGATCAGTACAGGATAAGTAATGTAATGTATGTACACAGTGACTGTACCAGCAGAATAGTGAGCGCAGCTCTGGAGTATAATACAGGATGTAACTCAGGATGAGTACAGGATAAGTAATGTAATGTATGTACACAGTAACTGTACCAGCAGAATAGTGAGTGCAGCTCTGGAGTATAATACAGGATGTAACTCAGGATCAGTACAGGATAAGTAATGTAATGTATGTACACAGTGACTGCACCAGCAGAATAGTGAGCGCAGTTCTGGAGTATAATACAGGATGTAACTCAGGATCAGTACAGGATAAGTAATGTAATGTATGTACACAGTGACTGTATCAGCAGAATAGTGAGCGCAGCTCTGGAGTATAATACAGGATAAGTAATGTAATGTATGTACACAGTGATTGTATCAGCAGAATAGTGAGCGCAGCTCAGGAATATAATACAGGATATAACTCGGGATCAGTACAGGATAAGTAATGTAATGTATGTACACAGTGACTGCACCAGCAGAATAGTGAGCGCAGCTCTGTGGTATAATATAGAAATATAAATAGCACTGAGCAGCTTTAGTATTGGTATTTTGAAGAAGAACAAAGTGTGAACCACTAGAAATAAACTTTATCTAATTTGCTGTAGACACTGGTGGGGAGATAACCACATCCTATATTAAATGAGCAACGTGTCACAGGATTCTGCAGCAGTGTAGATCTCACCAGCAGATATACATGGGCTGTTAGTGAAGCAATTTACATTAGGTTAGTGACATTCACTGACAGCAAACAGAGAAACAGAGGTGATGAGGATCTGAAACATAAAGTATAGGAGAACGCTGTTGAAGTTTACACAGGAAATAAGCCATGTAGCATGCCAGGAAGGAGATACAAGGAGCTGGCTTAGATATCTGTGTGGGTGACTGACCCCGGAGGATGCGCCTTATTTATGAGGAGCGCTGTCCTGTAATAAATAAGTCGCAAACAATAACAATGTGATTTTTTAGGAAAAAACAGTGAAAACTTTGGTGGTGCGGAGATTATCAAGGATAAAATAGCGGTCACATGTGGAGTCTGACACCCCATTCATTGTATGGGGGTCATCAGGTGCCCATAGTCTTAAAGATGAAAGTGGCGGAAATAGACGCCGCGTGTGCAGAATTTTTTCATCTGCCGATTTCAGGTTGACATTATGTCAAAGTCTGCAGCACAAATGTGAGTGAACCAATAGGTGCCCAGAATTTTGGTTAATTTTTCAGCCCTCCAATGAAGCCCATAGAGTCATGGAAGAGTCTGAGGCGACTTCTCGACGCCATATTTGTCTTGTGGGGGTATTACATGAGCATCGTCCACGTACGGTATAAATTATCAGCTCTCAGGTAAAAATTTAGATACAAAATAATAAAAATATCAACCAAAAGGATATATAAACAACTTTATTCAGCCTCCTGTCAAAGACAACCCACAGCCTCAGCTCTGCAAATTCTCCCCTATGCTCTGGTCATGACCACGCCCACCAACACTACTACCAATCACAACGCGAGAAGTCATTTCAGCATTCCACCACGCCCACGATGGGACTGCAGCCGCCATCTTTGTTCAGGGTATAATGGAGTCTTTTCCACTAACCTTGGAAAAAACAAATGCGCCACATATCGCTCTTTCTCATCGCAGTAACAATCTCTGGCGAGTTCTGAAGTCAAACTGACGCCAAAATTCCTCTTAAGGGTTAATTATATGAACTACAAATACATCTATAGGTTTTGGGCATAGATTCGCTGCTGGGACCAGACTTGTTTTTCTTCTGTTCTTCTGTGCAGTTTATTTCTGGAATTTTCTGTCATGATCTATCCGGGGGTGTTTGTTTGGAATCCCCTCTTCAAAGATGGCGGCCGCTCGGTTGCCCTCTGTGTGACGTAAAGGCGTTTTACGTAAGTTCCCGGAGACTCTGCCCTGTTGTTGATACTGACGTAGGCGCTGCGGCAGTTCCAGAAGGAAAGATGGCGGTGGTTGCAGTGTGGGTGAGGGAGGCTGTCAGCGGTCGGGTGTCCGTGTGTGAAGCGGCTCCAGGAGCTGTGGTGCGGGATCTGCTGCCTGTCAGTGACCCGGTAAGTGGCTGCCCGACATTGTCTAGGTGGCGGTGCTATAGGAAGCCGTAAAGGTAACGGGGCAGCGTGATGTGAGCGAAGAAAGGCAGCCAATCACAGCGCAGCTTTCATTGTACCTTATACGCTTCAAGTATGGAAGCTGCTCTGTGAGTGGTTGATATGGGAAACGGGCTTCTATGCCACGTGACCAGTTAATATCGGTAACGAGGCTGCTGTTATAGGTAATGAGACCGATGTGCTCATTCACCAGTCATTACACGTAACGATGCAGCGGTGCCAGTGTCTAGTTTCTATAGGTGACCTGTGGCTGCTTGCTATAGGTGACGAGGCCTCCTTGGCTCAGCTGCCGGCACAGTTCAGGGTTCTGATATTAATCCACGGCATCCTGTAAAGTATGGAATCCATATTGCTGTTTTGCATTCTCAGTCTGTGATCTTTTCTGTATTTTCAGCCTGTGTGTGATTTTTACGTGAAGTGCAATGGACGTCGAGTCTGTCCAGAGGAGCAACTACAGGGCGGAGTTGTGTACAGCGTGGAGCCGCGACTATGTGGTGGCAAAGGAGGTGAGTCCGCTGTCAGGTTCCTACAGTCTAATAATCCAGCACACAATCTGAGATTACAGAGCAGGTTACATTGAAAACAAATTATTGGGGCTGTCCCCTCTGGCATTCCTTAAAGCACAGTGATGACGCTAGAGTCAGGGACGCCCTTCTGACAGTGGGGAGATGCCGTTTACTTTGGCACTGTTATCTCCAGCCCCAGGGCACATAATGGGAAAGCCGACAGTGCGCTGAATTCGGCGTACTGTCTGCTTTATACCAGTATATAAAACTGCATGTGCCCGAGGACACGAATGCTCCTCTTTAAGCATGCTGATTCTGGCAGGATCAGGGCTATATACTGTAATTCTGTAATTCTCTCCCCAGGAGTAGATTTTGCTGTTGATACCGTTTCAGGCAGAGGTATTTGGAAGGGGCTTATTGCCCTCTACCCATTGGAAGCACATGCAGTCTCAGCCAAGTGTGCATATGCCAGGAGGACCTTTTTTTTGTGTATGGGCAACTTTACTTTATGCCTCATAGAAACCATCAAGAAGCTGCTGTTGATGTCTCTATAAGGCTGGGTTCACATCTGCATCGGTTGTCCAGCGCAGATCCATCTATAATTATAGTTTAAAAAAATATATATATATATATATATATATATGGACCCCCCCCCTTCCATTATAGTCAATAAGGTCCCTACAGACCAGAAGAAAGGACGCTCAGGCCTGGTGTAAATCCTCTCATTGTTCACACTTTCTTTAATACCGCAGGCCGGGTAGATCCCCTTTGTCTTACTAAGTCTCTCACTTTTGTTTTCTTACTTCTAGGTTTCGGCTCCATGCTTCGTGCACTGGGGGCGCAGATTGAGAAGACTACAAACAGGGAGGCCTGTCGTGACCTAAGTGGGAGGCGGCTCAGAGATGTCAACCACGAGAAGGCGTAAGAGAAGATCTTTATACGCAGAATCAATGTGTTTGTCACTAACAGATATAATTCCCTTATTCAGCCCTTCTTATTTATAAGGGTTACACAGGATTCCAGAAACAGCACCACAGATTGACATTTCGCTTCTTTAACCCCTTCCTGCCAGCAATGTTTCTTTGATTTTCGTTTTTTGACTCCCTGCCTTCCAAACCCCGGAACTTTTTAAAAAAATTTTTCGTTTTCAGAGCCATCTGAGGGTTAATGTTTGCAGGACAAATTGTTCTTCATGCTGATGCCATTTATTCTTCTGTACAATGTACTGGAGAGCTGAAAAAAAAAAATTCAGAATGGGGTGGGAATTGGAGAAAAACTGAATTTGTGCGACTTTCTTACAGGCTTTGATTTTACGGTGTTCAATCTGCAGACACGGACATGCTCCCTGTATGCTATGCAGCGTTTTACAGTAACTGCAAAGTGGATGGGATGCTTGCGAATTCCATGCCCACGCGGTTTTGGAAATTGCAGCATGTCAATTATATCTAGTGCACGTATGTTACACACAGTGAAGCTGAGGTCAGTATACCCAGCAAGTTTTACAGACCTTGGCATCAGTGCCCGCAGCGCGCACGAGCAGAGTCCCTAAACACGTCACCTTGGACACTGAGTATTCTCAACCTTGAACTGTTAAGGATATGTCGGTGTTGCTTAACATCATGCTGCTGGTTTAGTGGTCCCAAATCTATATCTGCAAATGTGTTGTGGCAACCAACATGGCCGCCCTAATGGCTTTCACAGGGGTTGTCTTTATGGGGTCATGTTTTCTATTTTACTCCTTTTAATGATTTTTTTTTTTCTCAGATATGTTACACTGATGTTTTTCCTCTTTTTTTGTTAGTATGGCAGAATGGATAAAGAAACAAGCAGAGCGAGAAGCTGAGAAAGAGCAGCGGCGCCTGGAGAGACTGAAACGGAAACTGGCCGAGCCAAAACATTTCTTCACTGACCCAGAGTATCATCAGCAGTGCAGCGACATGTCCGAGAGGCTGGAGGACTCTGTGATCAAAGGTAGATTGTCCTATTGCTGAGATGTGGGGATTCTCACAGCGATATTATCATTATCTGCTGCGCACTCTATATGGCTTAACCCCCTCTCGCAAATTTAGTGGAATCACAATAAAAAGTTTGTTCCACTATATAGGGGCCACACGGTGGTTCAGTGGTTAGCACTGCTGCCTTGCAGCGCTGGAGTCCTTGGTTCAAATCCCGCCAAGGGCAAAAAACCATCTGCAAGGAGTTTGTATGTTCTCCCCGTGTTTGTGTGGATTTCCATCCCATACTCCAAAGACATACTGATAGGGAAAAATGTACATTGTGAACCCTACGTGGGCTCATAATCTACATTTAAAAAAAAAAAAAAAAAAAAAAAAAGTTTGTTGCACCAAACAAACTTTCCCCCTATCCACAGGATACAGGTAAGAGTCCTTCAGATTGTTGGGGTCCTAGTGGTCAGAGAACTGGGAACAGAAAGTCCCCCTGAATCATCCCAGAGACTGCAGTTCTGGCAACACCATAGAAGTGTATGGAGCGCAGGTCACTGGCGTTTTATTCAAAGGGATGAATCTGGGGGAGAGGGAGGGGGGGTTCTGATCCCCATTTTGAATTTTGGTAGCTAGACCCCCAGCAAGCTGACACTTTTCCCCTACTGTGTTTCCTCTGTTAGCCTGTTGGCATCACAGGTTGCCAGTGGATTTCCATAATAGTTGGGAGCTGGAGGGGTCATCCATGTTCTGATCCTGGGTCACATGATTGGAACCAGCCCCTTTTCCCCCTGGTCACTCCAAACCTTCCCCCCTTTCTGGTTCTCACACCTGTTCTATGGGGACTGGCAGACTGAAGGGGTTGTCAGTAGCTCAGATAAACTTATACAGAGACTATTTCCCCAGGTTTACAAGCTTCTTCCAGCTCAGCGGTTTCTGCAGAGTCAAGTGACACACGAAAACGGAGGAAAGAGGTGGACAGCAGCAAAAAGGAGTCTGGGAAGAAGAAATGCTTCTGGTAAGAGATGATTCTTAACATATTGTAATCACTGGGACCATAGGGAATGGATCTTCATGATCTACTTACAAGACGGGTCATCAGTATATAATTAGTAGGGGTCCAAGACCCTGAGTGCGCACCCATCAGCTGATTTGGTGTCCGAAAGATATATACAAGGTATATGAGCAGAAGCAGATCTGCTGCTATTGAAGTGGATGAGAACAGAGCGCTGCATTTCCCAACACCATCACTACAGTATACGGCTCTATACACTGTATACAGCTTCCTGTCCTGACCCATGCACTATAGCTGTGGTGTTGGGGAACTTCCGCTCTGCTCCCATCCACTTTAATAGGAGCAAGTCTACTTGCAGCTGAATGCCTGGCGGCCAAATCAGCTGATCAGTGGACCAACACCAATCTAATATAGTTGGTTTGTTCTTTGGCTAGGCCATCAATACGCATTACCAATGGGTCTCAGACCAACCCTTTCAAACAGATTTGTATTTTACAAAAATGCATTGTAGATGTTTTTCTTCCACTTGGTCACTAGAGGGCGAGTGTGGCACACAGAACATGTTGTAGGTGCCATCTAGTGGTAATGTCTGCAAATACCGTCCTACAGAATTCATTCACCAAGCAGCCAGTACACGTCTAGCACAGATCTAATGCTGCGGTTAGTCTAATAATTGTATTCTCTCACAGGACAGGGCTGGAGGGTTTAGATGCGTCCTCCAGTTCTGACAGTGAAAGTGAGAGCGATTCTGAGTCCCCTTCTACATCTACATCATGTAGCAGCAGTGGTCAGAGACTACAGACCTCAGACAGCGATTCTGATGGACCCGCACAACACTCCTACATTAATGTGGCCTCTGAACGGAGTCCAGAAAGCAGCAGAGAAGGAAGTTCTATGGCAGCAGATGTGGAACAAGCAGTATGTAAGCCTGAGGAGCAACCGCAAAGCTCCTGTACTATTACAGAGCCTAGAGAAGCGGGATGCTCCATGCAAGAACCTGCAGATGTAGAGCAACCAATATGTGACACTGATGAGCAAGTGCAGCGCTCCTCCACAGTCACCGATCACAGAGAAGCAGGAGACTCAATGCAAAAACCTGCAGATACCCCTGATGAGCAAGCACAGAGCTCCTCTAGTATTACAACCAGTATGACAAGTACAGAGCACCGAGAGACCACCGAATCCATGGATGTGGAGCAACCAAACGTGAACCCAGAGCCAGAGAAACCTCCTCCTGCAACCACTGACACACAGCAAGAAGCTCCCCATGTGGTAAGTAGCCTTCATATATTAACCCCTTCACTGCGAGAGGATGGGAGGTTTATTTTGAAAAAAAATGCCTACTTGCCTGCCCCTGGCACTCTGTTGTCTGCTGCCAGCGTCTGTTCAGTCTTGTACTCCAGTAGAGCAATGGTGCAAAAAACCTACACTGTAGTGAATCTGTAGGGGCTCTAGTTTTACTACAGATTTGGATATGACTAGAGTAAAGGACAGCTTTAAAAGACTTTTCCAACTCTGTATCCTTAGGATAATTAATCAATATCAGATTGGTGAGGATCCAATTTCCAGCACCGCAGCTGTTTGAAGAGGCCGCAGTGTACAGCCCAGCACTGCAAGTCTGCACCAGTTACACAGCACAGCGCCATACATTGTATAGTGGCCGTGCTTAGTGTTGCAGCTCAGCCATATTCATTTTAATGGAATGGAGATGCACTCAGGCTATGTGGCCAATGTGAAGTACTACGAACAGCTGATCGGCAGGAGCACCACCGATCTGAAAACAGATGCCAAGGATAGTTAATCAGTATTCAAGACCTGAAAAATCCCTTTAACCTTAAAGAGAGCTTTCCAGGAATACTCTGTTGCTTAACCTCTATCCTGGGCAGTTGGATTGGTAACGCGATCATAGACCATTTATTAGATTAGGACCCTATATGAGACTCTCTGGCCATTATACTCTTACCTTGGTAAACACACCCAGCCAGCATCCTTACCCAGCTGAGCATCCCTTTTAATTTGCATTCTTGAAGCTTTTCTGACCCATCTGCTGATTTTTTTACCTAATCCTAATCAGTCCATAGCCATAGACTATGAAGGAGACTTTAGTAATGGGGGAGAGGTAGAGTCTTCCTTAGTATATACATATGATAAGTGAACTATTGAAGAAGGGTTGGATAGTTAAGACCCAGTCAGTGCCCATTACTCATTCTGATTGGTTCCCAGTGCTCAGACCTCTCCGCCATACTGTGTGATCACCTGATTTCATATTTCCAGGGAACGTCTGTAATTTTTAGTTTTATGGTTATCAATATAGAATCGGCCTAATTAAGTTTTCTTCCATCTTCCTGACAGGATCCGGCTCTCTTCAACCTCCTTGCCTTCACCTCCGCTTCAGAGCTGGAAGCCCTGGGACTAGAAAAGTTGAAGGTAGAACTGATGGCGCTTGGCCTGAAATGTGGCGGGACGCTGCAGGAGCGGGCAGCCAGGCTATTCTCAGTGCGCGGACTTACCAGAGAGCAGATGGACCCGTCACTCTTTGCCAAACCGAGCAAAGGCAAAAAGAAATGACACTGCAGAAATATTCCCAGAGTATCGTCAGACCAGGACTATACGCCACGTGTTCATGGAGCCGTGCGCCAAATACGCCAAGCCAAATGTTTTCTGTATTCATTTTTATTAAAGTTTCTCTATTTTAAGGTTGCAGACATCTTAATTCGTGCACAGTCCCTTTAAGATAATGTAAAGTTAAGAGACAACTTGCAGAATTTCCAAAGTTAGCAAATTCCTTCTAATTCCATATTAAGACACCAAACTAACCTAGTATCAGAGACTCAAGGCTAACAGGGCATTACAGTCAATGAGAGGTGAGAAAATAATAAGCACACCTGTCCATTACCCATAAACTTCAAGGGAAATCAAGCTTACAAGTACATTCCCTGCAATGGTTAAACTTTATTGCTAAAATTCACCACTGAGCCCTGTGTATTACCGTGGGTGGGGGAGGGGGGTTGGGTAGTTGGAGAGGCCGCAACTTCTTCTGCCACCTCTATTAGCACTCCAGTTCTTGGTCATATGAGCATTCGACAAGAGTAGTGGGGAGTTGGTCAAGTTATTGGTGTGTGCTAGGGTTGAGTGATCTGTATCAGAAAAGATCGGATTCCGATTGGCGATCGGAATTCCGATCCCGATCTTTTCTGTCGGGATCGAGGTCGGAGGTTATCTCAAGATCGGCTCAACTTTATTCATGTATATATCAGGAATAGGGTTGAGCGATCAGCTGGAAAATGATCGGAAATCGGATTTTAACTCGATCCTGAAATCTCAAGATCGCCTCAACCCTACTGTGCACCAAAGATGTGCTACATTTATAGCCATTATTTTTTTTTTTGTAGATTGTCAGCTCCATATAGGAATCACAATGTACTTTTTTTTTTTTTTTACCTATCAGTATGTCTTTATAGAATAGGAAGAAATCCACACAAACATGGGAAGAACATACAGACTCTTTGCAGGTGTTGTTCCTGGTGGGATTTGAACCCAGGACTCCAGGGCTGCAGTGCTAACCACTGAGCCACCATGTTGCCGCTATTTATAGCCATTCTTGTCAGAATACAGTCATAGATGGGTTAGCAAATCCCCCCCCCCCCCCCCCATTTAAAAAAAACATCCAGGAGAGGTTGGAGACGTGAATATAATCTTTTTGGAGCAGCGCATCACATACAGTGCGATTGAAATCTCGCACATGTGCTGTACATGACTAGCTGCTCTGGAACCAGTGAAGAGCTATAGGAGGAGGGAACATGTGTAAATAAGGGGGCAGTGAGAATCGGGGAAGGTCAATGATGCTGCGGGGGTCAGGGAACGTTAATGATAGACTCCCTTTAAAGATACCAAATTTGTGTAGATTTTTTTTTTTTTTTTTTTCCTCAATACCACTTTTCAAGAATGTAACTGTTTATTTTCTGCGGCAAGACCTGATCTTATTGATGCCATAGTGGGGAACATAATTTTATTTAATTCTTTTTTATATATTTTTCCCCCTAGGGGACTTAAACTTGTGATCTTTTTATTGCTTTTCTGATGCATTGCACTACCTATGTATTCTACTACCTGTCATTTTACAACAGGCATCCTGTTAGCTCAGCCTAATAGGAATTTACATAGACACCCCTGGGGGCCTTCACTAGCTCTTCAGCTGCCGTTTAAAAGCATTGGAACCCTCCAATCTTGTTTGCAGAGGTCCTGATGCCACCGGCAAGGAAACCTCCAAAACCCCTTAGATGCTGCCGTTGTTATTGACTACATTATCTAAGGAATTGACTTGTTTCTTAAAGTGAGGGGAGATTCCTCCTTTCCCTGCATCATATCACCCCAGCCCTGCAGATAGATAGGTTAGGGACAACCTTACAGTGTTTCCTTGTGAATCGCTGCCTCTGTTCCCAAGATATTGCTGTTCTTGTGAGCCCTTCGGAGCAATGGTAGCGTCCTTATTGCACCAAAACACATTTACATATTGACAAAAATAGCAATATTTTTTTACATTCTGGTTTCTGGTGACACTCTCATTAAAGGAGCAGTCAATAAGAATCTGTGCACTAGAAAGACCTTCTTCCTATGGCACTGGATGCATTATCTGGA
Source organism: Leptodactylus fuscus (assembly GCF_031893055.1). Lineage (NCBI taxonomy): Eukaryota > Metazoa > Chordata > Amphibia > Anura > Leptodactylidae > Leptodactylus > Leptodactylus fuscus. Next base: position 21,241,621 of record NC_134267.1, on the reverse strand, counting down.
CCTTCTGAGATTGCATTAAAAGAACAGAGGCTGCCATAACCAGTATATTACAGCAGAGGGCACCGTAATCAGTTGTGTTAGTAATAGCTAAACATGGGACTCCAGCTCCATTAGCTGGATTTAACCCTTTAGAAGCGTCAGTCAAATATGACCAAGGCATCTTTTTAATGGCGGCACATACGCACCGCCATGTTTGTGACAATCTCTGCCGCCCGCCAATGAGTTCCATACTACAAACTTATGGTATCTCTATAATCGGACCTACCCATAGACTTCAGGTGATGTTATTTTGGCTACACAGTGAACGTAAAATCAAGCCTGTAAGAAAGTTGCAGAAATGCTATTTTTTCTTAATTCCACCCCATTCTGACATGTATATCATACAGAATAATAAATGGTGTCATTGCAAAGTACAATTTGTCCCACAAACTTTAAACCCTCATATGTCTCTCATTTAAATTTGGGCCAACCCCCTTTAACATAATGGTCAGGGTCCTATTATTATCCTGCGCTGGCCGAGACTGGAATCTCAAACCTCTTGGGCTTGGTTCACACGGTGGAATTTTTTTTTACGTAGGTTGTGAAATCTTTTCGGCAGTGTGGGATCAACCAGCTGTCTTATGACCGATCCCCTATTCTGACCAGAGACAAGTCGATGCAAGACCCCACATCCCAATTTCAAACACATGAATACCTGGCAAAAGCGAGGGTACATGTGTAGGATGGGAGTGGGTGGGATAACTCAGGCCATCTTTAGGGCACAAAGGATTTAAGGTGGACCTCTGCCTCTAATTCCTCTCTATTTTCCAACCCTCTGACTTTCTGCCACAGCTTTTACTCACTGATGGGTCTCAGATGAAGTGCTATCTCGCGCCGCGGTTCTTGTGGCAGAATTTACTGTAATACTGAGCAGGATACTGATTTTTTTCAGGGTCCCGCTGCAATCTCTACTTCCCATTAATCCAATAGGAGGCAGATGTAGGATGGAGAGGTGAAGCTGAATCCCCCTCAAAATCAGCACCAAATTCCTCAGTGTGAACATAGCCTCCCTATACTGGGTACAGCACCGACTGCAGGACAATGTTTCGTTTCAGATCAGTCCTGGTTGGGATGAGGTTGTAGACACAACGGCTCATACTTGTTATCTATGGCTGTGCAAATCACTTTACAAGAGCTGACGCCTTCTTAATACGGATAAACAGGACAACAGGGGGCGCTCTACACACTAGGGTGAGATTTACTCACCTACAAGTGCCAGAATTCTGTTTTCCACATTGCCCAGGGGGAGGGGCTTGAAGGAAAGGGTGGCATTTAAGATGCGCCAAAATTGTATCGGCTACCATGATAAATCTGTTAGCACGCAGGAAAGATTGACTACAGGTTTAACAAATGCAAAAATGGGCGCTGATAGTGGAGGAAACCCTCCGGACGGGTCTTACACAAGTCAGATACAAACGAGACTATGAAACTACTGCAAACTGTTCCCTGTGCTGGTGCCGCCCACTTGACAATCATATGTGATCACAGCAATGTCCTACCATAGGTGGGAAAAACCAGCAAGCAAAAGGCACTGAAGGTTTTTGTAGGCCACAGCTGCAGGTTACAGGCCATGCCCCACTTCTTCCTATGCTGTACCCTCTTTATGCCACAATATACCTCCTGAAGAGTACACTGCACCACCCAGTATATACATACCTCCCAACTTTTGAAGAACTGAAAGAGGGACAAAATGTGCGGCGCGCTACATGCGCCACAGCAAATTTATCCCCGCCCGCTTTTGTGTTGACTCCGCCCATTATCATTAATTTTTCATGTGCCCGCACAGTATAATCCTCCTACAGTCACCCGTAAATTATATGTCCCCCCTCCATCTCTGCCCCCAGTTTCATATACACCCTTCATCTGCCCCCAGTTTCATGTCCCCCCTCCATCTCTGCCCCCAGTTTCATGTCCCCTCCATCTCTGCCCCCAGTTTCATGTCCCCCCCATCTCTGCCTCCAGATTCATGTCTCCACATCTCTGCCCCCAGATTCATGTCCCCACATCTCTGCCCCCAGTGTCATGCCGTCCTCTTCCCACATCTCTGCCCCCAGTTTCACGTTCCACCTCAGTGTACACATTACACTTACCTTCTCCTCGTTCCCTCGCCGCTTTCTCTCTCACATACAGTTGTAGACGCGATGTGACGTCATCACATCGTGTTTACACAGCCAGTAGGCGGCGTGCAGCGGCGAAGCGAGGAGCTGACCTGTGACAGCTCCTTGCTTCAGCAGCGTATGTGTTCAACTCAGATCTGCGTCCTCTGGACGCAGATCTGAGTTGAAATCGGGACATACATCCCTCCAACCAGGACCGCGGGACATGTCACCGGAATCGTGAATGTCCCGCGGAAATCGCGACGGTTGGGAGGTATGGTATATTGGCCCTTTAGTTACCCCAAAACTAAATAATATCCCCCACAAAGTGTTATGCCCCCCACAGAGTATAATGCCCCCTCAGTACTCCTATATGCAGTGTAATGACCCCTTAGTGCCCCCACGTGCTGTAAAAAGACCCTCCTAATTGCCCCCCATATCACATCTAAAATGAATTGGCACAGAAGGTTGGACAAGGACAATAAATTGGATTAATATGGTTTTATGCACCATAAAATTGTACCTGCTTTCACAGCTGCTGCCTGGTATTGAGAACTACAATAAAAAAAATACATATGGCCACTTCTGACCAAACTCCAATGTAGCCTCAATCTTCAAGGATCCCCCAGGAGCAAATTCTGTAACTGGGTACTGAGAATGAGCCCTGGAGTTCACTATGTGAGCCATGTATATTCCTAGTAGAGCAGGTGTATTGTCCTTGTGTCTGGCCGCTCCCCACAGAGGTCAGGGAATGTCGCAGGTGCAGGTCTGAATAGGACCACAGAGACGTATTCATGGGATTATTGACACAGAGAGATGCCACACGCCGGGAATCCCGGAGCTGTATAAACCTCATCCAGAGATTGGGAGGAAATATACCTCCCTGCTACATTGCAGATTTATGTAGCATTGCTTAATCCAAACTCTCCTTCCTTCCTGGCCTAATTCCTCCAGAAAACACAAATTAGTATGTACATCCCATTTTCGCAGGACCTGTGCCGAACAGGAAAACAAACACTTCCCAAATATACTTAGCCCCTTCTAAATGGGAAGCAGATTTGTTAACACGGCTGGGGATCAATGTGGTTCGGATGCAAAATGGAGAACATCAATGGCCTGCACCAGTGGCTTAACTAGGAATGGCTGGTCCCCAAGGCAAACATTTGACATACCTTTCACCCCCAACCCTGAGGCTCCCCTGCACAAACCACATTCCTGTACACACTATTATCCCCCATAGTGGCTCCTGCACACAGTATTATCCCCCATAGTGGCCCCTGCACACAGTATTATGCCCCATAGTGGCCCCTGCACACAGTATTATGCCCCATAGTGGCCCCTGCACACAGTATTATGTCCCATAGTGGCCCCTGCACACAGTATTATGCCCCATAGTGGCCCCTGCACACAGTATTATGCCCCATAGTGGCCCCTGCACACAGTATTATGTCCCATAGTGGCCCCTGCACACAGTATTATCCCCCATAGTGGCCCCTGCACACAGTATTATGCCCCATAGTGGCCCCTACACACAGTATTATGCTCTACAGTGTCCCCTGCACACAGTATTATGCCCCATAGTGGCCCCTGCACACAGTATTATGCCCCATAGTTGCCCCTGCACACAGTATTATGCCCCATAGTGGCCCCTGCACACAGTATTATGCCCCATAGTGGCCCCTGCACACAGTATTATCCCCCATAGTGGCCCCTGCACACAGTATTATGTCCCATAGTTGCCCCTGCACACAGTATTATGCCCCATAGTGGCCCCTGTACACAGTATTATCCCCCATAGTGGCCCCTGCACACAGTATTATGCCCCATAGTGGCCCCTGCACACAGTATTATGCTCTACAGTGTCCCCTGCACACAGTATTATGCCCCATAGTGGCCCCTGCACACAGTATTATGCCCCATAGTTGCCCCTGCACACAGTATTATGCCCCACTGTGGACCACCCATGAACAATTATTATACTCTTGAGTCTTTTCAGACCCCAGAGTATAACAGGTGAGGATACCAACTTAAAAAAACACGGTTACTTACCTTTCCCTGGCTCAGCACCCTTCCCCCTACCTTTAGCCATCTTCAATGTTGGACCAGACGTCACGTGAGCCAGGCCTGCATCGCGACGCATAAGGACGCCAGTCTGGCCTGCGTGACATCTGTGACATCACCAAAGAGGCCCAAAGCCTGTCTGAGTGCAGGAGAGGTAAGTAACAGTGTTTTTGATGTTCCCTCACCTCACCTGGGCCTCCGATCATTATACTTGTGGGTCTGAAAAGACCCCGGAGTATAATGATAGCAGTGTTTGTGGGGTCGCGGGCCCGTGGTCTTACTTACTAATTTCCGCTCCTGACTACAGCTGCCTCCGCAGAAGGGGGTGCGCCGGCGGCCGCAAGCATGAGTGAGAATCAGTAAGCAAATATGACCCATTACCTGCTGGGGTTACTCCAGCAGGTAATGGCCTATTAAGAAAAACAATACAGGGCCCTGTGACATTGGCTACCACTGCTATTGCGGTATTTCCGCCACTGGTCTGAACATGAGCCAAAAGAAGCCTTCACTATAGCTATGGAGGGAATGTAATCTATAGTACTGCATACAAAAATCAAAAGGTTGAGTGACAAAATGGCTGCCAATACGTCTCTTTATGATGGCGGCCATTTTGTCACTCAACTTTTTGATTTTTGAATACAATAATACATATTATATTCCCTCCCTAGCTATAGTGAAGGCTTCTGTGGCTCGTGTTCAGTTTATAGACACCTCAAAGCAAAATCGGAAAAATTATTGTACCAGACATAGAAGGAATATTAATAATAATAATAATAATTAGGAATATCATTCATTAACCATAAATATCTGATCCCGCAGGCCCTGCACAGATCAGCTGTTTGCTCTGTAGTCAGTCAGGTGCGGTGCCCCCGAGCTGGCGGTAACGGCTGGTGGCAAAAAATGGGGCATCTTGCTACTGTATATATATATTGGTGGGCGCCACACTGGCTGTTATTTAGACCGGTTATTTATACGCGTAATTTATACTGATTATTTATACAGCTGTATAATTTATAAGTTTTTTTTATAAGTTATAAGTTTTTTCAAGTTCCATGTTGTACATGTTCGTTAATAAAATGGCTTCTGTGGCCAAAATTATCTAACAACAAGTCTCTTTGTCATTTGATAGGGTAAGAAAGGGGGGGGGGTCCACGCAGTTTGGGCATGAGAAGTGGTAAGGATGTGATCCGATAAGGGGTTAGGAAAGTGGTAGCGAAAAGGGGGGTTAATTTCTGTGCACAACACTCTATAATTGGACAGTCATGTGACAGACCCTATTGTAATCCATGGGGCCCTCAGGATCTGCTGTCGTTCATCATTAGACAGAACATTTTCTGTTCTTCAGGTCCTGCAATGGACCAAAATAATGGAGACAATGCACAGATGTGAACACAGCCATGAACTAAGCATCAATAAGCTGCTATTAGTTTCTTCCTTCATTTCCACCCAGCTTTCCCATGTTCCTGAAAACTGTCTAGTCATACAGTGATCAGGGGATAAAACACTTCATATAAAGACCAAATGGCCATCCTCTTACCTACTAGAACCTCTTCACGGGCAACCCAGCCAGGGGCCGAAAAGCTTCTCTGCCACATAAGAAGACGCCGCTATTATATTGTACATGGTGGGGACCCTGGTACAGTTTTGCATTAGGCCTTGAAACTTTAAGAGGTGACTGAATTCTCTGAGGGAAAGGTGGGATTTATTAACCCATCTAGGTCAGTTTTATGTGCTGCCCTTTCTTGTGCTGAAGATGCACCATATTCGTTGTTTACCACTCTTTGTGAAAGTGGGCAGAGCGAGGCGGGCCGGGGGTGTCTCGGACCAACAAATTTATTACAACTCACGTCATGTCAAGTTGTTTTTGTGCAGGCAGCCCCGTAGTTAACCCTCTGGGCTCTGTGCACCTATAGGATCCAGTTATCTGTGCCCTTGGTGAGATTGTCCACTGCCTCCTGCGGCCGCCACTAATCCTATGTATTTAGAGGGATGTGATACAATCTATCAGGTTTAAGGTTTCTCAGCTCGCTATCTTTGGGGGTAAACAGATTGTTACACTGGCTACTTCTAAATGGATTACATTGGATATGGAATCCACATCCCCTCATGATAGGTGTATAGGGGCATCATCCCATATACTGAAGTTTACACAGTAAGGGTAAGTTCACACAGAGTAACGTGCCGCGTGATGTGGCACGTATATGGCGTGTGAGACTTTGCGGGCCGTATACGCTCAAATGGGATATAAAATTAAAGCTGTTATGTGATTGGATGCTATGGGCTGTGATCGGCTGTGATGGAGACCAAAAATCAGTCCTTTATTTAGACAGGTTCATAAACATCCTCCAATGAAAAAGTAATAAATATGATATGTGCCAAACATACACTACAGAGAACCAATACATCATCAATATCAGACCTCTACCACTTATACCGATCTGATGTTAGGCTCCAGCATTTAGACAAACGATACAGCAAATTCACTGCTTACCAAACACAGCACCTCCTATTATATAGTGGCTGTGTTTGGTATTGCAGCTCAGTCGCATTCATTTCAATGTGACCATTGAACATGACATCCTAAGAAGAGAAAGCACCTCAACCAAGCACTGCATCCTCTTACACAGATGAACAACAGAGGGCCAGGGTATCAGACCCCCACCAATTTAAGATTGATTACCTATCTTAAAGGGGCTCTATCAGCAAAATCATGCTGATAGAGCCCCACATATTTACATGAATAGCCTTTAAAAAGGCTATTCAGGCACCGCAAAAGTTATATTAAACTACCCCCCCCCCCCAAAAAAAAAAAAAAAAAAAAAAAAAAAAAGAAGAATGTGCTCTACTTACGGATCGTGCACGCTGGGCGGGCATTCAGGGTGTGTCTTCATCTTAATCCACGCCTCTTCTTCCTCCAATGTCCTCCGGTCCCGTCCTCCTCCGGCGCTCGTGAACGGACATTGATAAAAAAAAAATGGCCTGGGCGCATGCGCAGTAGCACGCGGCTTCTACTACAGCTACTGCGCATGCGCCCAGGCTATTTTTTTTAATCAATGTCCGTTCGCGAGCGCCGGAGGAGGACGGGACCAGTGGACATCGGAGGAAGAAGAGGCGTGGATGAAGAAGACGGCACACCCTGAATGCCCGCCCACAGTGCTCGATGCGTAAGTAGAGCACATTCTTTTTTAGGTTATTATTTTAAAACAGGGGGGGTAGTTTAATATAACTTTAGCGGTGCCTGAATAGCCTTTTTAAAGGCTATTCACGCATATGTGGGGCTCTATCAGCATGATTTTGCTGATAGAGTCCCTTTAAAGGGATTCTATTTATAGAATCCTATTTTTTTCTAACTAACACGTAGGAATAGCCTTAAAGGGGTATTCCCAACTGGCTTGTTCAGAAACCTGCATGTTGTGTGCTCTCTTCACTTCCTGGTTTTCACGGTACATTGGTGGGCGGGGTTTCACTTGCTCTGCTATCTCTCTTCATAAAGGATTATCTTATCTTATGTTTGCAGGTAGTAATGAGAGATGATTGTACATAAATTAGCACAGTATCACTGGAAGATACACAATATGAAGCTAATGTAGCAGAGCTGGATTTGTGTCAGTTTGCAATAAACTCATTTTAGGTCTGTTTACATACAGAGACTCCCTTATCTCAGCCCTTATCAGCCAAATTCAATTAACGGACTGATAACTGGAAGAGCCGGGAGATAAACAGCTCAGAAATACAAGCTGCCCCCTCCCTCTCTAAGTCACTTGTTGATCAGGCGATAAGCTCAAGTTTACACTACGTTATGGAAACGTAGTGTAAACCTTGCAGTTTTGATAAAGCAATGTATTTAGGAAAAGTCTTAAATACACATAAACTAGCAGTATAGACAGGATGCTTTTCATGGGACAACCCCTTTAAACCAGATCTTGGTATTTTGGTAGTGTGGACAGGTGCCTGTTGGAAAATGAAAATTCCATCTCCAAAAAGCTTGTGGGCAGAAGCATGAAGCGCTCTAGAATTTCCTAGTAGACGGCTGCGCTGACTTTGTTCTTAATAAAACACAGTGGTCCTACACCAGCAGATGACATGGTTCCCCAAACTATCACTGACTATGGAAACTTCACACAAGATCTCAAACAGCTTGGATTGTGTACAGCGGCCTCTCCGCTCTTCCTCCAGACTCTGGGACCTTCATTTTGCAATTATGCCGGAAATGAGTTCCGTCACGTTTTGGTCCAATTTAACCAATGCCTTTAAAGGGATCCTATCATTCAGAAGGTATTTTTTCTCCCTAACACGTCGGAATAGCCTTAAGAAAGGTTATTCGTCTCCTTCCTTTAGATGTCTTCTCCGCGCCGCCATTCTGTAGAAATACCGGTTTTTACCAGTATGCAAATGAGTTCTCTCGCAGCACTGGGGGCATCCCCAATGCTGCCAGAGAACTCTCCAGCGACGCCTCCATCTTCTTCAGGAACATCATCTTCTTGTGTCTTCTTCCGGCGTAAGCAGGGAAACTTGTAGGCCTCAGGCCTGGGCAGAACCGACTGCGCATGCCCACAGGCCACAAGAAAATGGCCGCTTACTTACTGTTTAAGTGGCCATTTTTCTTGTGGCCGCGGGCACGTGCAGTCGCAGTTTGAGAGCACAGAGCCTGAAACTAATGTAATCACTTCTGACTGGCTGAACAGACCCAGCCAAAGTTTGCCTGGTAGACATGGCATCCTTAAAGCAATAGCCAGGTGGCAAATGCACATGCCATACAGAATCTTCCCCCGCATTGTTGTGCACAGGAGAATGAAAACTGTTGGTTGGAGAAGTAGGAACATGGATATTTAGATTTTTGACACTTGTATGGCAGTTCTCCAAGATATACCTTAAACATGTGATTGACACAGGTCCTTCTTTTGGGACTTACAACCATCTCAATAATGGGACCCCTGGCCCATTCTGGATGGAGTGGGCGAGAGTTACAAACACATTTGAGTACACTGTGCTACACATGCCTCCACCAGGGGCAGCTAAACATAGAGACCCTCGGCCAAGCGAGGCATTGATATAAATTATATTATCCGAATAAAATTATTATTTTGCTGGATTTCTGGGTATCTTTAGTTTATTTCCAATGTAATCTACTGGTATATAACAGCAAAATTCCAATATATAATACAATGAGCAGACTAGACAGGCCCATGTGCCCCATGTCCAGATACATTACAGCACGTAGACATGTAGACGTTGGGTAAATAGTGGTGTTCACGTGTGAAGGGTCATTGAGATGCAGATGTCTGGGCTACAGGGTTACAATCATTAGCTGGACTGATATAGACAGTCTGGACGGTCATTCTGCTCTTCAGACTTTAATGTTAATTGATGGCCAAATGTCACCAAGTCATCAACCTCGTCAATGACTAAATCACCCTTATAAGAAAAGAGATAATCCTTTAATAGTCCCACAGTGGGGAAATGTCAGCATGTTACAGCAGCCTAGTAATACAGATACAGGATAATACACAGTAATATATTATGGATATGCTGAGAAAAAGAAGATATACTAGGAGTCCATAGCAGCTAAGAAAGAGAAGAAAGAAAGAAAGAAGGAAGACTTCAGGATCATTTAGTTCTCTGTGCAGAGTAATCTTTGCTTAGTCTGATGTAGATTATGTAGACTGATGGCGGTAGGGAGGAAGGACTTGCGATAGCGCTCCTCTCCTTCTCACACTTGGGGTGAAGCAGACGGTCACTGACAGTGCTGCCAAGTGCCATCAAGGTCTCATACATGGGGTGGAATTTGTTCTCCCACATGGAGGTCACCACGGACAGTATTAGAACAACATTCTAGTCAGAGTCCCCCATACTGAATTAGGTCCTGACATCACAATGGCCCAAAAAATAACCATCCTTGAGAGAAATGTCGGATTACTCTCAAACTTGCCCTGTAGTTCTGTCTGTCTGCCTTAAAAAGGCTCTCAGTGGCTACTTTTGGATAGTGTTCCTCCAGGGGAGAGACTGTTTACTACCAGACATGCGTTTACGAGGATGCCACAAGGAGAATTGGCTTCATGGTGCCCATTACGTGTTCTGTCATTGATAACCAGCCATGGTCACCTTGATTTGCAATCTTTGTTTTCATTATATTTTACACAGTGGTCGAACTTTTGGACCCCTGCACACAGTATTATCCCCCATAGTGGCCCCTGCACACAGTATTATCCCCCATAGTGGCCCCTGCACACAGTATTATCCCCCATAGTGACCCCTGTACACAGTATTATCCCCTATAGTGCCCCTGCACACAGTATTATCCCCCATAGTGGCCCCTGCACACAGTATTATCCCCCATAGTGGCCCCTGCACACAGTATTATCCCCCATAGTGACCCCTGTACACAGTATTATCCCCCATAGTGACCCCTGTACACAGTATTATCCCCTATAGTGCCCCTGCACACATTATCCCCCATAGTGGCCCCTGCACACAGTATTATCCCCCATAGTGGCCCCTGCACACAGTATTATCCCCCATAGTGACCCCTGTACACAGTATTATCCCCCATAGTGACCCCTGCACACAGTATTATCCCCCATAGTGGCCCCTGCACAAAGTATTATGTCCCTCTGTGGACACCCATAAACAATTATTATACTCTAATAAAAACATAAAAAACTACTGTTTCTTACCTGTCCCCCAGCTCCTACGCGGTCTTCTCCGCTGACGTCCTTCTTCAATGACGTAGGACGTCACATGACCCGGGACGCAGGGCGGGTTCATGTGACGTCAGAGACGTCAGAAAGGACGTCAGGAAGGAGGCCTGGCAGGATCGTGGAGAGGTAACAGTGATTTTTATGTTTCTTACCTCTCCCGGTCCGCCAATCATACTTGGGGGTCCGAAAAGACCCGAGTATAATGATAGCAGCGGGCCCCTAATGTCCCGGGCCCTGTGGCAGCTGCTACCGCTGCTATGGCGGTAGTTACGCCACTGTCTATTTATACATGTACAGTATATACACATACAGACCTCTTATCTAAAGATCTATATTACTTTCCACAGAGAGAATCTATGCCCTGGGGCTGTCTACTGCCCACTTTACACTTTGTTCAGCCTGTTTAATCTCCTGTCTGACATGCTGAAAGCACCACCTATCTATCAATACACAAACTAGCCAAGAGCCTTACCCAAATTCCAAGCTGTTCTTGTTTGCATGCCAAGACGACAATGAGAACAACAAACTGTGAAGTGCACCCAATACACATCTTATTCTCAGCTCACTTTGTTTGCTCATTAATTTTATACTATTTGCTGATCCCATAAAGTCGCCTCTGCAATCCACAGAGCTGAGGAAGAAAATAAAGGGGCCCCCCCGCATGACCCGGTGGATCATTAAGCCAGGCATTTAGAAAGTCAGTGCCAGACATAAAGAGGTAGCAGAACCTTACAAGAGCTAGTAAGGACTACCAGACAAGTGTAAATGTATCCATGTCTGGTGAGGTCAATTCCAGCATCTGCTGTCTGGGAGATTCCAAAAATGTGCTTATTCCTCTACACACCAAGATCCACACTCCACCGTCCTTGTATGAGTTCGGTTTTATCGTCTGCTTTCTCACGGCCCCTTGAAAAACATATCAGAAGTTATGCAAATTTTTGTCCATATGGGCGCAGATAAGACTCCCCCAAACAAGATTGCCCTTTAATATCCAGAGTGGACAGAATCCATTGACTTCTCTTTGATCCAGCCTTGTGATTCTATTTTGCCCCACAGTGGGGTCCTAAATTATGCTGGGATATATGTTTTCACTACAGGTAAGTAGTGACAGGTTGAAGACAACTACAATAGACTATACAGCCTTTTTTAAAAGCACCTTCTTGAATATAGTCAAAAAAATTTCAACTGAATTGTACAGTCTAATTTTTTTCTAATAACTTTACTACTACTTACTACTACTGCTTACTACTACTACTACTACTACTTACTACTACTACTACTTACTACTACTTACTACTACTACTACTACTTACTACTACTACTACTACTTCTTACTACTACTACTTACTACTACTTACTACTACTACTACTACTACTTACTACTACTACTACTACTACTTACTACTACTTCTTACTACTACTACTTCTTACTACTACTACTTACTACTACTACTACTACTACTACTTACTACTACTACTACTTCTTACTACTACTTACTACTACTACTTACTACTACTGCTTACTACTACTACTTACTACTACTACTTCTTACTACTACTACTACTACTTACTACTACTTACTACTACTACTTCTTACTACTACTACTACTACTACTACTACTACTACTTACTACTTTTACTACTTACTACTACTACTACTTACTACTACTACTACTACTACTTACTACTACTTACTACTACTACTTACTACTACTACTTACTACTACTACTACTACTACTACTACTTACTACTACTTACTACTACTACTACTTACTACTACTACTTACTACTACTACTACTACTTCTTACTACTACTACTTACTACTACTACTACTTACTACTACTACTTACTACTACTTCTTACTACTACTACTTCTTACTACTACTACTTACTACTACTACTACTACTTACTACTACTACTTCTTACTACTACTACTACTTACTACTACTGCTTACTACTACTACTACTACTTACTACTACTTCTTACTACTACTACTTACTACTACTACTACTACTACTTACTACTACTACTTACTACTACTACTACTTACTACTACTTCTTACTACTACTACTACTTCTTACTACTACTACTACTTACTACTACTACTTACTACTACTACTACTTACTACTACTACTACTACTTACTACTACTACTTACTACTACTACTACTACTACTTACTACTACTACTACTTCTTACTACTACTACTTCTTACTACTACTACTACTACTACTAATAATAATAATAATAAATAAATAACCAGAATGTGGAGGGCTAAAAGCAACATTTTTTTTTTTTTGGTTGTCAGAGCTCTAGGTGCCAACATACAAGGATTAAAAAAAATCTTTGTGAGCTTCCAAGTCATCACAATGCGCAAGAGGTGCAGAAGTTCACACTCATGGGCACCGCATCCATCCTAAAAAAGGTAATGGATTGAGGCCTTATGTCCCTGGTTGGGAGACAGCCCACCTAACAAAGCTGAGATATATTTAAAATAAAAAAAAAATATTATATATATATATATATATATATATATATAGTCCTATGAAAAAGTTTGGGCACCCTTATTAATCTTAATCATTTTTAGTTCTAAATATTTTGGTGTTTGCAGCGGCCATTTCAGTTTGATATCTCTAATAACTGATGGACACAGTAATATTTCAGGATTGAAATGAGGTTTATTGTACTAACAGAAAATGCGCAATATGCATTAAACCAAAATTTGACCGGTGCAAAAATATGGGCACCTCAACAGAAAAGTGACATTAATATTTAGTACATCCTCCTTTTGCAAAGATAACAGCCTCTAGTCGCTTCCTGTAGCTTTTAATCAGTTCCTGGATCCTGGATGAAGGTATTTTGGACCATTTCTTTCTACAAAACAATTCAAGTTCAGTTAAGTTTGATGGTCGCCGAACATGGACAGCCCGCTCTCAAATGATCTGAAAACAAAGATTGTTCAACATAGTTGTTCAGGGGAAGGATACAAAACGTTGTCTCAGAGATTTAACCTGTCAGTTTCCACTGTGAGGAACATAGTACGGAAATGGAAGACCACAGGGACAGTTCTTGTTAAGCCCAGAAGTGGCAGGCCAAGAAAAATATCAGAAAGGCAGAGAAGAAGAATGGTGAGAACAGTCAAGGACAATCCACAGACCACCTCCAAAGAGCTGCAGCATCATCTTGCTGCAGATGGTGTCACTGTGCATCGGTCAACTATACAGCGCACTTTGCACAAATAGAAGCTGTATGGGAGAGTGATGAGAAAGAAGCCGTTTCTGCACGTACGCCACAAATAGAGTTGCCTGAGGTATGAAAAAGCACATTTGGACAAGGCAGCTTCATTTTGGAAACAAAGATTGAGTTGTTTGGTTATAAAAAAAGGCGTTATGCATGGCGTCCAAAAAGAAACAGCATTCCAAGAAAAACACTTGCTACCCACTGTAAAATTTGGTGGAGGTTCCATCATGCTTTGGGGCTGTGTGGCCAATGCCGGCATCGGGAATCTTGTTAAAGTTGAGGGTCACATGGATTCCACTCAGTATCAGCAGATTCTTCAGAATAATGTTCAAGAATCAGTGACGAAGTTGAAGTTACGCCGGGGATGGATATTTCAGCAAGACAATGATCCAAAACACCGCTCCAAATCCTCAGGCATTCATGCAGAGGAACAATTACAATGTTCTGGAATGGCCATCCCAGTCCCCAGACCTGAATATCATTGAACATCTGTGGGATGATTTGAAGCGGGCTGTCCATGCTCGGCGACCATCAAACTTAACTGAACTTGAATTGTTTGTCCAAAATACCTTTATCCAGGATCCAGGAACTGATTAAAAGCTACAGGAAGCGACTAGAGGCTGTTATCTTTGCAAAAGGAGGATGTACTAAATATTAATGTCACTTTTCTGTTGAGGTGCCCATACTTTTGCACCGGTCAAATTTTGGTTTAATGCATATTGCGCATTTTCTGTTAGTACAATAAACCTCATTTCAATCCTGAAATATTACTGTGTCCATCAGTTATTAGATATATCAAACTGAAATGGCTGTTGCAAATACCAAAATATTTAGAACTAAAAATGATTAAGATTAATAGGGGTGCCCAAACTTTTTCATAGGACTGTATATATATATATATATATATATATATATATATATATATATATATATATATAAATACATTTTTTATATTGATACTATATGAAAAGAGAAATAAATCCATTAAGTCATAAAAACCTGCGGCAGGCATGTTTCACAATATAAAAGGACATTTTGGGAAAAAAAAAAGAGATCAGAAATTTATTTTACTTAAAAAAAAAATAAAAATAAATAAAAAAAATCATAATGTAATAAAAAATTACTGAATATCAAAAAGAGCCAAAAAATTAATTACACTCAGCATTAAAAAATGCTGAAATTACAAATGTTGTAAAATTAATTGCTGGGTTTTACATGATGTCTAAAAATACAGAAAAAAAAGTAACCCGGAAAAAAAAAATAAACAAAAATAAAACATTGATTGCTCCTGCAAATTCAGAATTTGTTACAAAATGTAACACTGTGTTCTTTTCTGATACAAAATGGCTATTTAGATAGGAAAATATGGACTTTATACAAATACACAGAATCTTTTTTTTTTCTTTTTTTTTACCAGCAGACTTTTAAAAATTTTACTGCATAAAAAGTGATGTCAGGTGATAACATATAAAAATGAATGAGCCAAAAATGAATATACCGTAATAATTATAGACCCCTTTTTGCATGTAGTGGGTGAAAATAAAATTATGAACTAGAATTATACTAAAAAAAAATAAAATAAAAAATGTACAGATTTCAAAAAGCTTTAGCTTCCTTTTAAGATAAGATAATAGCCGCTTATTGTTATACCTGTTGTTGAACCTGACAACTGTCACTATGAATGTGAATGTCAGGTACAGATTTCTTAAGACTGTTGTTCCGTACATCAGTCTTAAAAAGGAACAAGGCACGGCTGACTTATGAAGAGGCTCCGACCGTACTCCAGAAAGAAGATCTTCACCAATTAGGATCTGGCGCAGATTTATTTTATTTTAAAATTTGATTTTTATTGAAGAAACATTTTTCAAAATACAAGAAAAGCAAAACAACAACGGGCCAAAGGGAGGAAAGACAAAAACCTGTGGCCAAATCAGGCCGTACAGTACTATGTGTCAAGTACAATAATCCAAACAACCTCTTATCTAATATAGACACTCAGGAGCATACACAAAGGTTACAAAAGCATGAACAGTAGTCCTATCAGTTCTCGAGTGGCAGCCAATAACTTTCCGAACAGGGCCTAGGGCAAGGTAAGGGGGTGGGGGGGAAGGGAAGAGAGGGACAGGGAAGACAGTGGAAGAATAGGGCAGGGAGGAAAACAGACATTGTTAAAAGTAAAAACAAATTTGGCATAATAAAGTCAATAAGTATCTAAGAGCAAAAAAAAAAAGAAAAAAAAAGAAACACCGCATGTTCAGAGCAGAATGGTGCAATTCAAATGGGAATGGCAATGATAAGGAGATCAGTATACAAACAGAAGTGAAAATGGCCATAACCATTGGAGTACCAACAATAATATTAGCAACAATGATTCGGTGCGCGTGACCCGTTATGGAATTGCACTAGGGGTGGAGAGGGGAGTCTTGGCCCGGGGATTTCTTCCTAGACTACCTGACAAACCGCCCTCAGTTCCTAGACTACCTGACAAACCGCCCTCAGTATGTGAGAGCCCAGGACTGTGTGTCTGACACTGTGATCTGTAGTACGGGGGCACCTCAAGGTACAGTTCTTGCCCCATTCCTCTTCACACTGTACACTGCTGACTTCAGGCACAACTCATCCAGCTGTTACTTACAGAAGTACTCCGATGACTCTGCTATAGTCGGCCTTATCACTGATGGCGATGATAGGGAATACAGAGACTTAAACCGGGATTTTGTTAAATGGTGCCAGCAGAACCAGCTCAGGATTAATGCTGGGAAGACCAAGGAGATGGTGGTGGACTTTAGTAAACGGAGAGGTGCTCCAACCCCGGTGGAGATCCAAGGAACATGTATTGAGATAGTCAGGACCTATAAGTACCTGGGCGTGCTCCTCAATAATAAACTAGACTGGGCTGATCACCTGGAGGCGCTGCACAGAAAGGGCCACAGCAGACTCTACCTGCTCAGGAGGCTGAGGGCCTTCGGAGTCCAGGGGACACTTCTTAGGGCCTTCTTCAACTCTGTGGTTGCCTCAGCCATCTTTTTCGGTGTGGCCTGCTGGGGAAGCAGTATATCAACCAGGGACAGAAATAGACTTGACAGGCTGATCAGGAGGGCCAGCTCTGTCCTGGGGAGCCCCTTGGACCCAGTACAGGTGGTGGGTGACAGAAGGATACTGTCTGTGGTGACCTCCATGCGGGGGAACAAATCCCACCCCATGTATGGGACCCTGATGGGACTTGGCAGCACTGTAAGCGACCGTCTGCTTCACCCCAAGTGTGAGAAGGAGCGCTATCGCAGGTCCTTCCTTCCAACCGCGACCAGGCTGTATAATCTACATCAGACCAAACGAAGAGCTCTCCGCACAGAGAACTAATGATTATGAGGATGACCATGAGGTCTTCCTCTTTCTCTTCTGTTTTTCCTTAGCTGCCATGGACTCCTAGTATATCTTCTCTTCTCAGCTTATCTGTGTCTACGTCTGTAACATATTACTCTGTATTATCCTGTATCTGTATTACTATGCTGCTGTAACACGCTGAAATTTCCCCAAGGTGGGACTATTAAAGGATTATCTTATCTTATCTTATCTCTTATCTTCCATAAAAGCGGACCAGAGGGCCCATCTGGAGCAGAAACTGGAGAAGGTATGGTTTTTGGTGGCCAACATCTGCTCCAGGATGAAAGCCAAGTCCACATGATGGATCAGCTCATTTATTGTCATACATGGTGTAAACTTCCACTGCCTCACTATCATGGATCTGGCCGCTAGAATTATCTGACCCAGCACCACATGCATACCCGTGGGGTAAGACCCAGTATCTAGAAAGCATAACGCCAGCCCTGGGGAGGGGGAGATGGGGAGACCAACTACAGAGGACATGAAGCCGAAGACAGCGGTCCAAAAGGCCTGAACTGGGGGGCATTCCCACCACATATGCAATAGAGCGCCTTCATGACCGCAACCCCGCCAGCAGAGTCTCCAGAAGGAGGCATCAATATGTGTCAACTGTACAGGAGATCTGTACCAGTGTAGAAGTATTTTTTGAGCCGTCTCCCAGTGGGCCGCACCCTTCAACACCCGCTTAACAAACCCACAGGCCTCATACCACTCAGGCAGAGAGATAGATTTGGCAAGGTCCACCTCCCACCTTGAAAGGCATAGAGGTTTGATCCGCTCTGAGGGGGTGCAGAAAAAAGTATAAAAAGCTGAGATGCCGCCTTTAGGAGGTGCGGTTCGTCTCCACAGTCTCCATGCAAGCCTGGGAAAAACAAGTCTCGATGCTCCGTGGGTTTGAAGAAGGTGCCTAAGTTGCAGGAATTTGAAAAAATCCTTGTGAGAGAGGTCATATTCCTCCCGCAATACAGACAAGGATTTAAAGCGATTGTTCTCATAGAGATGGGAGATTTTGCAAAGACCTTTCGCTAGCCAACTGCG
The DNA here is from genome assembly GCF_031893055.1 of Leptodactylus fuscus. Lineage (NCBI taxonomy): Eukaryota > Metazoa > Chordata > Amphibia > Anura > Leptodactylidae > Leptodactylus > Leptodactylus fuscus. Next base: position 21,223,059 of record NC_134267.1, on the reverse strand, counting down.
AATCTTCAACTGTTGCGTACAACAGTGGGAGTTTCGCTAGGGGGACCAAATCCTCTAAGGAGGTATGTAACAGGAAATATCGCCACGCCCATGTAGACGCTTTTATACTCAGCAATGGGGCCTGATGAAGCTGCGAGCCAAGGTCCCTGGGGCGTAATATACTCATGAGTGGAGCCTCCAGCATAGACTCCTCAATCTCCGCCCACCTCCGATTAGCCACATCACTCCAGCTAACCCAGAGTTGTTCAAGGGTCACTGCCGCATAATGCTTTTTAATATCAGGGACTCCGGCGCCCCCAGAAGACCAGGGCCTAGACATCACCTGAAATCGGATCCTGGATCTCTTACCCTCCCGGATAAACTGTGAAAGTATGTGCTGAAGTTTAGAGAAATAGGAGTGAGTTATAGGGATGGTCACAGTGCGGAATAGATATAAAATCAAAGGCAGTGCCATCATTTTAACAATAGTGATCCTGCTCGCCCAGGACAGCATTGGTTTAGCAAAGTTACCAAGCAGGGAGGACACCTTAGATACAAGCGGGATATAATTTGCCAAGAATAAATTAGTACTAGGGGCCGTCAAGGTGATGCCTAAATATGTGATACAATCATCCTTCCATTGGTAGGGGAAGTTAAGACGGAGATCATCCCGCAGAGAAGGGGGAATAATGATAGGTAAAATTTGGGATTCACTTTGTAATAAGATATTCTGCCAAATTGTTCTAAGGCGGCAGTGGCAGCCATCAAGGAAGGGCCTGGAGAAGTTAATGCCAAAATTACATTGTCCGCATACAGGCCAATCTTATGCTGACTGTGACCAACCATGATACCCGCAATGTCCTTATCTAACCTAATGTACTCTGCCAATGGCTCCATTACAAGTGCAAATATTATGGGAGAGAGGGGACAACCCTGGCGGGTACCATTAGAGATGGGGAATGGATCGGACAGGAAGCCTGAGGACAGCACGCGAGCAGATGGACAGGAATATAAAGTCAATATTGCCGACTTCAAGGCAGGGCCCACACCAAATTTATCCAACAGGCTATCCAAGTAGAGCCAATGGACCCTATCAAAGGCCTTTTCAGTGTCTAAGGCGAGGAGCAGGGACGGTGCCCCATCACGTTCAGCTTTTTGCATGAGATCTATAAATCTGCGCGTGCCATATGGGGCCTGCCTGCCCAAGACAAACCCCACCTGGTCAGATTTGATCTACTCGGGGAAAAGATGTAACAACCGTTCAGCTAGAATTTTAGCATATAGTTTGACATCCACATTTAAAAGTGATATGGGTCTAAAGATAGCAGGAGCGGTGGGAGATTTGCCTGGTTTAGGGAGGGTAACAATAGTTGCAGAAAGCATCTCCTCTGGAAATTATTGGTCCTCCGCCGCTCTCCTAAACACCTCCACAAGATGAGGCGACAAGATATCATAGAATTTCTTATAATAAATCCCAGAGAAGCCATCAGGGCCGGGAGAATTCAATGGTTTCAATGACGATATGGCCTCCTGTACCTCCAGCTGAGTGATAGGCACAGCCAGAGATCGGGGCTGTTCAGGAGAGAGGCGAGGAAGGGTCACAGAGTGCAGAAATTCATCAATCTCCAATCTAGTGGGTTGAGGTGTGGTCGGGTTGCTCTTAAGATTATACAGGGAGGTATAGTAAGATCGGAATTATTCAGCTATGAGATGTGGGTCGATAATTTTGTCTCCCCGGTCATTCAGCAAATAAGCTATCCGTGACTTATGCCGAGCCTGCTTAATCTTTCTAGCCAAAAAGGCAATAGCTTTGTTGTTATGCACGTAAGCCTGACATTGAAATTTCTTAAAGAGGACCTTTCACCATATCTGGGCACAGGCAGTGTTATATACTGCCAGAAAGCTGACAGTGCGCTGAATTCAGCGCACTGTCGGCTTTCCCGATCTGTGCCCGGTGTAAAGCGCTATCGGTCCCGGTACCGTAGCGCTTTACAGTCAGAAGGGCGTTTCTGACCATTAGCCAGGAACGTCCTTCTGCCTCGCGGCGCCAATCGCGCTGTGCTGTGGAGCGGTGAGGAACGCCCCCTCCCTCTCCTGATAATGCTAGTCTACGGACAAGCTGTGTGAGCAGAGGGAGGGGGCGTTCCTCCCGGCTCCACAGCACAGCGCGATAGGCGCCGCGAGGCAGAAGGACGTTCCTGGCTAATGGTCAGAAACGCCCTTCTGACCATAGAAGAGCTACGGTACCGGGCCGTAAGCTCTTCACACCGGGCACAGATCGGGAAAGCCGACAGTGCGCTGAATTCAGCGCACTGTCAGCTTTCTGGCAGTATATAGAACTGCCTGTGCCCAAAAGTGGTGAAAGGTCCTCTTTAAAGGCCAAGTCTTGTTTATAGGCTAACAAACTCTGTAGCTGCAATTGGCACTTTCTAATCTCCGTGGAGAGAACAGGGGTAGGGTTGGATTTATTGGATGCAGACAGGGAGGCTAGGGAGCGGAGTAAAGCATCCACTTTGCTAGATCGTTCCTTCTTGGCCCTAGCGCAGGCCTGGATAAGCGCTCCTCGCATGTATGCCTTATGGGCATTCCAGAGGATGTGCGGGTCAGTAGTGGAAGGGGCATTAAGAGAAAAATATTCAACCAGGGCTTCCCTAATACGATCACTGTAAGAGGGGTGGTCTAAAATATATTCATTGAGACGCCACCGGGAAGGTAGTGCCGTATTAAATTTCTCCCAGAGAGTCAAGGACACTGGGGCATGGTCCGACTAGGTAATTAATCCAATGGTGGACGATTCCGTCTGCATAAGGCCAAGTTTGTCTGTCAGGAAAAAATCAATCCTGGAGTATGAGGATGAGGAGGGGGAGAAGAAGGTGTAATCCCTCTCACTGCCATGTTGACACCTCCACACATCATACAACCCCTGATCCAGCAAAGAAGGAGTCAGGGTGGGGGAACGCCTGCACAAGTTGCACGTGTCTAGAGAGGCATCCGCCAGACAATTGAAGTCCCCACCTATTATTAACATCCCAGTGGCAAAAGAATGAATCTTGGCAAGTACAGACTTCCAGAACGATACCTGAGAGTGATTGGGGAGGTACACTGTAACCAGAGTATATTTATCGTTATTAACTAAGCAGTTAATGCCGAGATACCGGCCCTTAGGGTCGCTCAGAAGAGATTCCAACGTGAAGGCAACCGAGTCTTTAACTGCTATGAGCACCCCCTTACGCTTAGCAGTGCAGGAGGCTTGAAATATATGGGGAAAAGAGGGATTAGAAAATTTGGGACACCTGTCTCTATGGAAGTGGGTTTCTTGAAGCATAAGGACATCGCAGCGGAGGCGGAGCGCTTCCCTCCTTCTGTATGGACTGTTTAAACCCTTAAAATTCATAGAAGAAATATGGAGCACCATTTTTAAAATGTAGGAGAAAGAAAACAGTGTAAAGTAGCAGGTACAAACTCTGAAATCATGCGGGAACATAGAATCACATCGAGCATTATGTCTAATAACTAGAGATGAGCGAACACTAAAATGTTCGAGGTTCGAAATTCGATTCAAACAGCCGCTCACTGTTCGAGTGTTCGAATGGGTTTCGAACCCCATTATAGTCTATGGGGAACATATACTCGTTAAGGGGGAAACCCAAATTCGTGTCTGGAGGGTCACCAAGTCCACTATGACACCCCAGGAAATGATACCAACACCCTGGAATGACACTGGGACAGCAGGGGAAGCATGTCTGGGGGCATAAAAGTCACTTTATTTCATAGAAATCCCTGTCAGTTTGCGATTTTCGCAAGCTAACTTTTCCCCATAGAAATGCATTGGCCAGTGCTGATTGGCCAGAGTACGGAACTCGACCAATCAGCGCTGGCTCTGCTGGAGGAGGCGGAGTCTAAGATCGCTCCACACCAGTCTCCATTCAGGTCCGACCTTAGACTCCGCCTCCTCCGGCAGAGCCAGCGCTGATTGGCCGAAGGCTGGCCAATGCATTCCTATGCGAATGCAGAGACTTAGCAGTGCTGAGTCAGTTTTGCTCAACTACACATCTGATGCACACTCGGCACTGCTACATCAGATGTAGCAATCTGATGTAGCAGAGCCGAGGGTGCACTAGAACCCCTGTGCAAACTCAGTTCACGCTAATAGAATGCATTGGCCAGCGCTGATTGGGTTGCAATCAGAGCCGAGGGTGCGCTTGAACCCTTGTGCAGCCTCGGCTCTGCTACATCAGAGCCGAGGGTGCGCTTGAACCCTTGTGCACACTCTGCTTCATCAAGCTAATAGAATGCATTGGCCAGCGCTGATTGGCCAATGCATTCTATTAGCCCGATGAAGTAGAGCTGAATGCTAAGCACACACATTCAGCACTGCTTCATCACGCCAATACAATGCATTAGCCAGTGCTGATTGGCCAGGGTACGGAATTCGGCCAATCAGCGCTGGCTCTGCTGGAGGAGGCGGAGTCTAAGGTCGGACCTGAATGGAGACTGGTGTGGAGCGATCTTAGACTCCGCCTCCTCCAGCAGAGCCAGCGCTGATTGGTCGAGTTCCGTACTCTGGCCAATCAGCGCTGGCCAATGCATCCCTATGGGAAAAAGTTTATCTCACAAAAATCACAATTACACACCCGATAGAGCCCCAAAAAGTTATTTTTAATAACATTCCCCCCTAAATAAAGGTTATCCCTAGCTATCCCTGCCTGTACAGCTATCCCTGTCTCATAGTCACAAAGTTCACATTCTCATATGACCCGGATTTGAAATCCACTATTCGTCTAAAATGGAGGTCACCTGATTTCGGCAGCCAATGACTTTTTCCAATTTTTTTCAATGCCCCCGGTGTCGTAGTTCCTGTCCCACCTCCCCTGCACTGTTATTGGTGCAAAAAAGGCGCCAGGGAAGGTGGGAGGGGAATCGAATTTTGGCGCACTTTACCACGCGGTGTTCGATTCGATTCGAACATAGCGAACACCCTGATATCCGATCGAACATGTGTTCGATAGAACACTGTTCGCTCATCTCTACTAATAACATGAAAGAAAGATCCCTCTGCGCCTGCATAGTGGCTGCCGACACGTCCGGATACAGAGAGATTGCTGAGAAGGGTGCGGGAAGGGTGCCATTTTTCCGGGCCTCTGTGAGTATGGAGTCCTTAATGTGCTAAAAATGAACTCTCATCAGGACATCTCTAGGGGCCTCAGCAGGCGCTGAGCCGGCCTTGGGTATGCGGTGGGCTCTGTCCAGCGTAAGGTCAAACTCAGTGTGGTGGGGCAAGATCTTTTTGAAAAGGTGTTTGATATAAGCTGGGAGGTCCACAGAAGCAATGTCCTCAGGGATACCGCAGAGCTTTATGTTGTTATGCCTGGAACGATCTTCGGCATCTGCTGCTTTGATTTTAACCAACGAACCTCCGCCTCTAGAACGTTATGTGCATCAACCAATTTGTTGTGTGCAGTTGAAAACTCTCCGATCTTGTGTTCGATGTGATCAGTTCGCTCCACAAGGGCTTCAATGCTGTTCTGTAACTTGCCCACTAGGGCGGAGACACTCCTATGAATACCAGATTGGAGCAAAACTAGCATTCCGTTCAGGGTGTCACATGTAACCGGGTCCGAGGACACTGGAAAGTCCGAGATATCATCATGGCTGAGGAGAGAGGTCTCGTTGGAGGTATCAATCGCGGCATGACTGCCTTTTTTACGTACCGGGCCTTTGCTGGATGGTGACCCTTGAGTAGACAGGCTTGGGCTTTTTTTACCGCTGCCCGCTTGTGAATGCCGGGAGTCAGTAGGTTGAGAGTTTGCCATCTCAGACAAATCAGTATCTTGTAGTGGAGGCAGACTACCAGTAGAGGAATGAGCAGGACTCCCTCGAGAGCCGGATGGATCTGCTGAGAAGAACTCAGAGAGCTTTACGGGGACTCCCAAGGAAGAGGGCATCCTCCTAGGCATGGCAAAGACTCCAAAAGGCGGCAATAAGAAAACCAATGGAGAGATGTCCTAGAAGAGGGGTGTGAGGGCTCCTTTGAGAAATGTCAGTGATGTAAGAGTGATGCACAATGGTATTATTCCAAGTCAGCTATGAGCCGCAGTGGGCGATTATGTTGCCTGGCTACTCAATCATAGTGGAGAAGTGAGAAGAGGCACTTTGAGCAAAAGAGAGAAAGTCTTTGACAATCCTATGAGCTCAGAGGGTAAATGCAGCTTCAGTAGAGGTGAGAAACCCCCTGGTGGTGGAATAAGGGCTCAGCATTCACACACGGCTCTGAAATATACTGCCAGGAGGAGTTATCCAGAAAGCTGCAGGCATACACAAGTGCCCATAGACTCAGCACAGGGAGAGTGAGGAACCCCCTGGTGGTGGAGTAAGGGCTCAGCATTCACACATGGCTCTGAAATACACTGCCAGGAGGAGTTATCCAGAAAGCTGCAGGCATACACAAGTGCCCATAGACTCAGCACAGGGAGGGTGAGGAGCCCCCCTGGTGGTGGTGGAAGGGCTCAGCATTCACACATGGCTCTGAAATACACTGCCAGGAGGAGTTATCCAGAAAGCTGCAGGTATACACAAGTGCCCATAGACTCAGCACAGGGAGAGTGAGGAACCCCCTGGTGGTGGAGTAAGGGCTCAGCATTCACACATGGCTCTGAAATACACTGCCAGGAGGAGTTATCCAGAAAGCTGCAGGCATACACAAGTGCCCATAGACTCAGCACAGGGAGGGTGAGGAGCCCCCCTGGTGGTGGTGGAAGGGCTCAGCATTCACACATGGCTCTGAAATACACTGCCAGGAGGAGTTATCCAGAAAGCTGCAGGTATACACAAGTGCCCATAGACTCAGCACAGGGAGGGTAAGGAGCCCCCCTGATAGATGTGTAGGGGCTCTACACTCCCCGGCAGGCAGCAGTAAGGCAAAAACAGTCAGCGCCAGGAGGCACAACAGAAGGTCGCTGCTGAAACTACACAAAAGTCTAAAATGGGCTCACCCAGCTCAGATGCACGGCTGCAGATACTCTGTAGGATTCAGAGAGCACTAGAACTCCAGGATGTCAGGCCTCCCAGGCTCCAGAAAAGATGTAGGCCGCAGGATCACTCAGGAGTGCCGGGACAATGCTGAGGAGCAGGATACCAGCCTTCACAGCAAGCTCAGGGCTGGATATAATCACGGGGTTGGAGGAGCTCCCTTGGTGTTATGAGACTTGTAGCAGGCTCCAGGAGTGAGGTAGGCCGCAACGGGCCAAGTTCGTTATCCGGCCGTGGAGTGGAGAAATAAGCGCCCCGGGGGACTGACTGAGGCTTGGGGGGAGAGTCTCGGGGCAGCTAACCTCTGGCGCAGATTTACATTATAACTTACACCAGAAAACTGCAATGAATTAAAATGAATATGATGGGCTGAGGTGTCCCCGACCAGAACTGACCCATTATATCCACATCTGCACAATGTGGCGAGTGAGGCGCAGAATGGGGGTTTGGTGCAATAAAGGTCCTAGCGCCAAATGTGGACCATAATACCATCAGTCTATGGCAGAAACTGGTGTAAAGGGATTGATAAGTTTCCCCCACTGTATGCCCAGATGGCATCAAGAAGACTTCTACGGTGTCTAGGACCATCCATACACATTAGATAGTGGTTGGCTGACAGCTATTTCTTCCGACGCCCTCCCATCACACACAGCATCCAACATTCCCCCATCCTTCTCTTATCAGGGTAGGGCTGGGCAGGCCCCATTCAAATCACATAGTCGCTAGTCCTACCAAAATCAGTGGGTTTAGTCAATGTACAATCAATGTGTATGGCAAACTTCAGTCTGACAGAAGTCATTGTATGGCTGTCTGGGCCAACTCATTAACAAGCCATGGAATACAAGAAGTCAACAGTGCACTGCAACGTTAGATATACTTTGGCCAAAACCATCAATTTCATTAGGATCACACAACCATCTGGCGTGATGCCCCTATCGCAGAAGTCAAACCGGAAAAGTTGACTGTAACTGTATTCCAATATTGTAAGATAAGAATCAATGCAGGGGTGATGGTTACTAACATTGGAGAAAACACCGTCCACTGGTTACAAGGACCTTAGAACTAAAAAGTTGATTCCTATTAACGCCTGAACCATATGTTGGCTGACACCAAATGGCAAATAGGGAAATAAGAATTTATTATTTATCAGCCATCCAGTCTGCTTCCTATTTACCCAAATCATATCCTTTAAAGATTCCCCTCTGGGAATTAGCACCTTCATAAAAAGAATTACCTATGACTGGCGAAGCCATTGCGTAATGGAGTGGTAGACTGGCAGTGGAAGACTATGTATACAGAACTGACTAATGTGGATAGGAGAGAGGCCGTGAGGTCTTACAGTAGCTAGAAACCCTTGGGCCCATCTTTAACATAGCCCAAGAAGCTATTGTTTAATGCTCAGTAATGTAAAGTAATCCTTAACACTTCATCAAAGGTCCCCATCATTTCTGTGTAAGAATTCTGTAGCCAGTAACAAAAGAAATGTACGTATAACATATTAACGACGGTTGGATGGTGTCAGGTCATAAAAGGATAAAGTTTGGCACTAACTATGTATAATGGAACATGGGAAGAATATGCAAATCTGTCTCCTAAGATGTAAACAGGGAGACACACCTGAGAAGGTGGTCTCTCCCTAAGGATAGACGTTATCCCCATAATATGTATAATGGAGAAGGGTTAACACCAAAGTAATAGCAAATCCTCATTAGCTCAGGATTGTCTAGAGGTTGGATACGGTATATATATATAAATATATATATATATATATATATATATACACACACACATACTGAGTTGTTGAGGGAAGGGACGTTTCAGACCGAACGTTTCTAAATTATAGACTGTGAATATTATTTTATATAAATTTAAAATCAAATATTTTTTTATTATAATTTTTGGAAAATATTTTCATTCATTCTAAATTTATATTAGTGTGTTTTTTTTGGTATCTAAAAAAAATTAATATTCAGCATTAAGCACCGGAGATATTGTATGTTGGTGTTATTTAGATATATGGTAGCAATAATATTAATATATGTGATTGATATAATAATAAGTAAAAAACCATTTTCAAATTTTCACTGGTATAAAGGTAAAAAAATAAAAACTAAAAAAAAATAACAAATATCTACAATAAAATCATCTATAAAAATTAGATTATATTAACAGAATCATAAATAGTGTATTATACTCCAAAAAGATTATGTGACTTTGATTTCTTTAAAAAAATTTTTTATTTAATTCATATTAAAAAATTTAAAACTCTATTTATTACTTTAATAAAAATTCAACTGCAAAGATATGTGGCTTTGATATACGTTATATAATTTTACATCTACATTTGTGTAAAATTCAATTTGAATTTTTTTTTTTTTTTTTTAAATGTGTACAAAAAAATAAAATATGAATTGACATTTCACACGTTTGTAAAGTTACTTGGCTCCTTGGTTAAAAATAGTCTTACTTATTAGCGGATTTCTTGTCTGAAGATTAAGAAAAGCGTCAGACTGTTAATGGGAGTGATGTTGTCCTGCTGTCTCAGCCCAGCTTCTTCCTTTACGTTATTGGTTTCACAGCAGGAGGTCATTTGGTTTTCCTTTATAAGGAGTAGCCACTGTCTTCAGAAACCTAGCAGCAGAGCAAGGCAGAACAAGAAGCCACCACAGCTTCCCTACATCTTGGACGACTCTTAGGTTAGAGAATAATGAAGAACAATCTGACAATGGGACTCATCTGGTTCCTGATTGCCTTCCCCATATCCACAACTTGTGGGTTTACACCTGACGACCTCAAAGACACCTTATTACAGAAACTCAACTTAAAGGAGGTGCCCAAACTGACGAAGAGAGACCTTGACAATGTGGTGGTCCCAAGACACATCCAGACCAAGTACATCTCTATGCTACAAAAGCACAAGGAGAGGACAAGGAGATCACTACCCAGCTTAGCCGGCATCCTCCGAGGCATCCCAGGCAATGCAGGTAGGGTCACATATTCTTCTAAGGTTGACCAATAGCTAGTAATGTCTGATAATACTAACAAACCGTCCATACGTAGCATTATTATTATTATTGGTAATTTATATAGCACTATTAATTCCATGGTGCTTTACATTTGGGGTTTACATACAATACACAGAATATACAGGTAGATATAATACTAACAATAACCGACTGGCACAGTGAGGTAGAGGACCCTGCCCGCGAGGGCTTACAATCTATGAGGGAAGGGGGTAGAGACAG